>NC_051192.1:1572500-1872500 GCF_015220075.1 Falco rusticolus | reverse complement strand
AATAGGAACCCTGCTGCCATAATTATCCTTAGCTCCAGGCATCATTTTTCAACAGGATTTTGAAAACCTTGCCTTAAGCACACATACTTAGGCTGTTAGTGCTTTTGGACTGCTGCTGATCTACTTGAACAATTTCCCCCTAACGTTTTTCTCTTCCTTACCTCCTTCCATGTCTTGCCCTACATTGGGACTGTAAGCTCTTTGAGGCAGGTACTATCATTTTGTTCTGTTTGTTCTACCTCACTTAGCATAGTGAAGGGACCCAGGGCATCTGGTCGGTACAATCACATAAGAAAATTATCATCATAACCCTTTTTCTGATCCCTGTGTCACAGTCTGCCTCAGCTTTTCCTGTGGGCTAGGTGTATGGAGGATGTTTTTGATTAAATGTATTGCAAACAAGATGCGTTTGCATATTGTATAAATCCCCAGTGTTAAATACATGCAGGATGGAAATAACTATAAGAAGGAAATGTTCTCCTGCTGATTCTCTTTCCATCTCTGGATGGGCCTTTTGAAATTCAGCATGAGGTTTGAGTGCTTGGCACCTCTTAGAAACCAGGTCAACTGAGTATTAGCATTCAGATGAGCATCCTAATGCCTCAGTCCTTTGAGTTTGCATATTCAGCATAAGCCAGAACACAGAGCTTTTTACAGCTCAAATAATCAGGCCAACCCAGTGGTCTGGTAACTGTTCGACATAGAGAATTTGAATTTTAGGTTCTAAACATGCAGGCATATTCCATCTCTGGGAATCCCACAGTGCTGGTGTACGTGGAATACGCTTAATAGGAACTCCAGCTGGTTGACAAAAAAGCCAACAGCAGCCAGAGATATCCTGAGGATTTATCTACAAAGAAGATGCTACAGCATTTTAAATGATGACATGCCTTTGGAATGTCTCTCTTCAAGTATAGTTGGGCTGCATCTTTAGCAGCTTCAGTGACCCGAAGTACATAGAGTATTTGCATGTGTATACTGTTCTTATTTGCAAGCCAGTGTCCAGAGCTGTCTCCTGGTTAAAGGCCAGTGTGCAGCCATGGGATACAAAAGCTTGGGTATTTTAAAATTATTTGCTTTTCTACCTTGTAGTTTTCAAGCAGGAGTGGCACCAAGTCAGCCTTCCCAGAGTGACTTGGAGTTCATTTGAAATCAGATGATCAAACCACAATGAGCAGTTATTTGTTTGCTAATCTGACAAAGGATTTTAATTTTTATTAGCAAAATTTCCCTGTGATACAGTAAGACAAATACCCTGATAGTGTATTTGCGTGAGGATAAACTTGCTAAGTCATAACAACACTGTTCATTTTTCCTCCTTCCTCCTTTTTCTAGCTGAGCCATTATCTGGACATTGTGGAAGTCAATATTGCTCATCAGATTTCTCTGCGCTCAGAAGCATTTTTTCATGCAATGACCTCTCAGCATGAGTTGCAGGACTACCTCAGGAAAACTTCCCAGGCTGTAAAATTACTTAGAGAGAAAATCTCCAAAATTGATAAAGTAATGTGTGAAGGATCGCTTCGAGTTTTAAGACTGTCGCTCACCAGAAATAACTGTATAAAAGCATACAATAAACTGAAATTAATGGCTACTGTACACCAAACACAGCCCACAGTACAGTTGCTGCTATCCACTTCTGAGTTTGTTGGAGCTTTGGACTTAATAGCCACAACACAGGAGGTGTTACAGCAAGAGCTTCAAGGCATTCACAGTTTCCGGTACGTAACCATCTGGGGAATTAGTAAAATGCAAGTAGAGCTAGAATGTCCTGGGCACGTTATGTTGGCTGAAGGAGTTTGTTTTACCTTTGTTCATTCTTAGAGGGCGTAGTGCAAAAGTTACAAAATGTAAGTTGTGGCGTAAGCAGTGTGACTCATGCATGTGCCAGAGACAGGGTTTTTTTTGCAGTGGGAGGACATGAACTTTTAATGTCTAGATGCTTCGTACTCCATTCTTGTTTACAGGTGTTTTAGGGGTGCAGAGGTGAAAGCCAAACAGTGGCTGGACCTCCACCTTGCAGGGCTTGTAGCCCGGAGCTGGGAGATGGTTTCCAAGTGGTGGTCTGCAATCCTCATGTATGCAGCACCGCAGAGACCCAGTTCTTGCTATACAGCTCCACTCTGGGCCTGTGTCTTTAGTGACTGACCTAGGCTTGTGGTGTTACAGGAATATGCAGCATGTGTCAAATAAGTCAGCCTCCAACCTGTGCTTGTGCTGGAAGAAGCTTTGCAAGCAAAAGCCAGTGCAAAGTTACTAAATGTGGTCTGAGGTTGACAGTTGGTCAGATGGAATGTGTTCAGCCAGGTCCGCCCTTGTGGAGAGCTGTATTGACAGCGGCCAGGGGGTGCTGCCTCTTGCTCCATCCAACTGAGAAGTGAAGTTCTGTGAACTGCTGAAGTCGGGAAGGGAAGGAATAAAGGGAAGGTGCTGCCCAGTCTGCTGTTGCTATTGGTTTTTTTGCCTGTGTTTGCTACAGTGATGGGAATTGGTGAGTCCAAGGTCCTGCACTGGCTGCTTCTGTTAGCAGTGGATGCTTAGAGCTCCACATGGGAGATGCCACTGCACTGGACAAGATCCTCTGTGATATGGAAGAGTATTAATACAGTGGAACCCTTTTAGCTGATGTAAAATAAGCTATCATAACTGTCATATACAGTTTAAAAGTGTTGTATGCAAAGCTGCAGCTGTGGAATGTTGCTAGCAGAAGTAATATATGTTAAATCGGCTCCGAGACTTGCATCAGCTACGTGAGGAGCTGTATACTTAGTTTTATAAGTTGGTGGTGGGAGAGGGGTTGGTTTTTTGGAGGTTATGTGGTTCCTGCAACCTGGTGGTTCCCAGCTTGTGTAATAAAAGCATGGTTGTTACTCAGTAACTGTAACATGAGTGTTCAGAACTTTATACAGATGCTGTGTGTCTGTTCTGATGAGCTCCCTTTCTAACACCCCTTCCAGCTGGCTTGGGAAAAACCTCACAAATGTTGTAGAAAAGATTTCAGAAGAAGTATTCTAAAAGAATACCCCAAAAATTATTTTTTCTTTAAAAAGAGCTAATAATCTACTGGGAGGAAAGTTGTTAGAGCATGTTAAGTCTTTTTCTTTTAGCTTAGATGGTCCATCTTCAGGCGCTTCAGCACACTTCCTTTCTTCTTTACTGTTCCTACTCTCAACCACTTGAATATGGTGCACAGCGCTTGACTGAGTCACATTTGTATTTAACTGGATGATAATGAGTGTACTTCTACAACTCTGTGACAGCATCAGTCAGAATTACTTGTGTTTTGCAATCAAGTGACCTACGTACAATGTCAGCAGAGTGCAGTTCTGTTGTCGTGCTTGGTATATGTGATGTCCTAAGAATGTGCCATTATTTTAAAACTACACTCAGATGTGGAACATCTTTGCAGGTAAATATTCATTTTGTCTCCAAAAAGTAATTTGTATGAATAATGCTTAGTTGGTTTCTATGGCAGAGTTAAAAATAACGATGTGAGTGGGGAATGTCCCCTCTGCTTTGGATATTAAGGGTTCAGAAAGGTGAGTTAAGTGTGACCTGAGTCACCGTCCCCACCAGAGATGCAAGTGCAGTTGAGAAGCCCAGTACAGTTGTTCCCGAGTCTCACAGTGGCCCCTGTGTATAGCATGTCTGGAGAAATAACGTGCAGTGGGAAGATGGAGATCTTGATAAAACTTCTGAGTAGAATGTTGTGTTTCTAAAAACAAACAATTTTTTAAAAAAATCTAAATTGATGGCATACACAAATAAGTCAGCTTTTTCCAAGAAATACCAAATGGATGTTCTTGCTTTGTTCTGAACAAGAATGCCATAGTTGTCAAGTGAGTTAAGGAACTGATTTATTTTAAGATTATATTAACTTCTAAATCAGTATCACGTTTTTCTAAATAATTAGTATGTCTCTTTTTAACTAAATAATTTGTATCTTATTTTTAAATCCGAATTTGTTACTTTGGTATTGTGCATGACAGCTGGTGGAATTTGCTTTTGAACAGATAACTTTAAATTGAGTCATGTCGCAGAATCACTGATTCCATATAAAATAGTAAGAAAACTACTCAGATTACCCATATACAAAATTTTTCCTCATCTTGCTATGCTATATGCAGAAAACAATGTAATTTGATTCTAGTTATAGCAAGAAACGAAAGCACCTTAATGGTGCTGTGAAGTAATAAATTGGTGCCTTTAATCTAAGTCAGTATCCCCAGTGATTATAGGTACAGTTGTAACGATACAGTTACTGCTTGCTACTATTGGATAGAATTACAGGTTTAGAGCTCTTTAACATTTTCAAGTTCATACTTTTAATTTAAAAAAAAAACACATTTGTTAACTAAATTACAAACCTGTACTGCCAGGTTTTATATTGTTTTCATAGTCCTTGTTGGGGTCATGGAGATAAAGTGATTTTTTTGCACAGGTATGCTGGCAAACCATATTTTAGTACTTTTTTATACAGTAAAACACGGATACTTGGAAAAAAGAGTTTCACCTCTGTGTTTTAAACGAATTTTTACCCTGCAGTCATAATTTTACATCACAGAGTTGTAGTATTCAGTCATTGAAAGGACATGAGGTGTGACTGGTACCTCTTAAAAGATGGTTGCCAAGGCATTTTGCTGGAGTGTGAATTAAAGTTTGACTTGTTCTAGTGTGTTTCAGGGTAGAGGGATTTTTTATTTTTGTTTTGTTAGGGGCTAGAATATCTTGGGCAAAATGGTGGCAGCAAGTGCTGGGAACTCATGGCGGATGTTTCCATACCTGAGGTTTGAAAGGGCGGGTTACGTTGTGTTTCAGTGCAGTTAAGCACAGTTGCAGAAATACTTGACTGAAGAGCATCTTTGTGCTTACCTAAGTAAACCTTTGTGTTGTGGGTATTAGTCCTGCAGTAAGTTTTGCAGCTCCAGTCGTTATACTGCAAATAATAATCTTCAGGGTTTTTTCTGTTGGGTTTGTTTTGAAACGTCCACGGTGCAACTGGCTTGGATTTTCTGGAGACCATTTTTGCTTAAATTAGTTTTTTTAAATGTGTCCTCTTTGTCCATTCCAGCCAATTCTTGACTAACAGTTCAGTTTCAAAGCAGGCACATCCCCCATCATCTTAAAATTAGAAAAAAATGAAGCTGCTTAACTGGGATCCAGCAAGACTCATTCAGTTCAGCTCAGTGCTGGCCACGTGGGTTTCTGCAGGGAGGAGCTACCCTGGCATCACGCTTCCTTGCACCCTGGTGCTGACTTTGCCCACGGGGCTGTGAGGCTGGATCCTGTGGGCTTTGCACTGGTACAGCAGTGCTCCTACCAGGGAGTCCTAACATGTTTTTGCGGCTCCATGAAAGCTAACAGTCCGGCTACACCAGCACTGAATTAAAGCCAGTGAGCCATGCAGGTTCATCTTCCCCATTTTGTGTCCGGGTTTTTCTAAAACCTCACCACTTCTGTTAATTCTCATTGGCAAAGTGTCTGTCTGATTTTGTTTTTAAACAAGGAAAAAGCAGACTGATTTTTACAGATGTTTGGTGCTCCCAGCTGTCGGTGGAAGTTGGAAGGCCTGGAGTGTTTGACATCCCTGAAAGTATCACTTTTAATTTTACTCTGCTAAAAGTTTCTCTAGCTGCACAGTTTTTAAAGCCTGGTTGACATTTCTGATGTGAGAAATTCCCTTGTGGTTCTATATCTGCAATCTGCAAAATATGGTTTAAAATCTGAAATACATGGAAAAAATATTTTGAATGTAGAGTACCATAAAAATGGCAAACTTGAAAACTCTTCTGTGTTCTCTGAAAGCCATCCTCTCATGGAAAGCCGTTACTGTATCTCAGTCATGTAAAGTAAATCTGTGACCACGTTAAAAGCTCAAACACTTTTTTTTTTTTGTCACTTTCCTGCCGACAAGCACAGAATATTCTCAGTTCTGGTTCACTTCATTAGGAAGAAGTACTCAACACCTTAAAAAAAAAAAAAAAAAAAAAAAAAAAAAAAAAAAAAAACACCAACAACCAAAAAACCCCTAATTCCAGGTTTTACCCTCCATCAATATTCAAGACCATATGTTTGCTGCAAGGTGACGGTACCTCTGAAAAATGCATGGTTTCAGCTGCTCTAAGAAGTGAAAGATTTGAGCCCCCCATTAAGCCAGCATTGATTGCATGGAAATTACCTGCTGGGTGGTTATTTTCTTCAGCTGTGAAATAATGATTCATTTTCAGGTTGATTATATTGGCTCATATCTCAATGGCTGTTTTTCTTAGGCATCTTGGCTCACAGCTTTGTGAACTGGAAAAGCTGATAGATAAAATGATGATTGCGGAGTTTTCAACTTATGCTCGCAATGATTTAAATAGACCCTTAGAAGATGATTGCCAAATTCTAGAAGAGGTATGTCTGTTACTGAAATAAACTGTCTGATGAATATGTTTGCATTTTTAACATACTTAATTAGCACCAACTAATTCACTCAGGTCCCTAGTAGCAACATTATAATTCTACACTATTTCTCTTCTCATCCAAACTTCCACACACACACACCCTTTTTTTTTTTTTGTGCTTGATAAAATTAAGTAATTGTAACTAAACTCATGGAACTGCAATTCAGTCATACTTTATTTTTTCAAAATAATCAGTTTTATTTTCTCTGATTAAATGTATACTGAGTTTACTTCATGAGCCTCAACACTTTAAGTCAAAAAGAACATGGACTCTCATATCTACTTGAGTGTATAATGTAAAAACTTTAGTTTTGCAATGAAAGATGACAGTTGCATGTTGTTCTCATTCTGCCTCCCTGTGCATTTGTGGGTGCTTATATCAACTATATGGTCACCCTGAATACGTGCTTCATTTGCAGTATAGATAAATATATTTCTCATTCCTCTGAAGATCATAAACATCTAAAGATTAAGCTAGTGTGATTGCTTTCTAGCCAGGAAAAAACTTTTCTGGATTTTGCCTGTACTATTCTTCAGTAAATGCTGGACCCTATTAAGTGTTTAGTTTTATTTCATCCATGGGTTTCATTAAATACAGTGAACAGCAACAGCACTTAAAATGTTCCCATTTCTGCCCTATAGTTTTTTCTCACCTCTGCTCCACAATGGGATAGCCTCTCACTTGTGCTGGTGCAATTGTATTTAGTGTAATTCTTGCTTGGGGTAAGGAAACTCATTCATCTTTCAAATTATCCATGTTTTTAAGCACAAGTGGATGAGCACAACTGAGAAACAGGCATGAAACAGGCTGGGAGGAAGGGACTCCGCTGGTATTGCTATAGGGAGCTTTGTATGGTCAAAGCATGGCATTAGTCTCAAGGCACTGCACTGATCTAAATACTGTTCACTGTGTTTGATACATGAACTTTCTTACTGCTGTGTAATTTCTTAAAATTGTTTCTTGTCCTCATCTTGATATTTTTAGTGTGGGGTTTTTTATTTTTCTTTTTTTTTTTTTCTTGATAGGAGAGACTTGTATCTCTAGTATTTGGACTTTTAAAACAAAGAAAACTAAATTTTTATGAAATATATGGAGATGAAATGATTATTACTGCAAAGAACATAATTAAACAGGTAAGCCAAACACTTCTAACATACCTGACAAGCTTGCCTCAACTCCTTAAAAATTATTTTCTAAAGTAGTTAAGAACAGCTCTAACAAAGTTTTGTGGTGGTTGATGGTCTCTCCTTTGGAGCAGCTGAGCTTTGCAGACACTAAGGATTTCCTGAAGCACAGAGGTCTGTTTGCAGAGAAGACCTTCTGGAAGGAGTAGGTAGCATAAGTATAGCAGATCACAGCTTTCTCTGTATAGTTACCATTGTTCTGAGTTCCTTGATTTCAGCTTAAGGTTTTTTTTTTTCCCTCTTAACAATGGCTTTCCCAAATAGTATAGCTGTGTCATAACAACTATGTTTAGAAACAAAAAAACCAAAACCACCCCCACCCCCCCAAAAAACCCACCACCAAAATCCAAAAATGCATCAACCCTCACCGCCAACCCTCTAAAAACTAAACCTCTTAAGTTCTTGGTCTAAATACATAACAGAGTATCAAAAAACCTGCCAGCAGAAACAATCGAATTCCCAACAAATGCAACAGAAAACATTGCTTGCCTGAATATTAGCACAGACCTAGCATAGGCACATGATAGAAGGTGGGAAAATATCCTTGTCTTTTTCTGACAGCAAAGTGAAGCAATGAAGAAGGTAGAAGTGCTTGTCTGTAAAAAAAGAAAAAATTAAAAAAAAATAAAAATGAACTTGTCGGTGGTGGTGGTGTTTGCCATTTAGAGTAGCGTGTCTGTCTTCTCAAACCAAAAATCTTTGTAGACTAAAACAACAAATGAACATTCTTTGGGGGAAAATGCATCGACTAGTGACACGTGTGATGGCTTTTGTTTGCAAACAAAAACTTAGACTGAGCATGTGTTTAGTACTCTTAATTTTATTAATCTTGTTTGTTTGCCTGCATATGTGAGAATATTGTGTAAAGGGGTGTTTTTCTCCCCTAAAGATACATGATTATTTCAAGTGTCACGTTCTGCTGTGGTAATGAGCTGCTTCTGATTTGTATCTCAAAGGCTGGGAGATAGCTGGGTGGTGGGTTTGCCATCAGATGAAGACAGTCTTTCCTGTCCTCATAGTATAGTAAGATGTTCACAGCTGTGTTGTGAACCAAGTTGGGAACCCAGCTTTTAAAAGTTTGGATTTTCTTTTTTAATGTTATTGTAAGGTTTTTGTTTTAAGCTAGATTGGGATTTCCTAAATCACTTTATGTTGCAGCGCCACGGTTCTGTTCATCTCATTGTGCAGGGTGGGTATAGATAAAGCAGGCCAATGTTGCTAGTGAATATTGTGGGAGAATTAGAAAACAGACAGTCAATGTATGCAACAGTCCCACCACTTTTTTTAAGGACCTGGCGATGATGTGGGTCCTTTCCCACTTGACCCCAATGTAATTTACATCAGTTAAGCACTCGTGCCCCTGACTGCTTGTTCTCTCCCCACCTGAAGGTGGTGGGATGCTGGGCTGCATCATTTCCCTGCTCCCTAAAAGATCAGCAGAGGGTGTGAGTGACCACTACTTTCTAGTCATGCTGTGTTACTGTAAGCCTGGAAAAACAAAGGCATACAGATGTGTGCAGCTGCTCCAGGCCTTCACATTGTGCTTAACGCCACCAAAAAAAACCCAAACAAACAAACAAAAAAGGCATGAATGAATAACACCAGCCTAAAACTGTGCCATCTGCCCATTGGTCTGCCTTGGCTTTTCACTTGCCTCTATCAGCAGTCATGAGACTTTTTTTTTCCTTTAAGTTCTTTGTTTAGTTGCGAAATAGGCAGGTAGCGCTCCCTGTTTTCCTGCTTGTTCTCAGTCATAAAGCACTTCTCCCATTCTGCTGGGAGTATCTGTCTTTAAGGTGTCACCTCTGCTCAGTAATAGACGAAGTTTAATCAGCTTCCGGTCTAAGTTTCTATTGAACAGGGAAAACAGACAGGATCAGATTATTTCTGGTTTGTGCAACAGGTTTGGATTGTAGCCTATTGTCTCAGCTCTTAGGGATGTTTTTCCTTAATGAAGGAAACAGTTTCCTTCCCACATCTCAAATGTGCTTCCTGTTCAAATGCATTGCTGGGCTGTTTTGGTCAGTACTGTAGCAGCTCTTTATTGCCAGGCTGGTGAAAGAGCAGAGTTTGTAAGCACTGAACACACTGCACAGTTCAAGAATAAGGTGTGTTCTTACAAACTGCTGTACTGACCACCGTTATTCAAAATGCAGCTAAAATCCACGTAGCTTGAGACTGCAGCCCTCAGTCACTATTTGGGTTGTACATATTCACTTAAAGGCAAGATGAGTTCATATGCTACTGACTTATTTGATCAGGTTATTGAATTAGTATTTGGGAGAAGACCCCTAATTCAATCGGAACGGAGTTGATTTGTACCTAGGGCTTACAAGTAACATGAAAAGAGATCGGTGAAATCACTGTGAAACGATAGATGTCTTTGGAATGAAAATCAATTGTTAGAGACTGAAGAACTGGCCGGTTTTGTGTGCACCAGTTGAGGACCAAGTGTCCTTTGAGGAAAGGCCACAGCGTAGCGATTAAGGTGTGGAGAAATCTAGGGACAGAGGCAGGCTGTGCCCTGGAGGGACGAGGAGGACAGACAGCAAATCCCATTTCTCCTGGGAGAGCAGTTGAAACTGGCTCTGCCTTAACATTTGAAAGCGCAGGACTGTAGGTGGGTGCTTTCACACTTTCCTGCTGCTGTTCTTTCCAACACAGGTTACTTTCCAAGTCCTGTATTTAAAGATTAAAAGGAAGTCAACCAATATTTTCCAAAGTCAGTTGCTTTGGAAAGGGGAAGAATATAGCTTCTGTTCTCAAGTACCTGACCTGAGAGACATTTTTTAAATGTGCTTAGCATCCATGCTCAGAAAAGCAGGTCCCTTTGTGATGAAGTCGGTGTGCCCTCCAGAGCTTAGTATGCAGTTGGGAACTTTTTGATCATCTGTATTTTGCAAGTAGGTGTTTGGTGGGTGGTTTGGGGGTTTTGTTTTGGGGTTTTTGTTTGTTTGTTTTTAGAGAAACAAGAGGTTAAATGATACAAATATGTCTTTCCTTTATTATTTTACTTTTCCTTATTTAACTTGAGGATTATTGTGTATGTTATGAAACTCAGCAGCGGTTAGAAAGAAGCTAAGATCTTTTTTTGTTTTGTTTTTTCCCCTTTAAATTTGACAGTGTGTGGTTAATACGGTATCGCAGATAGAAGAAATAGATACAGAAGTGGTTGTTAAGTAAGTATACAGCCAGATATTATTTTTTTTTTTGGTGGTGGGTGGGGATAGGAGATGGATGGCTTTTAGCATAGATAAATTTGCCATTCTAATTTGTGCTTAAATTTCCATATAACAAAGGATTAGCCTTCTCTTTCACCTTGAGCCTCTGCTTCTGTCCACCTCCGTGAGAATATTGTGTATTCCCCTTCAGATTCTAACGTTACCTTAAATGTACTGTTAAAATAAATACTAAAATACTGTGAATCTCACTGCATGAAGCATAAACTACTGTATTTAGGCATATGTCTCTACTTGAAGGCATTCCCTGTTGTCGTAATCTGGGGTTACCTGTCAGTAGTTTCAGTACCTCCCACATGAACAAGAACAGGAGCTATGCAGAGAGACCAGGCAGCTTCAGACGCAAGAAAATGGTCCAGCAGGAGCTTTGCAAAGCCTAGCAAAGGCAAATGCCAAGTTCTGTATCTTGGAAGGAGCAACCCCTTTGCAAAAGGAGAGGCAGGAGCTGGCTGGCTTCAGGGCAGCTTTGCAGGGTGGGACCTGCGGATCTCTGGTGGAGAACTGGTTGGCCATAGACAGCAGCGTGTCCTTACAGCTGCAGCCTGGGCAACGTTAGCACAGCTGGCAGGTCAGGGGGCAAGAAAGACATCGAGATCCAGAAGAGGCCACTGGGTTGTCTGGGGGCGCAAAGCGCAGAGTGCAGGAGCAGCAGCCTGGGCCCCTTTGCAGCCTGGGAAGGGGAAGGCTCAGGGGAGAACGGCCCGCAGCTACCCCATAGAAGGGTTACGGGAGAGCTGCAGACAGAGCCAGGCTCCTCTCGGAGGTGTGCAGGGGAAGGATGAGGGGCAGCGGGCAAAAGGTGAAAGATGAGAAATGCTAGCTGAATCTTAGAAAAGATGTGTTCATGTGTTCCCAGTGAGGATGGTCAAACACTGGAACAGGGCCCTGAAGGAGCTGTGGGATATCCGTCCTGGGACGTAGTCAAGCTTTGACTGGGCAGGGCCCACAGCAACCCAAGCTGGTTGGACCCGAGTTGAGCAGGGGTTGGACAAGGCACCTCCGGAGGCCCCAGCTCCAGACGCCCCTGCCAGCTTCTGTTTGTCTGTAGCTCTGTGATTCATTTGGCTCAGCAAAGGGTTAGCCCAAGGGAATAAAACCAGACCAGCTGATAAAGCAAAGTGAGTGGCAGAATCTGCATGGGATTCTTACCCAGACTGGGAAGAGTCTGGGCACAGGGTCATTCTTAAACAGTAGATATTTGATCACTGTTCCCCGGTGTTTACTATTCTGCCGTTAGGTCCTAACTGTGTATTACAGGGTTTAACTTTTGTTCTATCAATGGCTTCTCTGCCCTTTGCCATGAACAGCTGACTTGCACTTTAGTAGCAGAAGTGGTCTCGCTGCAGTGCAACAAAATGGGCTTAATAACACAGCTTTTATAACACTTGCAAACTACTTTCATTTAAGTCTTTCTATATATATTTTTCCCCCCTTACATGATTCGTGAAAATGCTATTAACCCCCCTCCCTTGTTCTAACATGTACTTATCCCAGGGAAAGAGAATTTGTGTCCTGGAAAAAACTAGATGGTAAATGTGAGGCTTTCATTTTTTAGCATGATCTGGTTTTATATACCTCCTTCCCCATTGCACTTGCATACATTGTGTTGATAGTGACTGTTGGTCAGATGATGTTTGTTGTTATGCTAGATAAAAATCTACAGGGTTTTCCTTATATTTACGATTCCATTTAAAGCATGTTTTTTTTCTTTATGTGCCAGTAGGCATCATGGCCAGTAAGCACTTGTTGTTTACTGAATACTGCTCTTTTTTCAGGCTTGCAGACCAGATGAGGATGATGAATTTTCCTCAGTGGTTTGATTTACTGAAGAATATTTTTTCTAAGTTTACCACCTTCCTCAAGAGAATAAAGGTAAGACATTCATTTGCCAAGAGTTTCACCTAATTCAGACATGAAAGGGAATTAAGTTACTTTCCATTTGAAGTCTTAAGGTGTTGGTTTTGCTTATAGAGCTCAAATTTTTGATTGAAAGAAGGATATGTGAATATCGGCATCCAGGGCAAAAATGATTAGTGCTAACAAAGAGAGCAGTGGGAAGGAGATAATACCTCTTGTTGCGTGATTGCATCCATTTCAGGCTGCTAGGGATTAGGACAGAACTTTTGTATGTGTTAGATTGCTCTATTTAGAAACTAATTAGAAACTAATGGTTTCTTTCACCATTCTCAGAAACAGCTGATATTGGTTACCATCAGACGGACAGGTCTGCCTCCAAATGCTAATTATGCAATAGAAAATAAAGCCAGGATTTAGTTTAATTTCATGGGTAAAAGAAAATCCCTTTCTAGCACAAGTTTGTGGCACAGGGTTTTGGTTTTTTTTTTGTAATAGAAGTTATATTTGATTCTAGGCAACGTTAAATACTATCCGTAGCGTGGTTTTCTTGGTTCTAGACAAGAACCAAAAAACCAGAGACCTGGCGGACACCTTACAAAAGAACTCTGCTAAAGACAGTACGGTGGACACAGAAGTGGCTTACCTGACTCATGAAGGCATGTTTATAAGTGATGCGTTCAACGAAGGAGACCTCCCGCCTGTAGCAGCTGACACTACCTCTCAACGAAACACTTCCCCAAACAGTGAGCCCTGTAGCAGTGACTCGGTCTCTGAACCAGAGTGCACTACCGATTCCTCATCCAGCAAAGAGCAAACATCATCTTCTGTTACTCCAGGGGCAGTAGAGATGATGTAAGTAGACACACTACCTGTCTCCACTTTGCAGCGTGTTGGAAACCAGATGTTAGGTGCAGGCAGTTGTTTCTGATGATAGAGTACGAAAATTACTTTGAACGAATGTGCTTTTCTAGGTAAGTGAAGTGCAGTGGCTCTCCCCCATCTGCCCTGGAGACTGCCATCAGACTGCACTATCCCCAGCTCACCTTTTTTTTTATTTGTCTTGTTTTCACCTCTATGCATAGTGGTACAGGGACTGATTGTGTCAGTTCTTACAGAAAAGGGCCCCTTCTCCATCTGTTCTGTTGGGGAGCCTGCTTCTGTAGAGAGCAGGAGAGATGCAAGCCTAGCCTCGTGAAAGATAGCTTGTCACGCCTTTAACAGGCAGAAGCATCTGTTTCCTGTCCATGTTTCCTATGGCTATTTTTTTCTGTTGTTTTCTTTTTTTAAGCTGGCTTTATGGAGTACACCTTGATAAATTCTAGAGAAAAATCTGCTATTCGTTGTCAACTGTTTGACTTGCATGGTTAAATAAATCCATCTTGGTGCTTTGCGAACATAGGCAGTGCTGCCCTGTGGTGCTCCAGACTCCAGAGCTGTAACATTTTGGCATCCTTTTATGCATGTTATTTATGGCTGGAAGTCAGAGCTACCGTTTCAAAAGGACCAGGTATAGTGTGTGTGAGACTTGGGCATGAGCCACTTAAAAAGGCAGCATGTCTGGATACAGGGTTCTATGAAGCAAAATTGAAATACTGCTTGTTACCATGCTGGAAGATGGAAGATAGCAAATGTCCTGCTCGCTCTAGCTGGTTGGTACTTAAACTACTGGTGTGTTTAAGCAACTGTCATTGTTGATAGAGACCTTACCCCTCAAATCACAGTGCTGGCTGAAGGAGATTGTTTTATGCGCAGCATAGTCTAATTAAATCTAATTCAGGCCTCTGTACGTCCAAGCATCCATCATGCGCTGAAGGAGAAATGCAATGTGAAGACGAGTCCAGGGTTACAGTGAGGAGCAGGGAAGGAGAAGGGAGCTGGATCTGAACTGGTCTTGAGCGCTTTGCCAAGTTTGCTAAAAATATGCCACTCAGCTGGGGGTCTGGAGCAATGAAGTTGTTTCCGAGGCTGGTTGCATAACTTCGTTCTAAAATGAACTCGCTTCATCCCTCTTCTGGTTTTCTTTGCACTCTGCTGTGTGTCTGGAGCAGGCTAATAAAATTATACAGTTCTAACAATGTTAGCCCAATTGCTGCTCTGTAGCATCCTGGGTTTTTGCTCTCCTCTTATACTGCCAGTCCCTTCAGCAGCCACGCTGAACCAAAAGATTGTTATCTTAACTAATTACATGAATGGCAGTGCTGTGCTAATGGCTAGCCTCAAAGAGTAGGCAAATCACAAAAGGTTTTTTTAAAAGCACCAATTTAGGAGCCTGAAGTCTAAAGAGCAGATAGAATGACAGCCTATAGATTAAGGTGGCAGGGAGTGCAGAGTATGTATTTTAGGCTTAATGCTTGCATTGGAAGAAAAATACTGTGTTTTATCTGTCAGATGCTTGTGATGCTCAAGTGTTACCAAGCTAGGTAAATTTTAGTTCAGTAAATGTTAATAATATTTGTTGTATTAGTAATGACTATATCATGTTTTGTCTTAGCCCATTAATAACAAATAGAACGTGGATTCAAAACAAAATATAAAGAAGTGCAATTGTACATTTACTTGTTACAGGGATTGACATGACTTTGACAGCAGCTTAGAACATCCCATCTGTACAAAGTGACTTTGGTGATTAACTGACTGTCTGCATTTGACAGTTGCTGCAAGGCTCAGTCCTCCTTCAACCTATGAGCAAAAATACTGGGTTTTTTTATAAATTGATGCTCAACCAACTGGCTCTGTCATTTGTAGGATCAGTGATGACATGAAGCTGACTGACCTGGAACTGGTCAGGCTGGCAAACAATATTCAAGATTTACTTTATAACGCTTCTGATATCTGCCATGATCGTTCAGTCAAGTTCCTCATGGCAAGAGCAAAGGTAAGGAGCTTGGCTCAGACGGCTGTTGGCATCTCATCCTTAATGAGAATTTACTCCCAAGTTACTGGTTTAATGAGCGAGAGTTCTGAAATGGCATTCTCAATTGAAATTAAGTAACTGTTCCTGCTGCTACAGGCACTTGATGCTAATGCCCAGAGCACACAAGCATTAACATATCACATCATTGTAAGGCAATGTGGGTTTCTGCTACTTTTTTTCTTTTCTTTTTTCTTTTTTAATATTCTGACTTGCTGTCTTGGAAGCTCCATGCAGAGAATGCCTATCTATGACCAGGTACCAGCTTGCACTGCAATCTGCCTTCTCTGTCCCATGTAGAGTTAAATAATGTTCTCCTTTGAAATACTCATAGCCCTCAGGCCTGCTGATTAGTCGTTTCTTTATGTCTCTGAATTTTTGTGCTGTTATGTTTCGTTACAATGGTTTTCTTTGCGTATAGGATGGCTTCCTAGAGAAGCTGAATTCCAACGAGTTTGTTGCTCTTTCTCGCTTGATGGAAGGCTTTATCTTAGATACTGAGCAGATCTGTGGCAGGAAAAGTATGTCCTTGCGAGGAGCACTTCAGAGTCAAGCTAATAGATTTGTGAATAGATTCCATGAGGAGAGGAAGACGAAACTCAGGTATCTCTGGGTAGAAGATTTTTGTGTTCTTACATGAATAATTTTATCAATCATATGCCAGGCAGACACGGTCTTTTGTTGCTTAGAATGCTAGTAAGCAAGTTGTACTTAAGAGCAGGGAGTGAAAAAACTGTATTAAAATCCAAATCTTTTCAATTGGTTTAGACTTCTAAGGTTTTCATAACTTAACTTCTTCAAAGTGGATTGTTCTACAGTTGCCTAAAGGAGGACATGATAGCTACAGGAAGTCCTCAAGACTGCCAGCGAAGGGCAGGATTGCTGTGTCTCAGGGCTTGAGTAACTTTGGGATAATTCACTTCCAACTGTTTTAAAAAAAAAACAAAACAGCGACACAAAAAAATAACAGAAAACCCAAAACAAAACCAACAAATAACCCAACCTAAAAACCTCCATCAAAAACAATAACAACAACAACAACAACAAAAAAAACAACCCTTGGGGAACAGCCTTCCCAGTATCATACATCAAGTCATTTTGCTCTCATCCATCAAAAGCTCTTAAAATTCCAATGATTACTCATTGCTTCGGTGGCAGTGATCTCATAAGGATCTTTATTGCCTATTGTAGTCTTTTGTTCTCTATGATAGTTTGAATGAACAAATTGTGAGATCTCTAGGCCAAGATGGTGTTTTCCTGTTTTGCTACTGCCAATTGTTGGGCACCTCTTTAAAATGAAGATGAATAACATAACATTTTGGGCCACTGGCTTTTTTTAAAATTACTGTAGTTTTAATTCTATACTGTTACAGGCAGGAAAAGCATCAAGACAAGGTGTTTCATTTTCTCAGTCTCCTCTCTTTTGTGTTTATAACTAGCCTGCTTTTGGACAACGAGCGCTGGAAGCAAGCTGAA
Source organism: Falco rusticolus (assembly GCF_015220075.1). Taxonomy (NCBI): domain Eukaryota; kingdom Metazoa; phylum Chordata; class Aves; order Falconiformes; family Falconidae; genus Falco; species Falco rusticolus. The sequence continues at coordinate 1,855,386 of NC_051192.1, read as the reverse complement.
GTTCCTGCTGAATTTCAGGATCTTGTTGATTCGGTGTCAGACGGCAGAATTTCTCTCCCTGAAAAAAAAACAGCAGGTGTGTATCTTTCCAGTCTGTGCTGGTTTTGGCTGGGATAGAGTTAATTTTCTTCTTAGTAGGTGATACAGTGCTGTGTCCTACTGTTAACTGAATTTATTATCAGCAAATGCTGCTATTGAAAGTTGACGGACATATTCCAATGTCATTCTTGATCTGTGTTTGCTCAGTGTCTTCTGGGGGAATCAGAAGGAAGTTGATAGCTTTTTTTTTTTCTTTTTTCTATTACCAGTGTTGAAACTTCTTGTGCTGACCTTAAAAACATGGATGTTTTTTTGAAAACCCATTTAAGTGTTAGCACAGGGTTAGCACAGCTAATTTTTTTTATACGTGTATTCACAGTGTAGAGGCTTACAGTCTTTGTGCAAATTCAGTCTTTCCCCAGAACGTACCACTGAAGTGTTGCAAGGGCCCAAGGAGTGCGTGTGTGTGCTCAGCCCCCCTTAAACAAAGCTTGCTCCTTCCCCCTGCTTCATCTGCCACTTGTTCAAATGAAAGGCAGCATGCTGTGTGGCTGCTCATGGAAGTGAAAACTCATGTGCGCTCAATTATTTACCTTGCCACAGAAACCTCATTTGACCTCAGACAAGTCAGACTTTTCTCCTCGTGCCCCATTTCTATCTGTGCAAATTGGAATGCATGATGCATTCTTACTTTGTGGGGATACTCATCCAGTATTGCCGCGGTGAATGCGTGTGAGCAGCTAGAAGAAGAGGAAAACGTACATAGGGGGGAAGGAAAATGGCAATAGATGAGAAGGAAGAAAATACGGTAATGTCGTGGTGGAGAAACCCCGACCCCCCCAAAAGGAATACAGCAGAAACAGAGAGCGTGTTAGGCAATAATCACTCCGCTTACGGAACACCACACCAAGATATGCTCATCGACCATTGCTCTTAAAATAAGCTTTTGCAGCTTCCTTCAAGAAGACAGGAAACTGGCAGCATCAAGTTTAGCATGAAAAACTGCATCAGTAAGAGCTTCTACTCTGAAGCCTAAGGAAGAAGTGGTTTGAAGCTAAAATATTAATATACACAGCAAATCATTTGAGAATGTATAGTAGAAAACCTAATGGTGCTTTCTGCTTTTCTTCTTCTATTTGTAAACTGTTGTATTTGAAGTTTCTAAGTCTGTAATGACTGTGGGACTTTGGGGAATTTTTTGATCTAAAATCCCAGTGGATAATAAAGTAACTTTATGGGTTGTAATAATTACGATGGGTGGCCAACTATGTAATAAATATTGTAAGAGAGCAGTGCTCCCAAGATTGATTGTTGTTTTTTCAAGCCTCAGCAAGTGAACACTTAAGTTTTTAGAAATTTAGAAACTAGCAGGTTTTGTACTTGTTTTTAGTTCAACTCATCCCTTTTCCTTTCTTGCTAAAATATCTAGCTACTGAAGAAAGAAAGCCAACAGAATTTCTTATTGTTGAAGGACAAAAATATGCAACAGTTGGGTAAGATGCACTCTTTTCTCTTAGCAGTGGATTGGTTAGCAAGAACTTTTGAGTAGAACTGTGATAACAGCTTTAGCAATGTTATTTAAATAAAAAAAACCAAACCTCTCCTCTCACAGGCTAGTTTCTTTTTAGTTCTCAGTTATAAAACATTGCAAGCTCTTCTGCACATTAAGATGCTGTTTCTTTTCTGAATGACTAGGCTAAATTTATGGTTTCATTTGAATATGCGGGTTTTTCCAATTATTTCATGAAAACACATGGTCCTTAAAATACGGGTTTGTCTTTGTAGCACACTTGTTATTTCTTGCAATATAGATAATCTCTGGCAAAATCATAGAATGGTTTGGGTTGGAAGGGACCTTTAAAGGTCATCTAGTCCAGCCCCCTGCAGTGGGCAGGGACATCTGCAACTGGGCCAGGTTGCTCAGAGCCCCCTCCAACCTGGCCTGGAGTGTTTCCAGGGATGGGGCATCTCCAGCCCCTCTGGGCAACCTCTGCCAGTGTTTCGCTGCCCACATTGTAAAAAACATCTTCCTTGTATCTAGTCTGAATCGACCCTCCTTTAGTTTACGACCATTACCCCTTGTCTTATCACTACAGGCCCTACTAAAAGGTCTGTCCCCATCTTTTGAGCCCCCTTTAAGTACTGAAAGGCCGCAATAAGGTCTCCTTGGAGCCTTCTCTTCTCCAGGCTGAGCAATTCCAAAGTACATGAGTCTGCTGCTGAATGATTGCTTATCTCATTTAGTATAAGAAATAAGATACAGGCTATCTCAGAAGCTGCATACCCTGTATCCTGATTGCTTTGGATTGGAAAGTAGTTTCTTAAAGCTGGTTATATCAAAGGCATTTTAAAGTATATGATGCTCACATACTTCTTTCATTAAAAGCATGCTGTGTTTCCAAAGACTGTGAGGCTTTAGCATTAAATATGCATGAGAGTGTTTTTGGAGAGGGAGTAAAATCTGGAAAATCTCACTCCCCAGAGTCCTAACATTGATTTACCCCAAACTTAAAAGTTCTGTTTTACATAATGTCTTTGACCAGCTGTCTTTTTATGAGTTGCTTCATGATGATGCATCATTGTTCAATTAGAAACAGAAGCTGATGGCTCAGAACTACTGTGCCAGCCAACTGATATCACTGCAAAAGAGCATTTCAGGTCGAGTAGGAGCATTTGAACATGCTTTAAAGAATAAAATTTACCTAACAGATGAATGTCTTTGATAATCCATCTCAGCTCGTTTGAAACTCATTTTACTTAGCTCTGTGAAGCAATTGTCAGCTTCATGTTGGTACAAATATTTGTTTCATTTCAACACACTTCTATATACAGTTTCATTGTATTTAATCAAATAAAATGCATTCACGAAAAAAAGCCTAGATGTTCCCCCAAAATCCTCCAGCTCTTTATTTCCAGTTGGTTCTTCATCTTTCTGCACTCAACTGCCTAAAGGAAGAAAGAGATTTAACTTTTTGAAATGTTAGAGTATCGACTCTGAACATTTGATCTTGCCTTAGTTTTCCTGCCTTCTGTGTACCTGAATTCAAAGGAGAGTACCTGCTCTTTGTTGAGCCTTCTTAATTCCATCCAGTAGCTCCCAAATTCTCCAGTGCCTGCAGAATTCAAGGGAAATTACAGGTGTTGAGCACCTTTGAATTTTTGGTGCTGTTTCTTCACAGCTGCCTTCTCTGTTTGCAGCTCCTTAGCATTCATTACATCCATTTCAGTGGTGGCTGTTGTCTACATTCTGTGGATTTTTATACTTGCTCAAAGTTGGCCAGAATTATATAGTATAAGAAAGGAGCTTTGGAATTTTTGTCCCCTGCCAACATCTGTGTGGAGACTTCCAGTTCCATAGTAGCTGTTTTGGAGATTAAAAAGTTACACCAATGAAGCTATGAGATTTTTCTCTCATATACATTAAGTACTTTGTCCGCATGCCACCCTGTGGAATGAGAATTCTTTATAACTGTCATTATGTATATCTTCTTTTATGTTTTACTTCTCCTTCAGGTCAGTTGGTGAGTTTGTTTAATGCTATAATCTCTAGCATTAGGTAGCTTTCTATCAACATGACTGGCCTGTGTTTGATTTTTCAACATCATCTGTGCACTGAGATGACATATTTGGCTGTTTCCTCTCTTGTAGGACAGTATTGCTGTTAATAAGAATAATCCTTGAATACTGCCAGTGTGTGGATAACATTCCTTCCATCACCACTGACATGCTTACCCGCCTGTCTGATTTACTGAAGGTATGACACTAAATGTACTGTCTGCGCTAATCGGGGGTATTCAGGGCACGCAACGTGTCTTACTGTCTATAATGCTTCACATGTGTTTTATGATTTCATATCAATTACAGAAAATGTATAGAAATTATTGCATTTGTTACTACACCATAAAGCGGCCTTTTAAGCTAAGTGCATTAAAGATGCAATTTATTGTGTGTATTAACTTCAGGAAGGCTGTCTTTCCTCTTGTTCACCTGGAGTATTGGAAATCCCATCTAGTAGTGTTTGTCAAAACTGCCTGTCCTTCAAGCTGGGTGTAGGATTAATGCTGCTGAAGAAAAAGCAATTTGATCCCAGGTGCCACAGAAATATATCTATATTCAGGAAGGAAATGAGGCCCTTGGTTTTTACAAGTCAGTAGAGGTATAGTCAGTAGAAGCATGAAAAATAGTATGGGATGAAGCTTCTGTTGTAAAATGTGCAGATGATGAAAGACCAGGACCTTTTTGTCATTTATTTCTCGCTAGAGAAGAGGAAAGCCGGTAGAGCACAGATACTGCAAGGTGATATAAGTAAACAATAATAAAAGGAGCACAGGAATGCACTTTAAAGCTGTCACATATATCTATATATCTATATATAATAATCTAGGCTCCAAAACCTAGCAGTTAATTTATTTCAAGGTTTTCACTTGTATCTTTGCCCGCAAAGGTTATGTCAGGTATTAAGAGTTCTGAAGACAAGCATAATCGATAAAAGATTAATAGATTCTACTCTACAAAATTATATTTTACATAAGGTGGGGGATGGAGGAGGGGAAACACACGACAGAAGATGGACCTTTAAATAATCTTCACGTTGGTAGTTCTTGTCTGAATAACCAGATGCAGGAACACTCCTCCCTGCAGCCAATTCAGATTCATGCCCAGACCTTCCTGTCTGAAAGCACTATCGCACTATCCAAGCCCATCGGTCAGGCTGGGACTGGGGGTGCCCCTCTTCACCTCTCTTTCTCCAGCTGCTGCTTCATTTAGGTCTCCCAGCCCCTTTTTGCAGGCGGGCAGGACGGCAGCAGATGCCTCAAACTCAGCCGGACTTGCATCTCTGTGTTAATTCTCTCTCCCTACCATATCTTGTTCTAGCTCTGCGTCATTTGTGTTTTACTCCTTGGTATCCAAACACTGTGTGCAGTCTCATTATTGTCTTTCCTGTCTGGCAGCAAGGTGCCATCAATTGGAGAGATGACAAGAACAAGTAGCAAAAACGAAAGGTCATTTATTACACTTTGAACAAAATAAGACCACTCAAGGTGTCCTTGCAGGTCACCGCTTTTTGTTTGACAACTGTCAGAGCCAGCAAGCTTTGAAGGTAGCCAGAGCTAGGCTTTATTGTGCTGGAAACTGCAGAGTGTTCCCAGGTCATGAAATTCCAGGCTGTTTTGAACTATGGCTGCAACCAGAGTGAAATGACACCTGTGTATGGGCAAAACCAGCACTGCGATGACTGGAGCTGCTCAGCGGGTGCCGAGGAGAAGGCTCCAGCCCCGGTGCCCGAGCTCCGCGGTGCTTTCCTCCAGGCAGTCACAAGGAGGGGGTGTTGCTCCTTTGATGTTTCAGCCGTGCTGCTGCCTCGCTGCTTTGTCTGCAACAGGCCGTCCGGTAACTAGGGTGGATGAAAGGCAGGGGGAGAGTACCAGTGTCTTATCATCCTTTATAGAGCGTGTTTTTAATGGTCTGCCACGCAGTCATACCTCAGAGGAGCTTGGGCTGTGTAGGGTGTATCTGTCGTTGGCTCAGTGGATCTACTTCTGAAGTCCACCAGGAGGCAGAAGAAAAGGTCTTGCTTTTCAGGAGGAGGAGATGAAGGTGTGTCAGCCCGTCTCAGGCCTGACTTCTGTCTGAGCAGAGTAGATTGTGCCTCTTCCGGGTCAGGAGCCACACGTAGCTCAGGTTCGGTTGTGGCACTGGGTCTGGGTTGCTTTCCTGGTCCCAGATCCACCACTCTGGTGGCCCAGAGTGGGTGTGTGGGGTTCACCGTGTATCCTCTGTGGTCCTGAGTTTTGTGACTGACTGCAGGCAACAGCCAGAAAAATTGTTTCCTGATTTTACTCAAGGGGAGGGTTGAAATTTTGAGTTTGTTCATGCGTTATTCTGAAGCAAGACCTGTGAGGCAGGATTGTGGCCCACAAAAAAAAGGACCTGTATTTGGGGGAAATCCTCTTGTATTGCAGACACAAGCTGCAGGGCAACCTTGTCACAATTCCCTGTGAATCCTTCAGGTGTGTGAGAAAGGGTCAGGTCTCTGTAGGTTTTGCCCCTCAGTCAACAAGGTCAGTTCTGTTCAAACATGAGCCCTGGGTCTTCTGCTCTCCATTCAGTGCAGGAATCGGGGACAACAGCAATGCCTCCTCTGTCTCTGTTGCATCACCCAACCAGTCTAAAGTATCTGATGCCTCAAGCTGGGTGGGTGATGGAGCAGAATGCCAAAATAAGGCAGAATATGCTAACAGGATCCGTCTTGCTGTCCAGATGCATTTAATGATAATTTCTTTTCTCCTGTAACTAAGTTAGGAAGATTAAGTCAGAAGGCAGCCACTATACCTGGAATTCTTACAGAACTGTTCTTTGATGTGGCTTAACATCTTCTGTGCATCATTTCTTAATCTCAGTATTTTGTAGTGTTGCAGACACAGATTCAGCCTGCTCGGCAGCAGTGAGTTTCAGTACTTTTAAAGTTTTCATTAACAGCAGCAGTGAGGAAGGTCTGGAGCCAGGGCAGAAACTTGTTCTTCAGGTATTTTCCATTCTGATATTACACTTGTCTACTCAGCAAAACTAGTGAGATCCTTCCCCTTCACTCCATCCAAGGTCCTGGTTTGAGAAGTATGTTTTACAGATTTCTAGTACAAAGTTGTTCTTGTGTACAGCTTTCAAAGCAAGGCTGAACATAGCTAGCTAGTTTTCACACTGAGAGAAGCCTCACCCAAAGTTCCCGTAGAGAAGCAGAAGTTAGTCCCTGAATTGAAATCACTGAATAGCTGTTTTTAATAGCAGTATTTCTGCTTCCCTTTGCTGAAATGCTGCCTCGAGTGCTTTAGCTTAAGCCAAGTCAAAAAATACTACGGGCCAGAGACTACTGAGAGTGGTGGAAAAGTTCCCATTGTCTTACTAGTTAGCAGTCGTGGGCTCCTCTGTGGTGAGGAGTATGTGAAACTCTGGAGCTGGCCTTCATAATAATAGATTTAATCTTGCAAAGTTCTGTTGACGGTGTTTCTAAACTGTGGTTATGTGTAGTTGTTAAAAGAGCCAGCATGCGTTTTCACTATCTTTTTCTTTCTCACAGTATTTCAACTCTCGAAGTTGCCAACTAGTGCTTGGAGCTGGTGCATTACAAGTTGTTGGTTTGAAAACAATCACTACAAAAAACCTAGGTATGGATTTCTCTATTTAAAATGTCAAAGCTTGTTCTCCTGCCTGTTAAAAAGGAAAAAAAAAAAAACCAACACAAAAAAACCCCTAAACATTTATGATAAGCTATGTTTGTGTTGTGGTCCTGTGCACAGAACACAGGGTGGTAAGACCTTGCAAGTTAGGGGTTAAAATATGCATAAAAACTAGTGAGTTGTCTGATTAAGGCGTGCACTAAAATCCTTCAAATTCCTTTGCTGTTTACTGGATCACTTTAAATACAAAGCTTCACTGTGTTACATGAAGGGAAACGTAAGAACAAATATATAGGTGAGCAAGTTTTCCATGAAAACGTCTTGACCGTGGGAAGATGTAGTTACTTTTTCAGTGGTGACTTTGGCATGCTTAGGAGCTGCTTAGTGTTCAGATCTTGAGACTGGAGGTACACAGGTAGAGGAGTGCAGCCAAACCCCTGGCTCCCCCTGCACTTCGCTGAGCTGTGCTGTCCCGTCTGCCCTGGGGTGCTGTATTCTGTAGTGTCGTGTCCACATACAGCTCTTGTGGGTTATAACTGCGCGTCAGTAATGCACAAAATCATTTCTGTCGGTGGCTCTGAATCGAATAGTTAGCCTTTATGTGGCTACATGTCCCAGCGCAGTCAGGTAACTTACGGCTCTGTGACTGTGTGCTGAATCCAAACTACGATTTGGGCTTTAGTTTCTCATTTTCAGCATGTAGCTATTCAGCTGAGTTGCCAGCCCCAAGGTACCTGCCTGGACTGCTTCCCCTGCTCTGAAAAGCTGGGGAGAACTAGGTGCCTGGTTCCGTGCTACAGAAAAGTCTGACACGCTGGTTGAGACCCCTGTTTTTAAACTATCTCCAAATTTAGAGCCTTTGGTTGATGGGTTGAAGCAGGTATTTGGACTTGCGGTTCCCATGTTTCAGGGTGTCCTGATTACCAGCCTGCATTTCCCTTTTTGAAAGGGACTAGCTTGAGGAGGATGGGTTGGGAGGCTTCCCCCCAAGGGGCTGCGGCCATAGTGTGTGAGCAGAGAAAAGTTGGGGTGGATCCTTGCTCCAGAGGGCTTGGCCAGTGGGGTGACCATGCTGGCACCACCATGTGTCCTGCTGCCAGCCCAGGCCCTGTCAGCCGCAGGAGAAGCCTGGTTGTGGGAACTGGGCCAGCACCGCAGGCAGGAGCAGACTGGGCAGCTGAGCACTGGCAGGGCAGGGTGCTTAGGTAAACCTCCTGCAGAAGTAGTATTGATGCCTTGAGAATGTGGCTGCTGAGGTGAGGTAGCTGATGAGTCAGGTCTTTTGAGATCTCCCCGATGTCTACATGTGCTCAGGGCTCAAAATGTCAAGTAGACACTTAAAGCCTCTTGTAAAATTAGTCCCTTGTCCCATATCTTAGAGAAGCTGGGTGTGAATGGCCGGGTACCAGTCTGGTGTCTTCACTGGATGGGGTTTCCCAGTGGAAGCAAATGTTTACCTCTCCCCCCCCACCCCCCCTTTTTTTTTTTTAAAATTAAAAAAGCATGTTAAATTGTGTCAGATACGTTATTTATGTTAAAAGAGATACAGTCTATACAAAATGACTCTTCTTGTGTAATAATTAAGTTATTTTTCTTTCCCTCTCGCTTCTGGATTTACAGCCCTTTCTTCACGTTGCCTACAGCTAATCGTACACTACATTCCTATTATCAGGGCTCATTTTGAAGCTCGACTGCAGCCGAAGCAGTTTAGCATGCTCAGGCATTTTGACCACATTACGAAGGTAATTCTTTTGGCATTTGCTAATTAAACACGAAGTTCTGCTTTTCAACTGTGCTCTGAAGAATATGAATGCCATTAGATAGTGAATAAAACCTGCTTTCTTCCATTACAGGATTATCACGACCACATAGCTGAAATTTCAGCAAAGCTTGTTGCCATAATGGATAGCTTATTTGACAAACTATTATCCAAGGTAATGATTTATGGAAATAATTATACATTCTCGAAATTGCAATTGGAGGTCTAATTATATACAGTCTAGATGTTTCAAATGGAGTCTTAACCTTTCCTAATCAGGACTTGTTTGAACTTCTTTAAACTGTATAAACACAAAGCTCTGTGCTGTACTTGTCAATGTGTTTTGTCTTTAACGTTTGCCACCTGGGTGTCATTCGCCTTCACCCACACAAAAAAGATTGTTCGTTTACTCCTTCAGCAGTAACAGAAACGTTTTGTCTGGCCAGATGCTCTGGTGTTTAGAAACTGAAGTGCTCTCCTACCCTCAGTAGTTTTATCCGCTGACAGCTCCTGTCTGCAGCCAGACTGAGCCAGTTCCTGTTCCCTGATTTTCCTGACCGTGTGTCTTTGGAAGTGGGGAGCATGTAATTTCCTGCAGCTGAGGAAACAGCAAAAAACTGCTGGGGAGAAAGAGTTTTTGGAGGGGAAGGACCAGCCCATCTGTTGGGCTGCAGGCCTGGGGACTAGAGCCCTGTGCTTAGCAGTTCCCGCTGTGTGGCAGCGTTAGTAGGCATCCTGTGCCGTGCTGGTAGCGTTTGTGTTTGAACACCGGGCAGTACAGCGGGTTGGTCCTGGGCTGATCCCTCACTGTGACCCAGCTCACGGCGAACCACGCTGCCAGAGCCTGCCCCACGGTGGGACTTCTGGGCCCGCAGACCCCATGCATACAGTGCACAAGCTTTTAAAGCTTAGTGTTTTGCTTTGGATCTTATGCTCTTGGGAGGGGGGTGGAGAAGAAAAGCAGTCCCATGGTAGGAAAAATAAATTAATTCTTTAGTGACAGACTTGATGATTGGCCTGGACCAACCTCTTCCTTGTAGGAAAGACCTCATGAGAAGCACAGGTTGTGGACACGCCAATGGGGGCTGTAGTGAGGCCACTGCAACACGCATTTATGTCTTTCTTGTTGTTTCTATTATGTTATTGTTTATTTTATGTTGTGCTGCTTCTTTTCATCTGTTTCTTTGGGCTATCAAATGGTGTTACCTAAACTTAGGGGAGAAAAATACCAATGGTTTCCCCACCCCCTGTTGTGTTTATACTTTTGAAAACATGTTTATGCCCGTTTCTAAAGGTGTTCTTTTGGTGTTTTTTCCCCAAAGAAAAATACCTGTTCTATTAAGTAAGATGGCTTTTTGGTCACTTTGCCTCTTACCTCTTGAAAATAAAAAAAAAAAAAAACCAGCAAGAATTTAATTATTGATACTAAGCAAGTTAGCCCGCGACAAACAAGTAACAGTTTATGTTCTTGATGTTAGGAAGTATCCATCCCTTACTGTCCCTCCATCTTTACATCCCATTCTCCCCTTAGCTGGCATGAGATACAAACTGAGAATATTCCTGTCCTTTAGAGCTCTGAAAGGCTGAGTGGGAGCGCCTGGCTCACGTGAATGCAACCCACAGGGTACAGGAGGGAAGGAGACCGTGTGTTGATTTGCCTTCATTCCTGACAGACCCTGTAACTGGGCTCATCTTGTTCCTGAAATAATGAAATCTTGGCACTGAAAGCTGTGAAGAACATAAACCCAGGAACTTTGCAAATGGGCATGTCAGTGCAACTGTGTCAGTGTGTTCTTTGGTTTCCATGGGTTTTGTGAGAGTCCAAATACTTCAGTGCTTTGTGGATAAAGTGGTCACCTGCTTTGAAGTGTGTAAATCTGAATGAGTAAGCAAGCGAGTTTCATAGCAGTGGGTGTCCAGCGTGCTTTGAAAACAAACATTGCACAGTCTAGAAGCCTGCTTTGTACGAGAGGCAGTTTGATCCCGTAGGTGGGACGTTGACCTGATACCTGGGTAACGTGGGCAGGTTACTTGTGCGTTTCCAGGCTGTGCTTCCCTGTGGGAGCTCTGCGGAACAGGAGCTGTCTTGGTCTTCACACGGTGCCACTGTGATGAGGCTGCGCTCAGCAGGGCGTTTGACAGCAGCACGGACAGTTCCCAGCATCTGTCTGTTAACTTGGGCAGGGAGAGAAAACAGGAACAGGGGTATTTAACAGATCTAATTAACAAGTGAAAAAGGCGTAGGTTTTTAAAAAGGAATACATGTTCATGGAAAAAAATCCAGTGTGATTCACTCCTGTGGGAGTTTCCCATCTTGTGACTGTTTGGACAGAGGAGCGGTAAATTTTTGTCTGATCCCTCACGGTGTTACAGGCCGTTGACCTTAACTGGAGATAAAAATGGCCAGCACCTTGCAGGGCTGGAGCTCGTGTTTCTTTCTGGTGCCGTGACTTTTTCCCCATCACGATGGAGAGTTTGATTTGTCTGTAGTCGTGCAAGAGCCATTGCTGCAGCTTGCAAGATACTGGAAAATTGTAAATCACTGGTTGTCTAACTCGGATTGAGGCACGATCCTGTGCACTGTGCCGTTGTCCCACGCAGGAGGCAGCGCTCCTGGAGTAGTAAGCACTGCTCTTCTGCTACTTCTCCTGTCAAAATTAGGTCACCGGTTTGGCTTTCCTGCGAAGACTTTCTCCAAACTCCCCGTTGCTTTTTTTTTTTTTCTGTCGCACTGAGGCAAGCTTTTTGTCTTTCACAATTCAGGCTAGCGTAAGAGAGAGCATCTCCTCCAATGTGCTTGTAAATAATTTAGTTGTAATGATTCAGCTTTTCCACTGAATTGTGCAAGGCTCTATGGGGAAGCATCACCCTGCCGAAGGTCACCCTGTGCTGGCGCGGCCTCTCCAGCAGGCACGGAAGAGCTGGCTTCCCTGGGCCTGGCACAGCTCTTCAAAGTGCTTCGGAAATCACATTCAGATCTTCCCTATCCAGGGTGAGGGCGTAAGAATTTTGTTCCCTTTGCAGCAAATCTCATGCCATCTGGTGGTTTCCAGTGTCTTGGTTCTTGGATTTCAGTCTACTTTGTTCTTCAAGGTATTTTTGCAGTGGTTTTGTGCATGGGTTTTTTGGTGGTTTTTTGAATAGCTAATATTGAGTTTTCAGGAAGTTCCATCTCCTTGTGCTTTCCTTCTCTCTTCAGAAATGCGGATGCATATGGTGTTAGAGAGGCAGTATTTTCTCATTTAGTACATGGGGGGCACGTTCCTCGGAGGTAGAATTGCTCGTCTGTCATTGACTCGTGCAGATCTAAAGGAGAGGGCTAGCTAGCAGGCACCTGGCGGGCACCTGTGTGGCTGGCGTGGTGGTTGTTCTCTGCAGCTGCAATCCATAGGGTAATGGAAACCGACTAAAAGTAACAAGCAAAGAGAAGAAGTAACAGAGATGAACAGATGAATTTGGGAAATCCGCAGATTTCATACTGCTTTGAATGTTACTGTTTGCTTATAAAGCAAAAGTGCTAAAAGATTGTGTGATGTGAGTCCTTGGCTGAGTCAGATCGTGCCCAGCAACCGTTTTAATTTGTGATAGGCTAAATGAACCTTGATTCCTGACATCATTAGCAACGCAGGGCTTCAGATGGCTGTTGGAGACTCTCTTATGTAAACCGTTGTACAGTGGTGGAAAGGAGTAACTGGTTGTGGTTTTATTTCCAGTATGAAGTGAAAGCTCCTGTTCCTTCGGCATGCTTCAGGAATATCTGCAAGCAAATGGCAAAGATGCATGAAGCTATCTATGACCTCCTTCCTGAGGAGCAAACTCAGGTGAATGTTATTTTTGAGATTCATGTAATACCTCCTTTGCAAATGCACATGAACTCCGTAAGAAGAGACTTCTGCTTTATCGGGGGTGGGGGTGGAGTGGAATTCTTTTTTTGAGTCTTTGTGAAACTCACACATTAAAGGGGCTGGCAGCAGTCATGCAGACAGCTCGGTCTGAATCGAAGTGCAGGGATGTGCAGGGAGAGGGATGAGACATGAAAAGAACTGACTGATTCCCGCATTTTGAGCTGCATTTTAACGTCGAGAGAGGCGAATCTGCAATCTGGGAATTGGTGCTGAAATTGTGCACCAATGGCAACACTCTGGGGCTGGAGTGCAGCCCTTTTAGGGAATTCTTCTGCAGCGCTGCTCAAACTTGGTGGCTTCCGGAGGTCCCTAGATGTATTATGCAGCCAGATTGTACCAGATGTGCCTTTTCAGTATTTTGCTGCAGTCGCTGCTGCTGCAGAGTTGTAAATCTAAGGACAGGAAGGACTGATCCAGTCACTGAATACACTAAGTTGTAGTTTTTCTTTTGCACTAAATTAAATGGTCCCTTCAGAGTGTTTTTCACGCTTCCTTTTGGACAAAATACTTTTAAGTGGTTATAGTACAGGGAAAAGATTTGTTAGCTTCTAGCCTTAATACAAGTTGCTAGATGTTTCAGATAACAAGAAAAATTCATGCTCCAAACAATGTGTCCTCTAAGTGCAACGCATAACAACTAAGGGAGGGTGTACGCTGTCCTGTGTGTTATAAATTGTATGTGGCCAGAAAGGTTAGGAGGCCGAAGGACTGGCAGAAGGCAAAAATCACATGAATTGCAAAAATAATGCTGAAGGTTAGTAATTTAAGGTGTTGGCAGTGGGTTTCCTCTCTGTAGGCAGTGATGGAAGCAGGGGGATGGTTCCTTACTCTGTTCTGTGGTTTCTTCTAGATGTTGTTTTTACGAATTAACGCAAGCTACAAACTTCACCTGAAGAGGCAGCTGGCCCACCTAAACGTAGTCAATGATGGAGGACCTCTGAACGGGTATGTTTAGGTACTATTTTTATAATGCTTAATTTAAATAAGCAGGTTTTGTCTTCTGCAAGAAAGTTGTGATGGCAGAAGGCAGCCACGCTCCGTGTTTGAGTATGTCCCATTTGGGGCTTTCTCATAGTAGAGGACGTGACTTGTGCCCTTCCATAGTAACCAGGAATACCCTCGGCGTGGTGATAGATTGGGAGCTGGGCGTTGTCCTGCTGGAAACCTGATGCAGCTTTCCTTGGTTTGTGGATTGTTTTTTCTGCCTTGGTGTGACAGCAGTAGCCACAGTTTAATTCGCGAGAATTGCCTGATTCATGAAGCAGTTTTGAAACATGGATGATGACTCATAGGGCACTAGCAAAGGAAAAATGGGAAAAAGCGGTATTTCATCTGTGCGATGGGCAGCTCCTATACAGAAATCGTTTTTACAGCAGAACTAGGTTTGAAAGGGAGATTATGCTCACGGAGCTTTTCCCCTTTCCTGCCCCAGCCCAGCCCTCCACCACCAGCCCAGGTCAGTGGTGCCTGTCCTGAGGGGGCGTTGCTGGCTGTGCCTGGCGTCCCACACCTCCCAGGAAGGCGGATGGCCTCTCGCAGGCCGAATGCTATTGTACGTTGGGTTGTCCCCTGAAATGGAGGGGGTTATGATCATTCTTATTGACCTGGGCTTGCTTGTTTGCAGCGTAGTAAGGCTGTAATTCGGCCAGCCTACCCACACGCAAGAAAGTATTGTCTCAGGTTGAAGAAGCCAGAGAGGGGAGTTTATACGTTTCAAATGTTGCTGGAATTAAGAAGAGTTCTATTCCCGCCAGTTTATTCTTTTTTGTCCTGCCTAAGCTCATTCATCCTTGTACTCTGTGAAAGAGTTTATCTGAAATGGCTTTCTGTGCTCGTGGTGTTTCGCAAGATAACATCCAGTTACCTTTGGCACTTGGTAAGGTGTTTGTAAGCCAACAAGCTTACTGAATAGGAAGCAGGGCTGCAGCAGCCCCAGCCGGAATGAGAACGCCCAGGGCGTGTTTGGGAGTGTTCCACGCTCGGGTTTCTACTCCTGAGCAGCGTGTGTGCCGGCTTCCCCCTGCGCGTTTGGTTGTGGTTGACGCCTGTGGTTGGATGGCCTAAATGGATCTTTCGGGTGGGAGGGGGGGGGCAGGCGCTGCTGGTGACAGCGGTGGGGTATTTCCCAGCACAGCCGTCCTCCCTGTCAGAAGGGTCTCTCTGCTGCAGCTGGAAGCAGGAATGGCCCCGAGTCTGCTGCTTCCAGGGCAGCAGTTCCTTCCCTTGGGCCGCAGCTCTCCGAGCGTGGGGCTGGGCTGGCTGAGAAGGGAAACATCAAACACTGCATTTTACTTGCTCCCGCTCCAGCGGTCTTCATTGACCTAGTTTTTAATGCACTTTTCTGATCTGTTTCTAAACTGTTTCTGTAATAGTAGTAAAAATCCAGGTCTGTGAATCCTGGTTAATTTTTTTTACTATGAAAACACAACTTTTATGCCTACATCTTGCTGCTTTCCAGCTAGAAACGTGATTGTCTTTCTGTCATGCCCTGATAGGTTTCAACAGTCTGGGAGGGATTTTAACTCTTAGGAAGGATGGAACTGTTCTGCTCTTCCATTGCTTTTACAGTAACCTTCTAGAATACAGAAGTTAATGTTGCAATAATTAATATACTAAGTTGCACTGCAGTCGGGGCTGGGGGTTTAAGTCTAGAGAAACCTGGGATTACAGCAAGAGAGTGGAAGCTTTAGGTGCCTAATTCCTGCTGAGTTTTCCGAACTCATCACTTGATCTCCCTTTACACCTAGTAGTAATCACGTTATGTATGATCACTGCTGTAAAGTAAACCACATCCATAGGCGTTGAGTTTTGAACCGATACTTAAAATACCTAACCAAGGCATAGCGTTTGGACAGGCGTTGTTGTTGTTGCATGCCCCAGTCATAAACAAACCCTGGCTGTTTTTCTGAGCGCCCTGGGTGGACGGGAGGTTCACATGCTGACCTTGTGTGTTTCCCTGCAGACTGGTTACTTCAGATGTAGCTTTTTACACTGGAAACCTTCAAGCTCTGAAAGGCCTTAACAACTTAGACCTAAACATGGCTGAAATTTGGGAGCAGAAGAGGTGATAATCCACTGGGAGCAGTCACTTGGCTCTGACAACAGACCGACTTTCTTCTAAGCAGCGTAACGACTGTGAGGTGAATACTTAAGACCGGAGTCCAAGAAAGGACACTATTGATAGTCGGGGAAGCTAGGCTCAGAGCGAGCTGCAGGGAGTGATCTTTTCAGTGTCCTTCAGCAAGAAACAAGTGATCAGCTGTCTGTGCAATGTTTTTTCATTCTCTCTGGAAACAGACTCAGGTTTCTTTGGACCAAATCCAAAAGAACACATAGCTGTAACACAGCTGTAGTTGTCTAGAATGCTCTGTATATCTTTATATTAAAAAGATGCTTTGCATTTCTTCTAGTGCAATGAAATTCACATGGTGTCCCACCTTATTTAATGATGGTACAATATAAAAAAACCCTTGCAGTTGGAACTCTGTAGAAAATGTTTTTCTCTATGAAACTATGCTGTTCTAAAATTTATTTTTTTACAGAACTTTATATAAATAAATGTCTTTTGAGTGCTTGCATATAGGATTTGGATTTGTTAGGGAGCAGTCCTGTTTCAGGGCATTTCTCACAGCTGGGCTCTAAACTGCCATCCGAAGGTACGATTCTCTAACAGGTTGTTGGTTCACTGAAGCCATTACCCTGCAGAGCTGGGACACGGTGGTCGTCAGCAGTGACAACGTTAACAGTGGGCTTCCACTGGAATCGCAAAGTAGGGAAAAGGCTGGTGTGGGGACGGTCTCCTGCGGTGCCCAGCCCCGGTGAGGCACGGCCGCTGCCAGCGGGGCCAGGCCAGGGAGCGTGTCAGGACTTACTTTAGCTGGAGCGAGCAGCAGAGACACAGAGCGGTGTGTACAAACTCAGAGGACACAGAAAATGGGGGGGGGGGGGAAGAATTCTAAAAGTTTTTAGGCTGCTTATAAAAGGTTGTGCCATTAAGGAAGGTGCGACTGAAATTAATTTATTTCAGAGTTTTTAATACTACCTTTTAAGACTGGACGCTGCCAGTACTAAGTAAAAGTGCCTGTGTATTTCACCTCACACCTCTTTACCTAACCGTAGTCCGAGTGCCTAACCCCGTGACAATGATGTACGATGGAATGGTCTGCAGTGTGTGTGTGTGCCTATGGTTTCTTCAGACAGGCATGCTTTTCTGTTACCGTAACAGCAGATGTCATTAATTGTCAGTCAAAATAAAGCTATAAAATCACAGTTGTTTTTAAAGACCAACTTCTTTAATGATACATACCAGTGTTATACTAAGCTTATAAAATAAAGTTGTCTGCATGTAAATACAAGAAAAACATTAAGAAATCAATAGTGATCAGGACAGGGATTTCGATTCCTGTACAAATTTAGAAATTACTCAGGAGAAGATAAATTAACATACATGGCTGTGACAATATGAACACGGGTGTAGTCAACGTGATCCATTTATTGAAAAAAGGGGGCAGATCAAGGATTAAGATATTAACAGGAGATCCAGTCTTAAATGGGATGTGAAAAAGCAAACACCACACGTGGATACTGAGGCATTTTTCTCAAGTATTAGATTCTTTGGGCGAGTCTGGAACACCAACGATTCCCGCTCTCACAATATGGAAATGGAGGTACTGGCAGCCTTACCCCCGTGTCTTGATGTACAACTGGGACAGGCCATCCCACTGTAGTCCAGGGGGGTTCACGAGGGCTATAGATCGGGAGAGTTGTGAGCACATGAAATACAGGGGTTTTAACAGCCCATTTAGCAGTAATGAAACTTTTGGTTTTCAACTGTGCCTTCATAAAAAGCCACATGAGTAGCTAACCGTGCTGTCCCACATGTATTGCTTCACAGCTTTATTTCTGCAGTTACAAGCAATTCAAAACTACTAAATGTTAGAGGCAAGCCTCTTAACTTCTTATCAAAGAAGATCTGTCCATCTTACCGCAAGACAAACAGTATTGCACTTCAAGGTTATATTAACTGAGTTACAGAATCTCTTTAAGGACTGAAGCATTACTTACGCACATCCATTGCGCTATGTGTCTGCTTAACAAGATAAGCAAGAGAAATTAATTTTTAAATTAATACTGCAGGGTACTGTGAAGATGACGAAGCATAGGCCCTCTGTGTACTTATATTTCTAATGCTTAAAAGGGTCTTCCATTACGGGGCTGGGGTAGCACAGCCGCCTACAGCACTGACCGTGCCCTCACGCCGACTCAGTGGTCCAGGATCCGAAGGTTGCCGGACACGATTTTGTTCTCTAGTAGAGCTCCAGCTGGGATGTCGATCCTGTCACCGTGATTTGCAATGATGATAACTGTTCCCTGGAGTTACAGGAAAGAAAACAAGTGTTGAGAGACTTTCTATGACCTGCTGACTTGGGATGAGGGAGAGCAGCGTTGTCTGGAGGACCAGTTCGGTGTCAGCTGTAACGGAGCCGGATCCTGGATGCGTTTAGTTGCATTGTTTCTGCATAGACTTCTTTTTTCCCCCCACAACAAAGGTTTTAAACAAGCAATACTGGAAACAGTATAATCACCAGCATAGTAGATACTATCAGTTTACAAGCAGAGCTGATGCCTTATGCGAAGACACACACTTGCTGTAAGCATTCTTACAGTGTCTGCTTGCTTTTAAAGGTGGGAAAATGTTCCCTGCACCGGCGTGGCACAGCGTGGCACAGCTCGCCATCGCAGCTGGGCACAGAGACCTGTGCGTAAGCCTGGCTGCTGCAGCCACCCTGGCACTGATCCGTGTGAGCAGCTACCTGCCCTCGACTATTAACAGGGCCACGAAAATGTTGTTCTTGAGCTCAAGTAAGAACTGGAGAGAAGCTAACTTGCTCAGCCTCAGCATTTACTAATAAATCGAGGACCCCCAGCTGACGGGAAGGGGCTTGTGGCTGCAAGGCCGGCCTGGGAGGGGAGGTGGCAGGTGCTGTACAGCTGAAGGATGGGGGTGTAAGCGTTGTTCTGAACAGCGCCGTGTGGTCTGTGGTGTTCGCAAGGCTCGCAGAGAAACCTCATCTCTCCCTGGGACCGTACAGAGGCAGCTACCGCAGGAACACCCAGCGCTCCTTCGGAAGGGTCGCTCCTCAGCCTTGGCCCCCACGACCCTGGGGCCGGCTAAATCCCTAGGAGTGCCTCCAGGAGCTCGGGGAGCATCCGTTACCAGGGAGCAGAGATCGGTCATGTTTACTGCAGGAGCATCCTAATTACACACTCACCTTTAATGAAACATTCTTCCCAAATGTAACATCACCTGAAACAGTGAGATGATCCAGCTCCAGCATATCTGGAATACTTTCAAACCTCCGCAGGTAATCTTGAACCTTTTGGAGAGAGGAAAGAATAGAGACAGTTTAAAATCCACCTGTGGATTAAAGACAAGTGTGGGAGCTTCCTGAAAACTCCTTTCAGGGACCTTTCAGGAAGCTACATCTGACTTAATACGAGTTGCTACTTTGAAAGCAACGTGGCATTGTCATTTCTTTCAGCAGTAACTACGAGAAGCAGCAAGGGCAGTATCCTGCCAAAGCTGGGTGAGCTCCAGAGCACGCACACAACCCCATTCACCTGCTGTTTCCTCAAGCAACGGGGTAAAAGAGCACCCAACAGCAGTATGACATCATGCACATTACGTAGTTTTATTCTAACAGCCTAGTAGTTATTTACTGGGAGCAAAAGGGAATTCCCAGATGGGCAGAGGCAGATAAACCTCACTTTAACTTATTTATTGCTATGGACTGCTTTTTTATTCAAAGAGGTAAAACCAAACTATAATTATAGGAGTTTACCTTTGTGAAAGAACTTCCCAGTTTCACAAGAGGCACTGTTGGAAATTCACGCTTCTCGCTCATGGTTAGAGATCCAGCATTAAGGCTATACAAATTGGACATCACAAGCAAGAGATCCGACGTCGTCTTAACAGGCAGAAAACGACTACGAGGTACGTTTATCCCCAGAGAGTTCTCAAAACTCTTAATAGCAGCACCAACTGCCGTCTCCAACTGGATAACATTCAAGCCTCCATCCAGAGTCTGGAAGAGAAAACTCAACATGAACACAACCAGCAGGTAAGGGCGCTCCGAACTAGAGCGTAAGTCAGTGCTCTGCATTTACAGACAGGCTGGCTCCTTTTTGAAGGCAGCAGTCCCTGTCTAGTTACCTAGAAACAAACGCTCTTTTGAGTCCGTTTCCTCTAAAACCTTCCTAGCTGATTACCTTTGGGTTAACGATGATCTCCATATCGATAGCGTTTTTCTCTTGCAGCCTTTTAATTGCAGACAGAGCAATCCACAAGTTATTGGTGTTGAATATTTTGAATTTTGACACAGACTTGAATTCATCCACGTGTGCTTTTGGGACCTGAGCTATCTCCACGAGCCTCAGCTTGTTTTCATATTGTGTAAGCGTGCCACCCTGCAAGGGTCGAAAGCAGCAGTTTTAAGTCCTGTTCATGAAATGCCAGAGAAACCCTCCCTCACCCGGACGCGCTGTTTTGTTGGCATTTAAAGTTGAACCGCAGTGAAAACACGTTGCTTGTGTTCAGCTACCAGGTTACTAATTATAGAGCATGTTTGCAGTACAGTCAGAACCGTTGAACGATCATGTTTCAGTACTCTAAGACAGTTAATTCTTTTAATGAAAGTTGAGAATCTTTTGCAAGTGCTGCTGTGGTCAAAAATCACCTTCAGCAGTACTTTGCTAGGTTACAGAGCAAAATCTAAATTAAATCTTATAGTTTTGTACTTGTGGCACTTACAGGAGAAACAAGCAGTACTTCAGTAACCTGAACTGTATTCCCACCGTGCATTTTGGTGGCTTTGTAAGACCTTAATATCTAATGAATACAGAGAAAAATGGTGTCTCCTTCCCCATCCTCACATTTAAAAGAGCAGAGGCAAAGTACAGTTACGGCACAAATCACTGCATGCCAGAAGTATTTGGTAAGTGCCATAAATACCTGACAAGCTGTCAGACCTGGACTTTGAACGAAGGGGGGCGGGTGGGGCAGGAGCAGGGTGGCAGCCGTGCCAAGCGCCGCGGGCAGCGCACACCTCGGCCGCGCGGCAAGCAGCCTGCGCAGTGTTCAGGCAGCAGATACACAATCGCTGCATCCCAGCCCGCAGTGCTCTGCTTCTGCTATCCTCAAACTCCTCTGTGACAGGCTGGAGGAGCTATGGGGGCTGTGACCCGCACCCTGCGGAAATCACTGGTGTTTTCAGGCATCAGTCAAGCCCAGGCTGTCCTCTGCGGTTGCCCAGAACCTAGATCCAGTTTGTTCCATGAATCAGAACTTCAGAAACTCACTGATTTTGTGCATCTCTGATTAGATCACAGCTGATATGTTAAAGGTGCCTAAAATAGCTATGGGAAGATTTAAAGTCTCTCCTCCATGCTTGAATTCAGACATACAAGAAGCCGAGATCCCCACCAGCACGCCAGACATTCAGACAGACTCACACAACTGTCTCCCTCTTTACCTTCACATCCGCCCTCGTTTTGTTGGTGACTTCCATGACAAATTCACAGCGTTTTCCATTGGGTGGGTTCATAAGGTGGTTAAGAATGTAAAGGTCCACAGTGGCACCCAAGTTATCTATATTGGACACGAAAATGTACTCCTTCCCCTCTCCGATAAGGTTATCCAGCAGACCAGAGTTATAGAAACTGGCATAGATATCTCCATGGCCCGGGGGGTACCAGCACTCCGTATTCTCTCCTGAGTAAGACACGTCCTTGGCTATCGGAAGCAGAGTTTCCTTGTTAATCCTAGGATACCTGGGAAGACAATGGGTTGTGTTAAGTCCTCACTAGTGCTGGACTAGCAAAAAGAAAAACACAATACAATAGTAAAGGTGCAACTGCACGTGCTTTTTCACACAGCTTTTGGAAGTAATGCCTCCTAGACGGGCATAAATTCCCTGAATTGAAAGACCCATCTACATACTGAGCTACTGCTGGGAAGCTACAGCATGCAATCTCTCAGTGAAGGATGTACAGCCATAGCTCTCGGACCATGCTGTAAACCAGCTTTCCTCGGACAGGCAGGTTCGGAGCATGCCAAGCGTGCCTCGGACATCATGAACCACTCAGTCTGTTCTTGGTAAGGAAGCCCACGTTCTCCCGCCCTCCCGAGCCCAGGGACCCCAAAGGCAAGTTCAGGAATGAAGTGGCCAGCACCCAGCACACCATTATTCACACATTTCTTAGAAACTGCATCCCACACGCCCCCCTCTCCCCAGTTCTAATACATTGCCCTTGACCCTGCTTAACACCTTGATGTTTCGGTCTTTCAAAGAGCCCCAAAACAGAGACTGAACATGGGTACAGAAGACACTGTTGCTACCTCAGTGTCTCCAACTAAAACCTCACAGCACTGGAATATGGAGAAATGCAAGCTAGTTTTTCCTTTCACCCCAAGTGGAGAAGTGGCTTGATACCTGCTTTGATTAAAAGTATATATCTTCACACGGCTGTGACTGTATTTCTGCAAGATTTTCTTTGTGTCATCATCAGTGTTGAAAGAATTCATGAGAACAAGAGGAACATCGGTGTTGTAGGATTTGTTTAAATGCTGAGATGGGAAAGAAACGGTAAATTCAGCATGTATTATTAGCTTTAACTCCCAACACCTAAAGATCTGGGAGAAAGACATTAGATAAAAATGACTGGAAATAATAAATGCTGAGATAGAAGAGAGATGTGCTTATGTTGAGAGAAAAGATAATAAATAGGTAAAGGAAAACAAATCCCTGTAAGTAGTAAAGATACGGTCCACATTAATTAATGTATAATTAATCATTATTAAATCTGCATCAAGACTGAAAATTTGAAAAGCATGACACCACAAAATAATTATTTTAAATTTTAGCCTACTGTTGATGCCAAAAGGCATGTTTTCCTTCAAATTACTGAAGGCTGTCAGGGTGAAGTTTGAAAACCTTCTCTGGTAAGCACTTTCGAGCCGCCTTGGCAGGCTGTGAAATGGACTATAGTCCCAGGAATACATAACAAATGACATGTCACCACGTTAATAATTCGAGAATCTATAGAATGGAGCTGAAATACACAAAAGCCCATGTGCACAGCAGAGCACAGGCAAAAATCAGAAAACACGATGGCATTCCACGACAAATCGAGTGCAGAAATCAAAAGATATTTCAGTGAGTTCTAAGCTTTGTGCATCAGATCATCCTCATCCACTGTGGAGTGTCTGGGATTGTTACCCTCTGGTGGAGTTTGAGACTTCCACAGTGACACTTCTGAGAAAGCGCCCGCAACACCAAAGGATTAGGACTGCATTAGGTGGATAGAAATTTCAGTCTGCTATAGAACTGTCTAACAGATAGGGCAGAGTCACTCCAAACAGCCCCCACACTGAGGCAAAAATTGTTGGAGCTCCAGAAACTCTGGAACAGGCACACCCAATTTCCTACTCTGATGACCATCTTAATTATATGCTGTAAGAGAAATATTCTGCATTAAAAACATCAGCTGAAATGTCCTCTCTCAACACCAGCAGCTGTTATTTTATTTTACTTTTTTTTCTTCAGCAGAAAATGCCAGCAATCACTTCCAGCATGAGTTTTAATTTGACAAGGAGCTTGGAGCTGCTCGGAAGGACTTTGTTCTAATGCACGTTAAAAAAGCTTTTAAAAATCTAAACTTAAACTTGCAGCTGGAGGAGTTCAGAGACGAGCCCAGGAGTTAGCCGTGCCATGCCAGCTCCGATTTGATTGCTCGTGTTTCTGGACACCATCACCACCGTCCGGGTTGGTGTGCACAGGCTGGATTACACTTGTGCTAACGTGTGGAGTGGACCACCAATTGCTTCAACCCTTTCATGCCTATTCTTTCCAAATTCTCCACTCCAGACCTGCCTTCCCTCTCTTCTTCCTTTTGGCAAGTCTCCACTGTGATGTCTCCGAAAGGGTCACACAGGAGAGGCTCAGGGTGCTTCCTCCAGCATAGAAAGAAAAGCCCATCAGAAGTTACCTCAATCTGCTGAACCGTCAGATCCAAGAAGGTGTTCTCGTTCCGCACCCCGATAAGACTTTTGGGGCCTTTACAACCCATGCTTGTGCCCAAGCCACCATTTAGTTTCACAACAACCAGCTTGTTCAAGACAGAAGCGATGTTATCGGGCAGCCCTCTGGCCTTTATCTTCTCATAGGGCTGGATCTGTAAAAACAAACAAAAAACCCCAGCAGTCAGATATTTGGAAGGGAATTGCTTTCTCTTACAAATCTTCAAAACTCAAGATTTGGCAATAGCACCCACGCTTATTTATGTGATTTATGACACTAAAGAACATTTGCAGAACTGAGTCTACAGTAATCTGATTTGTTACAATACAAATAACTGAATTTGTTACTACAATAACCTCTTTTCTTGAGAATTTCTATAGACTTTGTGACACCAGTCACAATCGGCTCCATCCAGACGAAGAGCTGTCTCTGCTCCTCCAGGCAGGGGGAACTGACTCAATGGTGAAGGCAGTTAACGAAGAAGTCAGGCCAGTTACATCACTTACCACGACTCTCTCCTCTCACCCTGCTGAAGGAGAGGGGGTCTCCTTGTGAGCCACCCAGCGCTCCTCCCCAGTAAGGTGACCTCCTTCAGTCAGGCCCCAGTTTAAGGACACAGGCCCTGCATGCAGGACACGAAACTTTTTCCCCCCCTAAGCAGCTTAAACTTGCAGCAGATTATTATTTTTTAATGTATATATATTTTGCTCTGAGGTTATCAGAGGCAACATTCTTGGCAAAAGGTTGGTTCTTTGGCTCAGTCTAAACCAATTTTTATTCCAACTACTAGTCCAATTTAATAATTCCTCTCTCCCAATAATGTGCTACAAAGTGGAAGAAAGCTCCTAGTTCTTATCCCACAATTTTCAGGATGTGTTCATCCAGCTCACATTAAGCCTTGCAGAAGTCTTCCACCTTGCTGACAGCTACACCCTACAGGTTTGCAAACAGAGCATGGGCTGCACTAGGGGCTAGTGATGGAGAGCAAAATCAGGTTTGTAATGACAGCATGCCTTGCATTAGGCATTGCTTGTCCCCTCATCCAGAGCACCCAAATCAAAGAAACAAAGGTAACAATGCAAGAGTCATGTGAAAACTGTTAGAGCAAAATCAATACAGTTATCCTTTAGCCTGTCCTTCTAGAGATTTTCTTTTCAAGAAAAGCCTTGGTGTTTCAGTGCTGTGTGTATTCTAGCAGCAGGAAAATGATTTTCGTTCAGATAAGGGGTGTGTAAGATCCACAGCTGATTTCCAAAACCAAATACGTACAGAGTAGTTTCCAGAAATGTGTTTGCTTTGGGCAAGTCAGGCTGAGGTTCAAATGGAAATTCACACTACACTGGAACAAGAGTCATATTTCTTACTCAGATGTGCGGGGGTAGAGAGCAGAGTTTGCGCAACTCCAGCATTCCGGTATGCCACAGGCAGTAGATTAGAGCAGATCCCTCACATTAGGGAAATTCTGCCTTACAGGATCCGGAAAGCTTACGGTATATATTTAAAGATAAGATCGCTCCATGTGCAGTTAGCATGGCTCAGGCAATAGCGCAATCACTGCCATTTCACACAGGACATACGCAGGAACTTCTGAAGTTCCTAGAACATTTCAGGAACAGAACCGTGCAAAAAGCAGAATCTTGCTGTGTTTTGTCAGCAATAGAGATTGTGTTCAGGCTGGGCAGGCACCTTGAACAACCACCATTCTTCTCATTAACAAAGAGGTGATAAACACTGATTTTAACGTGCTGAAGGTACATCAGAAAGCTTAATGAACAATTCACTACCAGCAGGATCTACAGAGATGTATTCAAGAGATTTACTGCTTCCCATCCACTCCAAGGTCAGTAATGCTCTGTATTAGACTGCAAACAGATTTAAAACATTCAGGTTTGAGCTTCAGCTGGGCCAGATGCGAGTCACACCCACAATGTTCAGACAGTCTGAACAGCCAAAAAATGATTTCAACTTTCAAGTCTCGCTGTGTTCTTCTTGCATCACTCAAAATACGGCTCTCCAAAAAGACAACAGTCTGCCACTCAGTCAGGGCCAGGCTGCCTCAAAATCAGTTGCTTCTGCTGAAGTGCCAACTACCTTTTCATGCCTTCACTATCATGCCTGAAACTAGCTTATGCAGAAAGCTCAGAGTGAAATCCTGATGAAGTTAAATGGTTCCATCCAGGCCCTCCATCGAGGACTTTGTCCAGTGGATGTTCAGCTACAACACAAAACTTGTAACTCAGCCTTGCTAAATATTTCAGTTTTTTCTGGCAGAGGCACTGGAAATGACAACTTGGCAACGAAGCCCTGGGTCTTGAAGGGTCCTTCATTCAGAGAATAACACATGTCAAGATCTCAAATCTGAGCAGGATTGTTGCAGCATCAGGACTGCTGGATGCCAGCGCTACCGTCTAGCAGTTCCAGTCACGTGTAGGCACTAATATCCAGAATCGCCTCATCACCTATGAGCGTACACACCAGCGTGAAGAAGTGCTCCGCAGTAATAAAAATCAAACCTCGCTCTAAGGGTTTGGAGCAGTGGACTTGACAAGTGCGTGCTGATGGGGAAATACTTCAGGAACAGAAACAGGCAGGGGTGATGTGCCTTACAGATGCATGACTACAGCGTTACTCATTTGAGACACATCTCAAAACTGTCGTTTGGAATTCTTCTGAGATGACATATCTCACTGCTTCTGGTTTTGCAGACAATGTCACAGAAGTGACTTTTCAGAACAGTTTGCATGAGGCAACGTTGGGAGTTTGACTAACAGATTTCAGAAGCATACTCCTACTGCAAGGAGGTTTGCAAGCGTTTGTCAGAGACAGACAAAGTGAGCATCAGGGCTGTCATCGTGGGTAGACTGGGAAGGAATACACCCATA
Source organism: Falco rusticolus (assembly GCF_015220075.1). Taxonomy (NCBI): domain Eukaryota; kingdom Metazoa; phylum Chordata; class Aves; order Falconiformes; family Falconidae; genus Falco; species Falco rusticolus. The sequence goes on along the minus strand of NC_051192.1, from coordinate 1,828,548 downwards.
TTAGTCAGTTTGTACTTACAGAACAACAAGGAAAGACTCAGCACCAACGGACGGTTTTAGAAACGGCACCAAGTGAACCCTGAAAAGCTGTTTCCGGAGTTGAAGGTTAGGAAGACATTTTGCTCTTGAGGAAGAGCGTGACATTCATTTCTTTCCTTCACGATGCAGTTCACTGCGATGACAACCTGAGCTGCAGACAAGAATCAGGCCACTGGGGGAAAAAACCTTCCAACAAGCAAGCTCCTCTCACAACTCGCGTTGTTTTGGATGCTCTCTTCACTTCCTAGATGAGGTTTTGTATTGCTGTTCCGAGGTTAACTTGATCACTTTGGTTCTCTCTGAGGCCTCCCAGCAGGGTGTTGCTATTGCTTCCAATTCAAACAAACAGATCACTGCAATCTACATCAACAGGGTTAAATTACACTTGCCGTGTCTACATGCTTTACCACCTCTCTTTGTTAACCGGCACTCTGACTAAGTATACCTTCTCTGAAAACTGTAACCGTAACGGTCCTAACTATGCTAGGTATCGCTGTAAGCCTTTGGACGTATGGAAGCAAAGCATCAGGAAGGAAAAAACAAGACAGAGGTTTACCAATACGGCACGAAATGGGTTCAATCTTCTGATATTGGAGTCTGGAGCTTACAAGTTGTTGGCCATTGGTATTAGCTGTTGCACTGAAAACACGGAGGTCAGTGATGACATCTCCCATTGGAGAGAAAAATGAAGGAGTATTACAGAACAATAATTTCTGTTTCAGTGTACTCACAGGAGCCTTTACTTGTCAGTAAATGCTTCAGGGAAGAACAGAAAGTTACATTCAAAGAACAAGTACAGCGGATAACACGTTAGAAGACCCAAAGAAGTCTGATCAGAAATTCTGTTCCTGCATAGCACACTCCCATGGCACTGGGCAAAAGCCTGAAACACCTTTCCAACCTAATCTGAAAGTCAGAAGTAGCTTACGTAAAATAGAAAATTAAAAGACAAAGCCTATAAATGCAATAAACTATTAATGAACTTGTTAAGCTGTTAATAAAAAAAACCAAACCACCTCAACGACCCCACGCTTTGGCACATTTGAGTGTTTTTATTTTATTTATAGATACATACACACACACATATGTCTGTATGTATATACATACACACACACATATATACCTAGACAGATCCTTTGAACTCTGCTAGGTACCAGCTGAAGATTACACTTGCCAGAATTCTCAGTGCTTTGGACTGATCAAGCAGCAAACCAATTCTCCAAAACAATCACAGGCAAATAAATTCACACCGGGGAGAGGAAGTCAATGTTTTCTAGGCTATGATCCTTGTAGTGTGGGATTCTCAAAAGCAGCTGAGCACCCCACCTCCATCACCACCTCCTCGTAAAACAAGGTCGTCCATACAGGCAGTTATAAATCAGTTCCAAGATTACCAACTTTCCCAACAAGTCTTGTGTGTACCAACCTCTGTGCTGGTCTAACAAGACCAGGAGGGGAGTGCACTGTGAGGTTTTATAGCTAGGAAAAAAAAACCAACTAGAACTGAAGCACTCAATCTGTGTATACTCACAGATGGATACTTGTCCCAAAGAACTCAGTACTGCAGTCTTTATTCTGAAGCTCTTCTAAAATGATCACTCTTACACCCTCTAAAAGCTCATACTGTTTTCACCTATACTAGCTAGACTAGTAATTCTGGTCTTCAGGACATCAACTTATATCTAGTAATTCCACAAGTCATACCCCTCAGCAAAGAATAATTTGGGAGAAGTTGCCCTGCAGGTCACTTGAAAAGGGTTTCATGTAAGACATTTCGCTTTCCACAGTACGTCCTCTACATGACTGACATATTAAAGGAGGTGGAAGCAGGATGAATACAAGCAGTGTTTGAGAAGGGTAGGGAGATGGAACTCTTATGGTAAGGAAAAAAAAGAAAAGAAAAATGAAGTTGAGCTTGCTCTCAGTTTTTGAGCATCCTCAACCCACCTCCGGTCAGATAAGGAAGCCTTAAGTATCATCCAAGTAATCCTAAAGAAAGAGATACTTACTATGAAGTAAAGAAGGCATGGAAGGAAGTTAGTTTGTGGTTATTTTTCCCTAGCTTGCTTTTGTGACATTTACCAAGTGCGATTATTTATTTGGAGTTCATGCTAGGAAGCAAAATTTCATTTAAAATGATGCATGCATCTCACCTGACCCAAAGTGACTTGATTTTGCAGGATTCTCACTTTCTCTCTCTCTGTAAAAGCTGCAACATGGCTAAGGGGCACATTCAAGAACCAGGCAGGCAGGGCCATAAGGAAGCCGAGCGATACTCATTCTGATCTTGCCCACCCCTTCCCACCCTCTGTGACCTTAAGTTAGACCTTTGTCAAAGTTCTCTTTTAAGCACCCTGCCATGCCTGGGAATCTCCCATCGGTCTCTTTCAGTGTCTTACCATAATCCTCCCATTTGACATTTGCTCCTGATGTCCTACCCGGTAATTTTCAGTCCTTTACAGAACTTGAAAGTTTTTCCATTGCAGGCGTGCAAAACTTTAAAAACAGACAATAGCTCTCCCTCTCCACAAAGCAGCCCATTCAGTCGCATCAAATTGCTGTCATTTAATCCCAGGCTTTATCTTGACACAGGGAACAGGTTATTTCTTTCATTGTTCCAACTACCTTTTTACATATTTAACAGGCTTATCACTCCCCAGAGTCTCACCCCCTCTAGACTAAAAGCAATCCCCTTTTCTTCAGCCTTCCTTATAAGTCATGTTATCTAGAACTCCAGTTTCTCCCCCGGCCTCTTTACTGAAGGTAGATTTTTATCCCCAAAGCAACACTTCATTCAGTGTTACAGTACAGAAGAGAGAGACATCACATGTTTTTGAAGTTAAAAGAAAACACTCAACCTTGGAAAAACCCTAGACTTGCTCTAAAACAGCATCATTCTTCCAACGCTTTAGAGAGCAGCACTGCATCTGTTCTGGAAGTAACTGGACAGCCTGCCTTTCAGTTGGAAACAGAGCCTCGATTGAATCACCACAGAGAGGCTAACAGGAACCACAAACGTGTGAGGACACAGAAGTCCTGCAATATGCCAAGATCACTACACTGGGAAATGCAAGAATTCGTACCACAACTACACCGTTAGATACACAAGAGTCAAAAGACAGCCTAAGGCCACAGATGAATCAATAGAATGAGGTTAGGTTTAATAGCAAGTATTTATTTCAGTACTAAACAGTGCTGAAAAAAATATTCAGCGCTTTTTCAGCAGCAGCTCAAGTGGCAGGTTATAAGTTACAACAACATAGATGACATTAGATGAAAATTACGCCCCCTCAGCCCCCCCTCAGTCAACTACTCAGATCCCTCGTTTTTACTGAGCTGCTGCAGGTTACAGAAGTTGCTAAATGAGCTATGCAACACAGCCCACTTGCCATATGTCCATTTCAAATTATTCAGCGGAACGGATTGCGGAAAACAGTCTCATCTGAGACACGCAACCTTCTTTCACAGGCAGGAGGGAAATGGGAACAACAAGGGCCCTCCCTCCCCTCTAACACAAGCTACCGTGGACTCCAGAGAAGGTACCAAATGGTAAGATGGAATCTGTCCCACTTTGCTGCCCTGCTCAAAGGCAGCTAACAAAACACCACCAAAGAACCTGACACATATGTTAAGAACCTGACACAATGCTGAGGAACACTACAACATATGTGTCAATAAATAATTTTTTTCCAGTTAGAACCCAAAGTGCTGTCCTACGTGATTTTATGAAACCATGGCACAGATATCCATTCTGTGGGCAACTACATCATTTACTACAAGCAGCAATTATCAGTTCTATGTTCCTTCCAAGCTGTCGCTTCATTGGAACTTACCGAATCCTCTGGAGGTCTCTGAATCTTCCCCCAGTCCACAGATGGTCCCTTTTCTTGCAGGAATCTATGAAATAGCTTCTTAAATCCTTCCAGGTCCTTTTTAGTGTGCTACCAAGAAGAAATGCATTAGTTAAGGCTGACGTTTAATGCATGCCTATTCAATCACAGACACATTTCTACAGACTTGATGTACAGTCTATTCACAAGAGTAATTTTATCAGCACTGACACGCTAAAATTTAAGTAAAATTCTAAAAGGCACCAAAAGCCCATTTCCACTAAAAGCTCAAAGGTGCAAAACCAACTCGGATACCTAAAAGACAAGTCTTTATAGTCAAAACCACAACCATCAGAATTTGGCCCAGTCTTTATGGTAACAGCTTTACCCTCCCCTTCTGTAATCCATTAAAGATTACATAAAACCTTTAATAACTAAAGATGATTAAACACTTCATAATAACTCTTGTCACCCAGTTTATATGGAACTGAAAGTCTCCTACTGACATTGTATCCAGGCTACTCTTCCACACAGGATCAGAGCACATCCTAAAAATAAAGATCATGGTATTCTGTGATTTGTTTCCCTGTATAGTATTTGCCTCAGTTTCCTGCATCTAACTTCTCATGCTCTGATCGAGTCAAACATCATGCTCCTTACCTCTAGCTCATTTGAAGTTGCAGTTGCAAGTATCTTATCAAGTTCTACTTTCATTGAATACTCCAGCTCTTGTCGAATGACTTCCTGAAACTGTGACGAGCCAGCTTGAGACATTGCTTTGCTGAAATCTTAAATAAAAATAAACACAGGGGTTAAAGGAAAAAGAAGAAACCTAGCTTATTTAGACTACAAATAGTCTTCAATTTTCTTCTAAAAACTAATAAACTCCTATAATCTAGTCTCATTTTATTACTGTGCTAGCACTCCAGGAACCTTAAGTTTTTATTCTTGGTGACTTGGGAGAAGAGACCTTAAACTGGGGCCAAAGCACAACTACCCTTCTCTCAAAACTCAAAAAACCCCAAACCAACGATACATCTCAAGAAGTGTCCAAAAATCCACAGCAGGATGCTTTTTTGCTAGAGGGCCAAAGAATTCATATCCTACCGCATCAACATACTTTAGCAAGTAGAAGTGTGAAAAAGCTTCTCACTAAAAAATTTCTTTTATGTAGAACATTGTGATTGAGGGTATCCTTCTGTTCACACAAGCAAATAAAAACATATGTTTTCATTATTTATACAGTGCTTTTTCACACAATTTTTAGTTTGTTCCAGTAAATATTCCCTTACTTTATCACATGAGTATTTTCACACTACAGCATGCATTTCAGTTACTAAGCAACCTAGAAAATTAGTCTGTCTATCACTTCAGCATTTGTTTTGCTTTTGAAAGTGATAAGCTCCATAAATGTGAAAAAGAGTAAATACACAAATGTTCTACACAGTAAAGTCCACATCGCAGGAAGAAACGGGAGATAACATGACTTTATTCTCCAGCAGAAAGCACTTGAAGGGAGCGTGTTCTCAAAAGACATTCTGAGTATGTTCTCTAAAGACCTCAGTTAATTTAATTTCTGCCAAATCCCTTGAGTAATCATTTCTCTTAACACAGAGAGTGATGTACTGCCAAATATAGCTGGATTTTAGAAACACTCTGAATACTAGTGCAAAAAGGGACAGGAGGAAACTTTGCAAGTGAACAGAGCAATGCTGCCAGAAAATACTGTTAGAAGAGGAACCTGCGTTTGAAGTTTACTTATTTAGAACACGCACTAAAAGGCTATTCTATTGAGAATGTCTAAGAAAGCCAATGGCAGTGCATTTTAATACAATTTTTTTTTTTAAGCAAAGTATTCCACAGCCTCAGACTCAGTGACAGTATCTAATCCTTGCTTTGAAGCCCACAGAAGCCATTTTCCTGACTGCACTGTTTTGCAGGTAGGGGAGGGGAAAAAAAAAAAAAAAAAAAAAAAAAAAAAAGGCAAGTGCTGCAGTGCACATACTGTGTGTGGTGCAACACGGGGAACGCCAGCTCAAGATGAACAGTACAGTGAACAATAGGTTCTCTTTTTTAATCAAATGCTTCATTTAGTAGTAAAAGCAGATAACGGTTGAAAGCCTGTTAGGCGTATCTTTCCAGGTCAAATATGTAAAAACACAGACAGCTCTTCATTAGGAAGCGCCTCCTCCTACAGAAAAAGGAGGAGGTCTATACCAGCTTAATACTTCCCTACCGAACTGCTACACGTACGGTCTTATCATTCGCACATTCTGGGTGGATGCATACCAAAACACTGTTTAAACTTCCAGAGAAACAACTGCTAGGAGCTACTTTCATATGTTTGCAATCCTCCCTGCAACATGTTGTAATACAGGACTTCTGTTACAGCAACAACAGTGGCCATTTCTCACAGTTCATCAGCCTGTAAAACAGCTGAACCTCCCCATATGATGCAACGTGTTTCAGAAGAAACTCTGCAAATACCAAGTATTCAACAGAGACCTTCATTCGTGCCGTGGAAACGCCGGGGCTGAGGAAGGCAGCGCCAGCTAGGCACTTTCCCAGGCTGCCATGGAAGTAGGAAAATCTTGTTTGCTCCTATCAGCCCAAAGACTTGTATGTACCAGATAAAAGCATTTAGAAATTTAAGTAACATCACAAACAAATCAAAAGAAAAAGGCACCATAAAAGTAAATGCATGATAATGTCCTAGTTTGTGGGGTTTTTTTTAAATAATACTATAAATTCTCCACAACTTAATGAGCAAATGCTAAACACATGTGATCACCAATGTCCTCGCAGAGAAGCAAAGCAAACCTGTTGCTTTTTCCAAACGCCAAGTGTCAAGCACACAGACCAGCCAGCTAGATGGGACATTTCTTACCAAAACGCAGACCGCCTAAGCCATCAGTGCTGTCAGCTGCATCTTGCATTGGCAACACAGAATATTTAGGCTTCACATCGACCATTTAACAACTGCTGCAACCACTCGGTCTCATCGAGATTCAACATGCCAGGGCATGGTTGCTCAAGGAGAGCATTATTAGTGCTATTAGCACTATTACTATTTTGGGGAAAGGAAGGACATGGCTGGAGTCCATAAAAACATGTGTTTGCCTGGTGCAGGAAAAGCATCTATTCTGCATACCTAAGAATTTGGATACTGTTACTAAGCAGCCAAGGGAAATAACAACTCAAAAGATTGTCTGCTTTTAACATGCCACTGCAAGGCAGAGGCTTTTAAGCATTTCTCTTAAGAGACGTCCACCAGGATTCGGACTGGTCGGGGACCTACAGCACTCTCTAAAGGCTCCCCAAAGCCAGACAACAGCAGCAGCATCACTGCATCCACTCCAAACCAACAAACTCTGTACTGGTTGTTCCCAAGTTGCTGCCCCTCGGGGGTTTTGGGAAGAAGCTGGTATTTATGCACGTCAGCCTACCACCAGCAGAAAGACAACTGCAGCCCTTTAACATGAGCTGCTGTTAAATTTAACAGCCCGGGTGAAGGTTGATTTCCCTGTTCCCCTAGCAGCAATGAGGAAGTAGAAAGGCCAGCGTGACCATGTATCTGAAAGCAGTTATTTCCTACAGGCAAGTAAAATTTCCAAAGGCTATAATGAAAAGCAGTTATTGTGCCTCTAAAAATCACATGAGAGGCAGGGGTGTTGGATAATTGCAGGAAGAGATTTCCATGGTTTGTGCAGCCATAAACTCCCAAATTATTTTTTAAAAAGAAATGCCTCTTCCAAGCTGTTTTGCAACCAGCGCCTCAGATTCCAGCCTAAGTCCACTTTTATGGGACCAGTATTCTTGAATGCACATCTGAAGGAAGAAAAGGGTGGGATAAGGTAGTGGAAGACTCTTGGGGAACCGGCCCACGCAGGAAATTAGCACAGAACAGAAGCGCATGACTAAACAGCTACGTTTCAGAAAACACTCTGCTTTGCAAAAATGACCACCCAGGATATCTTACTTTAATGTCATCCATAGAAAGTACTTCCTTAAGTAGCGGAGAAAGGACAACTCTTTAATGGAGTTTGCAGTGGTGTCTGACGCGTGGAGATTTTCACTCAAGCCCTCCTGCCCCCACTGTTATTTCTAGCATGCTTTTGTGCTCTGCTTTCACTGCTAACGTGCCCCCTGCCCTCGCAGCATGAACTACAGCATAGGGCAGAGTACTTGCAGGTTTATGATACATAACTTTATAACAAACATACAAAAAACCAAAATATGACAAATCAGATTAATAAAAAAGTCTTCGTACACTATCAGAATCAAAATAAGAGACAGAAGCCCTCAGGAAAACTGCATGAGAACAGAAGAGCAGTGACCCTTACGCAGGGACTTCCATGTGCTTCCTTTCTGGCCATCCCTCCTCTTATTCCACATTAAAAGCAGTTAATGTGTTAAGATCTATTAGTTTGGTTCATTAATTCACTCAGAAGACAGCTTCACTGCCTTGGTACTCGGTACATAAGGACCCAGTACAGGAGGGAGTCATGGGACAAGTCAAGCAAGAAGTCCCCTCTCTCATGAAAAAAATGGAAATCTTTTGGGCTAAGGGTTATGAACTGCAGCTACCTTCACAATCCCAGTAAGTATACAGAAAGACCTACAGCAGAAAGTTATTCAGATCCCCTTGGAGCCAGACTACTTGCATAAAAATCTAGAAGGGTAGCCAGTAAGTTAAAAGCATGCAGCTGAACTTTAAACACTCCATCCTTGAACTCTGTGCTGAGGGTACAGGCTGAATGCCTCAACTTCCACCAACTCCGCGGAAAGTTCAAGGCAATTTTTATCCCTGACGAGCACAAAACCCACTCTTTAAATACCTATACTATAATGTGCAACGCTAATAAATATTACTTCGTTTGATTTCTAAAATGGAACATACCCACTCAGCCTTTAGGAACGTTTTTCTCTTCCTACTACTAGAGGCAAAATCTGTCAACATACATTGGACTGAAGCATACATGAAGTGAAACCTCTGCGCTCGCTCTCTCCTTAGTGGAACGAATGAGCATGTCAGCCTGTGCCAACGCACAAGTTTGCAACCTAGGAAGCCGTTCTTGCCAGCTGCATGCACCAGGAGTTCAGGTGTTATGGTCAGACACAGCTGGGTTTCTCAGTCTGAACAGCTGATCCTCATGCTAAAAGTATCACTTGACACTGGCAACATGTTTTAGTATGATCGGCGTGATAAGAGTACTTTAAATGACAGACAATTTTTTAAAAGCTTTTAGGATCGTCAAATCTTTGGTAATATTTTAAAAACTGGTTATGATCTTTACATAGGTTTCTTCAGCTTTCAGTTTCATAAACAATATCACTTGCATGCAAGATGGCTACCTTCAGCAGAAGGCTGAGGTAAGCCAATACCATTTGAAAAGAACAATTCTGAATGTATTTTTGTAAGTATTTTCACAGCAAGAAGGGGATTATCTAGGCAACTTTCAGAGCAGCCTGCCGAGCAGCATGGCTGTAATACTTCCCTCCTTCAGCTCTCTGCATTTCGCCCAGGTGCCACAGGGCATTTGCAGACAGCTGATGCATTTACACAGCAAGTGTTGTGCAGTCCTACACATCCACGGGATGAGCGGCAGGCTTTCCCAAAGCCCGCCAAGGCCCTCGGTTGCCTGCAACGTCCAAGTTGACACAGCGAAAGACCTATTCGTGTTCTTCCTACAGGCAGCATCACGTTTGTCGATAGGCCTGCAGGGATTTACACTGAGGAAACCTACAGACACGGATTTCATTACAAAAAGCACACACACACACACACACACACGCACCATTAGGAATACCGGATAGGAGAGAAAGAAAATTGCCACGGCAATGCACCAAAGTCGTTTTTCTTCCCAAAATGACCTCTTGTGGGCTGGTTCCCTGTTTTGCAATAAAGGAATCTGAAACTCAGACCACGTACGCATACGCTCACACATGCGGAGAGTAAAGGAAAGCGGCGGGAGCCCACCGGCATCGGAAAACGCCAAAATACACTCAAGACTCTGAAAAAAAGTGAAGACGTTCGACCTCAGCGCTCTTCCTCCCCCAACTTCAACAGACGGCTTTAGCGGAGAGGGGAGATCTGCGCTTACAGGATCGCCCTGTAGACTCCAGATCCCGCCTGGATCCCTCCAGCCGTGGGGAGAAGCCCCGGCGCTACAGCCGCCCGGTTTCCCCGGTTCCCCCGTGCGGCCGGCAGCCGAGCCCCGGGAGCGCGGTGGGGGCCCCGGGAGCGCGCTGGGAGCCCCGGCACACTGCGCCTCGGGTGCCGGCGGGGCGCCTGCACCCACCGCTGCGCCGGGGAGAGGGAAAACGGGGGGATCATAAAAAAGGCAGCGCGTACACACACAAGCGGAGCGTACGCACATCTGAAGGGGAAAAAATACAATTCTAGAACGCACGTCAAGCTTACCTTTCGCAAAGGACGACATTTTGGCTGCTTAATAAAACACACACTTTGCGCGTACAGACGCGGCGCGGCTGGAGCGCGGGGCTGGGGGCCGCCTCCCCGCGCCCCTGCGGAGCGAGGCCCGGCGGAGCGGCTGCGCGGCGGCAGCGAGCGGCGGCCCCGGCCCCTGGGAGCTGCCCGCCCGCCGCGCCTGGCCCCTCAGCCCAGCGGTGCCTCCCGGGCCGGCGGGCGGCAGGCAAACCCCCAGGAATTTAAATTTCATCAATGAAAGAGGCGGATCCGCCGCGCCCCAGGTTTCACCACCCCCAACCCTCCTCCTCCTCCTCCTCCTCCTCTCCCCTCCCCGCCCGGCTGGGCCGCACGCCCGCCCCGCCGGGGCGCCCTGCACGGCTCCTCCCCGCCGCCGGACCGGGCACAGGCCGGGCCGGCACCGCCGCCTGGGGCGCGCTGTGCGGCCGTTAGGCCTGAGGGCGGGCCCGCCTCTCCTCAGGCGGCGGGAGGGCCGGCAGGCGGCGGGAGGGGCGGCGAGAGGCCCCTCCGGCCGCCCCAGGGGAGGCGGGGGGGGAGATGGGGGGTGGCGGTCCCGCCGTACCCACCTCGTCGCTGCCGGTACCGCGGGCGGCGGGGGGCGGGGAGGGGCGGGGCGGCAGCGCGGAGACCCACCGCCCCCCCCTTCCTCCTCCCTCCTCCGGCGGGGGCGGAGCCCCGCCACCTTCCCGGCGGGCCCTGCGCGGCGGCGGAAGCGGGAGGGGTCGCGCGCCGCCGCGCTGAGGTGGTGGCGGGAGTCGCTCTCGCCCGCTTCACGGTCCCGTCCCGTCCCGTCCCCCAGACCGGGTCCCGGCAGGTCCGCTTTCCCCCGTGCCCCGCCGGCGTGGGGTAGCCACCGGCGAGCGGCCTCGGCCCGGCAGGGGCTGCGCGGGGAGCCGCCGCATGGGTGGCCCATTTGGGGCTTGCGAAGCATCTCCTCGCCGCCGCCGCTCGTCGTTCGCCCCGCGGCTCCCCTGAGGGGCCTCAGCCCCGCGGGAGCGCCGGGGGCACATCGCGACTGTGTTCTGTCGCGACACCCGGGGATCGAGGGGGGGAACTTTGAAAAATGGGGCTTGAAGCAAAGACTGCACCAAATTCCATGCGAGATGCCTGGTGTATCTCAGATTTATCAAGTTTATCATGAATTTCACTGGCTCCGCCCTGGCTGACAGGCCTTCAGCCCCGGGTGCCTGCAGCGCTTCGGGCATCATGCTGGCAAGGGCCAAGGTGCCAAGGCAGAGTGTCGCTTCTCAACTCACCCCAGCTCCCCTCTAATATTCTCCCAAGTTTTTGCTTGAGGGCACTTTCCAGCTGTGCCTGGGCTTCCCCCTCCAAGGCAGTGATGCCCCATTACAGCCTGTGCCCCTGCCCGCCATACACCACCCCCCCCCAGCAACAGCAGCAGCCTGTGGGTTTTTGCCGGTGGGCAGGAGCTGACAGCACCGATCCCACGGCCCAAGGGTGCGGGGAGCAGGCACCGGCTCAGGCTCAAGGGAGAGGAACCACCATCGGGCAACCGTTGGGATCAGTTGGGATCGGCAGCTTGGCTGGTGGGAGTTAAAGGGCAATAGGCCCAGGCTGCTCCGCACCAGAGCATCGTCCAGCGGCAGCAGCTGCAGAGGGAGATGCTTCCCGTGCTCTGCAGACAACGTGTTGGCCCAAGCCCACCTTTGCCGATGGTGTGGGTTGGTATGTCCAGCTTCGCTGTGTTTTTAGGAGGCAGGGGCGCTCCTTCCCTCCCACCATCTCTACATGGACTTTTATATATATATATATATACTTGTATATAAAAAGATGTGTCATATGATTGACTCATTCAGCACAACACTTTACACCAATAATAAGCAACCAATACGTGCTTGGGCAGCCCCTTATACCCACACCAAGTAAAGCTGCAAACAAGTTTTTTTTTGTTGCTCCATTGCCACGAGGAGAGCTGTGGGACTTGGCAGGGTACTGCTGAACCCCAGTTCCAAGAGGTGGGAGACACAGGCAGCCTTGCCTGGGACAGGAGGGTGGGCTTCATCTCTCCTGGCTGAAGATCCCTGTAGGTTCTGTGGCAAAAACTAGGCGACCCCCAGGATGAGCTGCTTAGTTCCTTTTGGGGTGAGACAAGTCCTATCCGGATCTGCCCGTTTCTGCCTCTCGACTTTAAAGCAAAAACCAAAAATGCAAAGACCTAAAAGTGCTCCATGGATTTTATATCCCCATTCACTTGACCTAGGAGCATCCCTTTGCACTTTGCACCACCAGTTGGGTGCAGCGGCTCGCTGCATGCTGCCTTCTCCGCATTGGGGAAGACATTCTTCTTCTGCCCCCAGTCCACTGGCAGGAAAGTCCTGGATTCCCTCCAGGACTTCAGCAAAGCCATGATCCTTCTCTCCAGACACTGATGGGAGCTTGCTGTTACCTTAAATGCCAGAGCAGAACCACTGCTGCCCTTGAGCTGTTAATTAAAACCCAGCGCTCCATTCCTACAGCTCAGCTTTGCTGCCATCCCACATCCAACAAGCCGAAAATGCCAGCTAGATGATCTCCAGATAGTACCAGCACAACTTTTTTCCAGCCATCCTTTTACAGGATAATTACAGGCATAACTTACAGGGTAAAAAACCAGGGATAACTTTTCATCTGCCTGCAATAAAACTAATTCCAGTGCCCTGTCTCGCTGCAGAAGAACTGGGAGAAAACCCTCCCTCCTTCACTGAGTTTTAGGGAAGTAAGGGAAAATCAAGACTGAGCACTGATGATGTTGGTCAGGTCACCGCATCACTTAGGATGGAAGTGAACAGAATCAACCGATCTGAAAACAGCAAATTTTGGTAAAACTCTGAGTGTCCAGAGCTCTGGTGGCATCTTTTTTACAAAGGTGAGGGAAGTTATTGGGGCTGACAAGGTCTGTCCATCCACCCCCAGCAATCCCTCCCGGCTCTTTTAGCAGGTTTCTGCTGGAGGCACGGACAGAGGAAAGGCTGTGTAGCGCATGTCCTCAGCTTTATTTTAAAGAACTTAATTACTCATAAGCTAGATTAAAATGAGAGAGCTAGAGAGGTTTTTCTCACAGGATGCATGCAAGCTGATGCACACTGCCTGCTGATGCTGCTGCTCCCAAAAACACCAACCAGGGATGTGCAGGCAGCCTGTCTGTCTGAGCCAACCTTTCAGGTTAAGTAGCCATAGAAACACCAGCAACAGGAGGTTGAAATGGCTCAAATAAAAAAAAAGCTTTTGCTCCCGATGTGTCTGATGTCACCGTCTCACCCAGGGTGGTGAGTTTCTTCCAGGAACATCGGGCTGGACCACGTTGCAAATGTAAGAATGAGTAACAATAGGAAAAAGGCACCAAACCCAAACTGCTGCGTGTTTTTTATGTCTCACAAATAAAGTGCCTCACAAATACACCTCATAAGTAAAATAAATAAATACCATAATAATGAATTCCTTTGGTTTCATCAACAAAGAAGCCAACACCAATGTGAGATGCTGCCAGAAGAGCTGGTCCTGTCCTCCCCTTACTGTAGCCCTTCTCCCCATCCCACTTTTGGCTCAGCGCTGGCGGTTTTCGGCTGGGACAGCTGCCTCTCGGGTGGTCTCACGTCTGGTATGCAAGCAGGCAGTGGCACGGGGTCCTGGGTACCCAGCATCATCCCTTCATCTCTCTCTCATTTACTTCTTCCTTAGCTCTCCCTGTTAAGTTTCCCACCGAGGACATTTATTTTCCCTCTATCCTCTGCCTGTTTTGCTGCCACTTCATTTATCGCCAATTAACTGACTCGCCCGAGCTGAGCAGGATCAGCAGGTAATGGAAATCTGGGTGTTCATGGGGGGAAAAGACACAGTGCAAATGCCAGGGAAACGTGGCCAGGAGGTGCTGGGGAAGCCAGGGTGTAAACATTTTTTTAATTTACTAACAAGGGAATAATAGAAAAAAAGCTTTATTTTTCTTCAAACAATATCAACAGTAACGCCGATGCTTTATGGCCATTTCTCCCTTAAGCTGGAAGGTGATGTCCCAGCTAAGTTTCAGGGTTTTTTTCCTGCAAGGTGAAGCAGCTTTCCCAGCCCCATTGGGCAGGGCAGGGAGAGACCCCATCCCCATCACACCCAAGCCCTTGTCCCCAGGATCCCCCCAGGTCATTTTGGAGCAGGGGCTTGAGCCTAATTTGTGGCATAAGGGTAGAGCAGGAGCAGCCTGAGGGCCTGGCCCTGCCAAAAGTCCTGGCCGCCCTGGGCTGTTGTGCAGCCCAGACGGTGAAAATAGGGGTGAAGGTCGCAGCGTTTCATATTTTTCCTGATTTTTACAGGTCTGCCCTTCCTCTGAAGTGTCTGCTGCTGGTTTTGTTGCCCCTGGGTCTTGCACGTACTGAAAGCCCTGGTTAATATTCCTGGACATGTGTGTGTGTGTATTAAAGTGTATCATGTTTATGGAATATATTATATTTCTCTACATGATATAAATATATACTTATATATTTATCTATAATATAAATATATATATATGAATCCAAAACCTTATATGTGTATTTATATTATATACATGTAATCCCAGGAGATGCATTCAGGCATCCAGCAGAGCAGACACGCTACACACATGGATTTCCTAGGATGTGTGTACATACATTTTTATATAAATATATATATTTGTCATACAAAGATACATTACTATATATATAGATAACCTGTATTTTGTATAGATTTTTATATATTATATAAACATGTACCTAATCTAAATGTGCATATAGAAATATATATGAATCTATAAGATATATATAAAATAGATAATAACTATAGTAATATGATCTTTTTTTTCTTCTTTTTTTTTAAATCGGGTTTTTGGCAGGAAAAGACAGTGAGTGGCTGGGAAACAATAAAAGTCAACCTCTCAGCCCCCTTGGCTGGGGCACGCACGGCACACTCTGCCTGAGCTCTGCTGTCTCCTCTTTGTCCAGTGAGTGCAGACACCGGCCTGGCAAATTCCCGTGTTGCTCTGCAGGCTCGTTTCTGGTGACCAGCACCCATTTGCCATATTTCATAAGCAAGAAGGGGATCATCAGTGAGCACCATTTGTCCCACTCCAGTTTTCCCTTGAACTGCTTCTGCTGGTGGGGGAGCAGATGAGTTAAAACAACACATGCTCAGGCATAAGTCCAGGAGGACATAAAGCATTGCATTATCAAATTTAACAGCCCCAAACAGATCACAACTGTCAAACTGCATCATTAAAATATATCCCTGTTGGCCATCAGTCCGTGGTAACCCAGGACTCCAACATGGGGTGCAGAAACCTGCTATTACATTCTTCTTGAATCTTTCCCAAGCATTCAAAAAGGTATAAAAATTCACAATTTATGGCCAGCAGCATAAAGCTACTCCAGTGCTGAAGCAGGTGGTGCTGAGTGAGGGCTGTGCAAGCAGTTAACAGGGCCAAGCATCCCAGGCAAACTGTTGAGGTGCTTCAGCCAATTGTTGTGCAGGCTTTTCCTTTTAATTTTTTAAAAGGAAATTAAGATAAAATAAATAAAAAATAAAAAATAAAATAGAATGAAAATATAACAATATAATAATAATATTAAAGCAATATGATTTTTTAATTCTGTGGCTTTCTCTCTTTCTTTTACATGTTTAAACCAAGGACACAGAGCACCCTTTGGGGCAACAGCTGAAAGCCAGTGGGTCAGAAAAAAGCCTGGTTGCACCTAAAAATCCCAGTTAACAACCTCAGGGGGAACCATCTGGAGGTTCTGGGCGCTCCTGCTCGGTGCTGCAGCACCCTCAAAGGTGTTCTTGTAAAACCGGGAGCACAGCAGAGGCAGCAAAGACCCCGGCCTGATGGTGGGAATGGCTGGAGCTGCTCGGCGGTCACAAGGTGATGGGGATAATTATGTCCACAAATAGGCTTGACAGAAGCTCTGGAATAATTCAGCATCTATTTTTAACTCCCTTCTTGCAGTAATTTTGCATTGCCTGGTGCCTTCTGGCAGGTTGGCATGCAGACGGCACACACGTCACTCCCCGTGCAAGGCTGTGGGAAGGCTCCGTTTGGAATTATCAAAGCCCCTCCTGGTCTGGGGATGCTGGCGTGGCAGAGGGGAAGGCAGGGTTTCTGTACATCCCGTCCTGTGAGCTGTTTTTCCGCATGCTTGGAAGTCTTTCTGCTGATTTTCATAGGAAATAAATCCCTTATGGCAAACAACAGACCCATCTTGTCCTTATCGCTGTCCGGTCATCACCCTTTCACATTTGCCCCTGGGCATATTCCCACCGCTGTAATTAAGGGCAAATCAGGTGTCAGCTCATTCAGTTGGACACAGCCGTAGAAATTCTTGGCAGGGTGCTCTTCCCTTCAGGGCTGGAAGCCAAGTGCTGGAGAGATGGGAGGAAAACAGCTCATTACAGGCCGTGGTGGGGTGAGAGCCTTCCCCGTTTTCCCCTGCGTGCTCAAGGCTGGAGCCCGGCCCTAGCTCAGACCAGACGGCCATGGTTGGATCATCCGTGTGCCCCCCCAGAGACCGCGGGTGGGGAGAGCCTGGCGGTGCCGTGCCAGGCTCCCCCACCTCCATCAGACCTTGTAGGTGAAACCAGGAGGGCGAGGAGGCTCTGTCAAAGAGGCACTGAGACCAGGCTGTTGGCATTTGCATGCCAGCAAGAGACATGCAACAGGGAAGCAAAACAGATGTCACGATCCCTTCAAGTATCAGGATGGGGAGGAGTGGAGGAGATGCCTTGAGTCCACACATGATAGCTGTGGATCTCCCTCCACAGCGGCAGACCCACTCCAGGTGCACAGGAGGTACGGCAAGGAGATCACACAGCTGTTCTACCAAGCACAGCTCATCCTGGAGCCACAGGTGGCCTGACCCAGCCCGAGGCTGGGCATCACACCCCATGGGCCACCACAACCACATCTGTGGGGTCACAGTGGCCCCACGGGTCCCCTACGTAACAAGCGATTTTATCAGCCCTGGTAGCCCGTCTCACAACCTACATCTCGTTCTTTCTAATGACGAACCACCCAGGGCTCTGTTTGGGCCCATTGGCTTAAATCAGGTCAGCACAGAAACTTTGATTGATGTCCCAGCCCAGAGGACTAGGACTAGCCCTGCTGGCGACTCCTCCTGTGGGTTTGGTGAAACATCTCAGAAGGATTCTGGTGACTGACCGGTAGCCAGAGGTGAGGGGAGAGAGAGGGTTACTCCGTCCTCTCTTGCCCCAGCTGGCCAAGCAGAGTATGAAGGGACGTTTGACTGGCAAGTAATTATGTCTTAATGTTGGACCTACAGAAAGGACATGCGCTGGGGCACAGTGAACCTGGCAGTGAAAAACCAAACACAGTCAAGAGCAAGACTAAAGGAGTTGTCACAGCACTCTCCAAACTATCAAGCTGCAACAAGGTCTTTTACCATCTCATCCAGCATACCCTTCATACAGTCCCTCTGCTGCCTTCTCCTCATCTCGCCTCATCCAGGGCCCACTCTCTCTTCTCTTGCTTCTTCCTCTCTCCACTTCTTCCCCGGCTGCTCTCTCTTCCTTGGCTCTCAACCACTTAACCAGCCACAGCTGCACCTTATCTACATTAGCCAACCCACCACCCCTGAAGCCAGCCCACAGCTGTATATTATCAATGCTGATTAACCCAGCTTCATTCCACTACAAGGACTGATTACAACTTTTCTGGTTTCTCCACCAACAGACTGTGGGTTTTTCCCGATGAGTCACAGATCTACAGAAGAACAGAGGCCAGCAAGGACCTCTGGAGGTCCCTCCTCCAAGCCCTGCTAGATCAGGTTGCGCATGGTCAGGGTTTGCCTCTCACAGGACAGAAATCCCACAGCCTCACTGGGCTCCAGTGTTGGATCACCCTCACAGAAAACACATTTCTTCCTGCTATCCAGCTGGCATGCCCGTCACCCCTTGTTCTTCCCTTGTGCAGCCTCTGAGAGGAGCCTGGCTCTGTCTCCATCTCTGCTGTGGTGTTTGCCTCTACTGGGCTTTGCGAAGCTCCTGCTGGACCATTGTCTGAAGCTGCCTGGTCTCTCTGCATAGCTCCTGTTCTTGTTCATGTGGGAGGTACTGAAACTACTGACAGGTAACCCCAGATTACGACAACAGGGAATGCCTTCAAGTAGTTAAGAGATGTATGCCTAAATACAGTAGTTTATGCTTCATGCAGTGAGATTCACAGTATTTTAGTATTTATTTAGTATTTAATTTTAAACTATTTAAATTTAAGGTAACATTAGAATCTGAAGGAGAAGGGGAATACACAATATTCTCATGGAGTTGGACAGAAGCAGAGGCTCAAGGTGAAAGGGAAGGCTAATCCTTTGTTATATGGAAATTTAAGCACAAATTAGAACAGTAAATTCATCTGTGCTAAAAATGTCCATCTCCTATGCCCAACTATTACAAAAAAAAAAATGGCTGTATACTTACTTAACAACTACATTCTGCTGTCTGCAATACTGTGTTAACCATGCACTATCAAATTTGAAGAGGAAAAAAAAATCAAGAACAATCTTAGCTTCTTTCTAACCGCTGCTGAGTTTCATACACACACAGTAATGTTCAAGTTAAATAAGGAAAAGAAAAACAGGAAAGTGCTACCTGCACTGCTCAACACCGGGTTTGTCTGGCAGTCCAAGCCCGCACAGCAGCCCTGCCCTTGGCCATACTGGGGACTGTGCCCTGGGCTTCTGCACCAGCCCCAGCTCTGCACAAGTATCTTCCCACCAAATGTCCCATCCAAAGAAATTACCATTTTCCCCTCCCCCTTAATTTTTCTTTTTTGCATGGTTACCCAAGCAGCTAGTTTCTGCCAAAAAGCAAAGCCTGTGCTCACAAGCCCATGCGCAGCAGTACAATGGAGGTTGTCCCAGAGAGAGAACAGCACTCTTCAGCCAATTCCTAGTCCTGCAGTTCTGCAAAGCCAACCAGAAGACCAACCCCAGTATGTCCAAGTGACCTTTTCCCCCCCCTGAAATGCATAAAATAAATGCAAATGGTTACATTTTATTTCTTGCAATGGTTGTGCCAAGCTAGTACCTTACTGACAGATCACCAGCCTCCTTCCCTGGCATGTGCAGGGTTACATACACCACTGCTGGGATAAGGAACCAAATATCACCCATGCTCGAGCATATAACAAGTTCTCCAGGCCATCTGATCTTTTCTGGGACCCTGTGGTTTGACCAGAGGAAGTGTATCCCACGGTGGGGGTGCTGCCAAGCTCCCAGGGGATGGAGCAGCCCAAAGGGCCGGCGGTGAGCTCCAGGTTCTCGGCTGTGCCATGTCCCCAGCGCTGCCTTTGGGGGAGCTGGCAGAGAAACGCTGGACCCACCGGTTTGTTTTGTATTAGTGAGCTGCAGGTTGGGCTGACAGGATGGGGAAGATCCAACAGAAAGGCACAACCAAAGTTGCTGCATCCCAAAACTTCATGGGCTACATGAGGCTTCCTGACAGCCACACGCCTCTCTGCAGCTGCTTCTCATAGACAAACACGTGGTATAAAAGCCGCCTCCGTGAGGTCACGCTGCAGTAATTTCACAGAGGAGGGATGAGGTGTCCTGGCGGAGATTTGGCAGGCTCTTGCTGGACCAAAAGTCAGGATGGCCTCGAGCCTGGAGCCAGAGCTCCATGAGGATGTCCTGCCCCTGGGAGAAATTTGCCAAGAAGACGTGGTCTCGTTGGACTCCCAACGTCCCTTCAGGTGTGTGTATTTAAGGAGGTGGAGCAGGAAGGCAGGGAATGCCAGCTGCTAACCCATTTCAAGTAATAGGTTGTTATCGTTGACGGGTTGCTTTTGTTTTAATTTTAGATCTTCTCCTTTTGGGGGCATTCCCCGAAATGAAGTTTATAATAGAAAGATCTTCCATTTATTGCCACAAATGAGCATATTTTGCATTTCTATACAAGACACCCGCTGCCAGGCAACCTCCCCGGAGCCCCTGGGACGTGCTCACGAGGATTTTTGTGGTAGGGCAGTAACTCCCCACAAAGTCTGCCCTGGTCTTTTACTCCTTTCTGACGGAAACCAGTGGATTTCATCCTTTTAGTTCTTGCCTGCTCCACACCGGATTTTGCTGCTTTGTCTCTGCCAAAACAATCCTGTTTCACAGACTCTCCCTAGGAAAAGTGCTTAGTAAATCCTTTCAATTAAGTCCGTGTTTGCTTCCTTCCCATAGTAACAGAGGAAGGAAAGACGTCAGCTGGAACCCCTGCTAAAATGTTTTCTTCCCCGTACTAAATAGTCATGGAGAAGCCAGACAAAACGTCAGAAAACAATTTATTCCTAGTGTCTGCACCGCCACATATTGCCACTGTCATCTCATTTTGGTGGCAAAGGCAGAGTCTTAGATGCATTTGGACAACACGTCACAACTGCTCAGGCTTTGCTGGTGGCACCACAAATCACCTCGGAGCACCATCAGCCCCCATCCTTTCCACCCAGGGAAAAAGGGAGGGAGTTAACCTTTGCCTGCAGTACTGTTCCTTGAATATGGGATGATAAAACTGTTGGGTGATAAATCTGTCTGTTGATTATAAATCACGTTTACTGTGTTTCAGCCATTTTCAAGGAGATGCTTGCCAAAGTACAGCCCGTGCCTTTGGTGAGGTGCTGGAGGCTTCCTGAGGCTATCGTGATCCGTCCTGGTGGGCCAGGCAGTGGCTGTAGGACACAGCACCAGCAGGGAAAGGGACTGCAGAGGGGCCAGAGAGCATGTCTCACCACAGAGGGGTCTCTTCTCGGAACTAAAGCCCTATGGGAGGTCTGCAGCAAAAGCGAGTGAGACTGAGCCACAGTTGTACCTCAAAACATCTTGAGAAGACATGACAGCACCTCCCCAGAGAAGAGATTTTCCATTTCTTGATCAGGAATAGTGACTCCAAGGTTTGTGAGTCACTCCCATGCTTGTCTGGGCTGCTGCACATGGGGCAGCCAGGGTAGGGGTGACATCTGCACCCTCTCTGCCAAGTGGCATCATGTCCTGGGAGGACATCAGCACTGCCGGAGGGGGCTCAGAGGGGAGCGGTGCAATATTTTTCCCATTAATCATTCATCACACAGTGACGTTTTCTTCAGCAGAAAGGGACGGTCCTGGTGCACACGTTTCGGTTTTCCACAGCACTCCCGAGTGATTTGCTGCTTAATGTAGCGTGTGAATAAGAGGTACTACAGCCCAGCCAGGCACACAGTAGGTTTGTGCTCCAGCCTGCATCCTCCTTGGTGGGTGAAGCCTGTCTCAAGCAAATCTTCCTCATCTGGCCGCAGCAGACCTTTGGCAGTTTGTAGGAAGCATTGCAAGAAGCAAGCTGTCCACACCTCCGTCACCCAAATTTGGGGGTGGGTGGCCACGAGGAAGTCCTTACAGTGGCTGTATTTGCAGGGGTAGCAACAAGGGCTAAATCCTGACATCCTGGGTAAGCTTCTTACCCAGCAGTGCTTTGTAGCTGTGGGGAATGAAACATCACAAACATAAAGCCAGAACTTTCTGTCTCAGGTACATTTTCATGGTGGGTCCTAAAATTTTCAATCCTGAGCAAGTTGCCACTGGGCTAGACACACAACAAGCCCAAAAGAAGCATTCCTTGCCCCAAAAAGCCCCTCGTCAAGGGAAGGACAATGAGTGATTCCTAAGGATCATCACTCAGCACCTCTGAAATGGAGGGCAGGGTAGGAAATGAGGTCTCTGGATGTGTGACTTCTGGGCAAGATGGGGCCAGTGAGAAGCTTGGGTGAGCAACCTCATGCTGGGCAGCAGAGACAGCCACAACTACCGAAGGACAGGAGACCCGGATTGTCTCCGCTGCCTTGGACTACGCTTGGGATCATATAATGAATGCAGTGAGCTCCAAGAGCTGTATTTTGCCCCATCACCAGCTGCTAAAAGCCACCAGCATTTCCTATTCTGTAGTTGGGTCCTGATCATATGAAAGCACGTGCTTCAAAGCCAGGCTTCCCACCTCAACCGTACCTGATGTGTCCAAGAGCACTTTCCTTTGGGTTTCGCTCTGGTTTCCTTAAGCTATGGAGTGAAACATGAGTGGGTTTAATCTTCTACCACATGGCTATGCCAGAGAAATCCAGAAACAGCCAGAAATGTTTTACAAGCTTATCAAGGGCAATAAACTTTCTCCGCTTGAGCAGAGAGGCTTTTACAGAAGTTTGGTGATACTGGTGGAGGACTAGCTCCACAACATCAACAGTTTCTCCCTTCTGGGTCCCCAGGCTTTATCCATAGCTGTGAGAAACGACCTCACATGCCACCAAGATCAGGCTGCAGAGGGACGGCAATGGGAGCCCCGCATCACGGGCAGCAAGGAGCAGGCGGGAGCCAGAGGCTCTCACCAAATACAAATTGCAGAGAGGAGCCAAATCCCACAGCTTTCAGTAAAACAGCTTGGAAACCAATTTGTTAGGAAGGGCAAACCATGAGGGCCACGGGGTTGCCAGCTGGAAGCCTCAAATAAGGAAAGCAACAAGCTGATTTACTGCTATGGTGAATGTGTTGGGCCACGTTTCTGTGTTAGTGGGGAGGGGATGATGCTGTTGCCTTTGTCAGCCACACGGATTTGACCTGGTGCTGGGCCAGGCACAGCTGAAAGCGCTCTACACGGTCTATATGCAGAGTGTGACCAAGCTAGCCTGACCTTTGGCATCTCTTGTCCGTGCATCGCCATCCCGGGCTTTAAGGCAGTGCTTGCCATTCTGTCCCTTCTGGAAGTTTGGGCCTGAAAAAAAAAAAGTTAAAAAAAGGTAGGGTTTTTTTTCATTTAAAGAGAAATAGGCTGAAAAATATCAAGACCAAAAAGTCACATGGCCATGCAAGAGGTTAAACTGCAGGTGCTGCCTCTCCAGGAGAGCTGTCCCTGCCGAGCCCAGAGCTCCAGGGGCTGCTCCGTATCCCACTGGCTCCTCAGCTGGTGGCACCTCTGCCCAGCCCAGGTGCCAGCCTGTCCTTGAGCTCTGTCCCAGTGGCAACGCCAAGGTGGCTCCGCTCCAGCAGCCGCACAGCCTGGCCAAACCCTGCCTCTGGCTGCAGGGCCACCACCCTGCCTCGCCACAGCCACTGGCCCCTGCTGCGGGTGCTCGTCCTTTGCTGGCTCTGAGCACGCGGGAGCACAGCGGGGTGCTGTGGTCCCCCAGCCTGCAAGGATCCGTACACCACATCCTTTGGGGGGGTTGTCCCCGAGGGAGAGAGATCCCAGAAGCTGGCATGGCAAAGCAAGAGCTGGTTAAAGCAGCCCACAGTGCTGCTGCAGCACCACCCCACGCACGCTCCTGTTTGGCTGGGGGTCCCTCTTTCAGGGGTCTCCCACAAGGACTGCAGTTATTAGCATGTTATTTATAGGAAGCGAGAGCATGCAGCCCCCACGAGCCTCCTGCAGCCGCAAGTCCCCCAAGGATGTTTTACATGTTGATGCCTGCGCACGGGGCTGAGCACAGCCACATCTTCACTGTTACAGACCTTTTCTTATCTGCTCAGCATAGGGCCCAGCTGCAGAGGGCCTTGCAATGAGCATTAAAATGCTAAATACCCAAACTATCAACACCTCGAGGCTTGTGCTGCAGCTTATCAGCCTCTCTGGTCTCTCCCAGCATCTCCATCAGCATGTGGTGGCTTCGGTTCCCTGGGACCGCAGATCTCACCTGAACGGCTGGGAGGGGGGGACACAAAGCCACGCAGCTGGCAACGTGACAGTTTGTTGGGAAATAAGCGCAGGACTTTTCTCCTGGAGACAGGAGTTTGATGAGATGAGCTCATGAACTCAGCTGAAGGCGCAGAGTAACTTCTGCCTTTTTTAAAGGCCCGGAAGACTGGAAGCTCCCATAAACTTTAATGAGATACTTCTGCAAAACCATTAGTAGAAGCTGTTGAAAAGCAAATTATAGCCATTTATGGGGACTCAAGAAACTCCAGCAGCTATTCACTCAGCAAGAGCTGGCAAAGCAGCCTTTCTTCCCTTCAAATTCCATAGTTCCCTTTGTCAAGAATTTCTTCTTTTCTTCTGTCAGGTTTTAATTAAATTTGCCCAGGATGGGCATTATTTTCCTTCCCAAGGCACTTGTCCATGGACCAGCCTGGAGCTGGATCCAGCCAGGCAGGAGCCCAGATCACCGACAGGGTGCTGGGCACTGTGGTCCCCTGAGGAATACTGTGATCCTCAGCAAACCGAGACCTCGCTCGATGTGTCCCAACGAGCGATCTAACAGGTGGCCTCCGGGAAAGCTTGGCAACTGGATCTTTTGACGCTGATTTAGAGAGGCTCCTGATCTGGTCAGGAGGGAGGTGGATACGGCTTTTGAACACAGCAAATGGCTTTTTAATGCCATTAATGAAACCTGGGGAGAAGGTAGATTTCTTAGCTGCTCAGGTCTCCTATAAAAAAAAGACACAATACATCTGAGCCTTTCCCAGACAGGAAAGCAACTCCAGCCTGTCACCCTTCACCTTCAAGCTTTTTCTACACGGCTGGGTCATTACTGCAGCTAATTAGAGACTTCAAGCTGATTATGAGGATTGCAATAAGTGGAGTTACAAAATCTCTGGGCCTGATACTCCTTAATACAAAAGCCACTTTACACTGGCCTTAAAATATCCCGGGATGATGTAAAGTGCTCTTACAGCAAATGGGATGAGTCTGTCTGCATTTGCAGGGACTGGCACTCATCGCAGACCACCAGCATCTGAGGCTGACGGGGCTTCCAAAGGCCCCATCTGCCCCACCAAGTGAGGTGAAAGCATTTTTCTGCTCACACAGAGTCAGGTCTTTCACAACAAATACAAATATAAAATTCAGGCAACTACCTGAAGAGCTGATCCAATAAAAGCAAAACAAAATCTTGCTGAGCCCGTGTGCAGGTGCCTCTGGGGTTACCTCCAGACCTGAACAAGTCAGTAAAACTCTGCTCTGGGTTGATTCTGCCAGCACTTCCATGGCTGGATGCTCCCTAAACTTTTGATGTATTTTAAACTTGATACAAATGTGAGAAGAAAAGCTCCACCTTTCCATATTAGTGATACAGAAAGAGGGAAAGAGCTTCCTGTGTTGTTCGAAAATGACACAAAGGAACAGGTATCAGCTCGCTGACCGCAGGACAGCTTTTGAACCGAAAGTGCCAGAGATGCACGAGGGTCTGGAGGTGACTGTGTGGGAACAAGGTGCCCCGTGCTTGCCTCAAACCCAGACGCACCACCCCCCCCAAAATGGGGAGGCCCCTGCCAGCCCCAGCAGCCTGACAGCTGCTCCAGCCTCACCCACCAGGTCCTCCCAGGAGCTGCCGGTGGTTCATCCTGGGATGGAGGACCACACGCCCATGGCCGTAGCCTTGGCAGAGAAGGGAAGCTGCAAAGGGAACCCTTATCTCTGGGCTAAGCACAACTCCAAAAATATGACAATAGTCATGAGACCCGTGACCCCGGTCACCTGGTGTAAGGTTACTGCCGCGGTGACATTTGGATTACAGCATCATCTATCATGGCTTTGAGTCAGCAAATAAGCACAGCCAACGGTTTAGGTTTCCCTGGGAGTAAAATAATGCAGGAAAAGCATTTTGCTGGTGAGCATGCTCCATCCAACCCCAGCAGCTGTGGGGCAGGGAGGGAGGGAGGGAGCTCGTGAGTTTGAACTGATGGAGGGACGCCTCTTGTCACCCCGGGCAAGGTCCTGGGCAGCAGCAGCAGCGGGTGCGCGTGGCAGTTTACGCAAGAAGCCAAAATGCTGCAGGTATTCCTCCCACTCACTTCCCAGGGCAGACCAGCCCTCTCGTGTGCAGAGGCAGCACTGCTGCTCCAAGGTAACCTGTGAGATGTCAAAGAACGTGAAAATCCAGCCAAACCAGTATGCCCAACTGGCTAAGAACAGCTCGACCCTGGCTGGTGGAAACTGAGACTCCATCTCCTTCAGCCCAGGTGTCCTGCCCTTCCCCAGCACCAGCGCTACGGGCAAAGGGCAGTGCAGGAAACCTCTGCGGCCACCTTTGCTTGTCAGCAGCTTTGAGACCTTAGGAAGGACTTCTCTCCTGCAGTGGGAGGTTTTGCTGGGGAAGGGGGCCAAGCTGCGGTCTAACGCAGCAGCAGCCCCACACCTGGCGGGTTGGTAGAGGGGATGGGTCAGCGTGGATCCCTCAGTCAACAGAACTACGGCTTGGATTGCTGCCATGGCTCTTTTAGGGGAAATTATATGTCAAGCAGGATGAAGAACTGAGAAGCAACCTGCTTCTGCAGAGGGAAGAGGTGCTTGTGCTAAATAAATGTATGTATGTATGTATGTATACAAGCATTTTCTGATTTAAAGAAAGATACATGTTTACACAGCTTTGCGATCTTGTATTAAAACAAATTAAAAAATGTAAAGATTTCTTCATGGCCTGAAAACTTCCTGCTGCCCTCACCTGTCCAAACACCTGATCCAGAAGAGGTGCTGTGCCAGGACACAGAAAGGCAGAGGGAGGCAAAGAGCTGGCACAGCTGGAGCTCAAAACATGTTTGGGTCACCTCCTGATCACAGCCGGTATTAAAAAAAACACATCAACAGACCTTCCTGCGATCATTTCGGTGGCAGGTGATTTCCCACGTTCTCTCATTCTTCCCTCACTTCTCCTTCTAGGGCTTCTCTCTGCAAACATTTTCCACTCCTAACCTGCTTTTCCCCCCAACCACTGTTTTCTGCCATGACACTTTTCCTCCCGCTTTCCTTCTCTGTTTCCCCCCAGTAGCTCCATCCCTTTTCAGCTGCAATGCCGCTTCCCTCTCTGTTTCCCCTGGACCAGCTAACAGGAGGAGAGTCCTCAAGCCATCCCTTGTCCCACATGCATGAGGAGCATTTTGGAGCTCAGGGGGCACGTGCAGGTGCACAGAAGCTTTATTCCGAAGGCTGTCTCTAGCAACCTGGACCTCAGCTCGGGGGATCTGCTCCTCTTACTTCATGAGCAGCAGTGCGCTTGGCCTTCAATGCCAGCCCTCTGGCATCAGTGTGCGTGAGCAGTGGTCTCTATGTTTGCCACAGCTACGGTCCTCTGGGAAGTGCAATTTTAGGAAGAGCCAAAAAGCTTCCCTGGTTGTCCTTGTGCTGGCTAGGTTACACCATGTAGAAGACAGAAGCTACACCAGCCCCTGCAGTGGCAGCTGGAAGGTCAGAGAAATACCAGAGCTGCAAAGTGGTCATCTAAATCCAAATCCATGGTTTTCCCACACATGGGGTGCTCAGAGCCTGATTGGGGGTTTCTTCCGAAATAAGGAGCCAGCTGCTTATTTCTGATCCAGCTCCTCCAAAGTTCAGGAGGGCTTAGATGGTTTGGAGGCTCTGCACCAAACCAAACCGGAGACATGTGAGTTAGGAAGCAGAAAACATGGAAACAGAATTTAAAATATCAGGGTTCTATCTGCCACCATTGTAAATCCTGCAGTTCTGCTGTGATTATGTCAGCAGACGGGGTATGGATCACCCATGACTTCACTGCAGCCTTTCAAAGCATCCCAGCCCACGGCTTGGCTGGTGACCCTCCTCCAGGGCACCTTGGATGCAGCCAGGGGGCAAGAGAGTTGAAGAATGTGGATCTAACCTGCTCTTTGCCAGTTGGCTCCCAGTGCCAAAAAAAGTCTCAAATGCATGTTCCCAGCTTGGACAGGACAATTGTGAAGCAGTGTCTAACAAAAGCCTTAAGAAAAAGAGCTACAGAAATACTGCAGCAACTTCGCGCTTCCCCAGGGGAAGAGATGTGGGCTGCCAGCTCCCTCGCCAAGAAAATGTGTTTGCAGAATGTTGGCCCAGCCTGGACCAAAATCCCAGGAGGAAAAGGTCCAGAACCTCTACCCTGGACCCACAGCTTGGTTTTACACCAGCACGCACTAACACCACAGAGGTGGCCAGGGACATTCCCAAGTGTGGGGTCTTGATCAGCTCTGTGAGTAAACCACCAGCATAGCCCCAGGAGCCTTGGCCAAGCCAACCAGCCCCATCCCAAGCCGTTCCCCAGCACCTCCTCTAGCTCTGCGCTGGGCGAAGGGGTGGCTGAGCAGAGCGGGCATCTTGCATGCAGAAAAGCAATCTGGTGCCTTTGGTGGGGGCACCGAAAGAGAAAGGCAGACCTGACCAGGACTGCCATGGAGAGAGAAATGTGCTTTAAAAATACTCACCTGGAAGTGCCCAGGTGGAGCAGAAGCAAAGTGAGAAAAGAGGCATTTTTCTCTGGCTCATTTGTACATATGCATCTGCTCCCATAAGTGCACAGCACCTGGCTGAGCCGCCACGGAGGAGCCAGCGTGGAAGAAAACAAAGCAAAATGCTGCCCTCATAAACCCTGTATATAGCAGAGCTGCTCCTGTGAACGCACATAAATAATAGTAAACGAACACAGAAAAAAATATCTGTGGTTGCTAGGCAAATTAATGGTCCAGCATAAGCAGCAAATATAAATTAGCTCAGGGCACACACATGGGAGCGCAGCCTTTGCGGGGGCACGGGGTGGTGAAGAGCTGAATGCTGGACAAGGCAGTAACGCTTGGTGGGAAGGGAAGTTCATGTCCTGGTGTTAGAAAAACTGTGCTGGGGAGGAGTCTGGCAGCACATCGCTCCCATTAAATCTTTCCCGTATGCGTCTGGGGGGAGCCCTGGCTAGCTGAACCTCTCTGTACCTTTTTCAAGCATGTAATAAGGTAACGGCTTGTAATTCCTCACACACGGCTTTCCACGGCTTCCAGGTCAATCCAGCGTTCCCATTTTGCTCTCCCGGAGCAGACCCTGGCCGTGTTCCTCTGTGGTATTTTGAGGCCAAGCTGGTCACACGACGAGATGGCTAAAAGGCACCGAAAATAGCAGGGGCTATTGAAAAGGCAGCTCTGTGCCAGGAAGGCTGCAGACAGACCTCGGGAAGGGAGGGAAAGTCGCATTACAATCCCTGCATTGATAGCACCGCATGCTGGGAGTGATTTTCATCGCTCACTGCTGCGGAGAGGGACAGGGCAGGGTTACTGAGCCATGCCTCCAGCCGGTCCTGCCGGCTCCAGTGGCGCTGGTCTTCTTATACCCTTTTCAGATGGGGAGGAGAAGCCAATTCTGTGCTTTTTTCCCCTTAAAAATACAGCTTTGTTGGGCTCAGCAGCATGCTAGGACTTCAGTGGAATATTTTCAGTGGCTGTGAGTCATCCTGTGGTTAAATAATAAACACAGCAATAAAACACTAGTACATTTTCCTAGTGCAGGAGACAGAGCATCTATTGTCATCAGTTTTGAAGAAGCACTATTCTTATATGCGGACCCCTTCCTCCTTTACCCAGTTGTCCGTTCCCCTAATGCTTTATTGGGAGCAGATGCTAAATATATGTCATTAATTCTTACCATATATTGTTCTTTTGATATTCAGCAGTTGTCAACTTTTTGTGGAGTCTTGCTACAGAGAAATGAAAATTAGATGGCCAGGGCTATTTGGTTGAAGAGATTTCCTTTCCTGTTAATCCTCCAAACAAGGGCATAAGCAAGCAACTTTATTCATACGAGCGGCTACTTGGACTAAACCTGTGTCCTGCTCTGAAAGTGCATCCTTTATAATCAATTCTGCTTGTTAAGCATTTGCCATCTAAACATTAAATGGCGTAATGCAAGGAAAAAAATCTGAATGCTGGGAGTAATTTAAGTTTTAAGATGCCATAGTTTTAAAACTTCTCATTGCCTGAATTGTGCATTTCCTACCAATAATTCCACCAGGATTTTTTCCTGTTAAATACAACATTTTTTTCTAGACTGGCTTGTAAACCCAGACGACAATGAGACCTGCTGAGAGATGCACCATTTCCAGGGGAAATGAGGGGGGTGGGCACCCCCAGCCCACTCTGCAGGGGGCACATCCAGCTGGTGCTAAAGAGCCATACGGTGCCGCTGAGGAGCAGCGATCCCCGCAGGGGTGTATGACCCCGTCTGTGGTGTCCTGGGTCCCAGTTCAATGGCAGCACGTGTGTTTGGCTATGCAAAGGCAGAATTTGGCCTTCCCCTGCCGTCACATGAAAAATGAGTGCAGTGTGATAGATGCGGTGATGCGACACCCAGCTGGAGTGCGGCTTGTGTTTGCTTTTCCCGGTATAACTCAGCAAACTGCTGTCCACGAGGCTCCACATGACTTTTTTCATTAAACTGTACAGCATGTACCAAGCCCCCTGTCTTTAAGGTGACATTTCAAACCCCCGTAGAGGAGGGACAGTTGTCAGAGCTGCGATTAAAATAGATCCTTGTTTGTTGCTGTGACTTTTACTCAGCGCCCAAGAAATGTGGCAGCGAGCCCTGCCACCTCTCCCAAAATAAGACATGCCCCAGATGGACGCGCGTGGAGCATCCCACTGGATGCGGTCAGCTCCCAGCCCACCCTTGCCTGCACCCACCCTGGTGGGCCCGACGGTGGCCTCCGAGCACTTCTCCATCACCCGGGCGTGAGGACGCGCAGGCTGTGTGTGGGAGCAGGGCTGGCACAGCCCTGCCCCAGGGATCCCTAGTGCCTGGAAGGTGAAGCTCGGTGGTTTGGCCAGAGAGCCAAGATCAAGAGTTCGAGGTGCTGAGGATGCATTTGCCCGTGCTTGTGCGGTTCCGTGGCTTTTAGGGGACCACAAGAACCTGTAAGAAACCCCAGGGGCTGATGTCCTGTGGCACGTCCATCACTTTGCTCAGCCTCGCAGCCCTGGCGACCAGCTCAGCCCCCGCTAAAAATAGGGCTGAGATGGTGCGGCTGAGCCCACGTAAGCAGCTCTAATGCGACACCTGCTAACTGCTGGCTCCCGCGCGAGACAGGCGGGCAAAGCCCTGCCAGGGTGGGTTTCCAGAGCTAATGCTGGAAGGGAAACCGTTTTCTGACGTTACTCTCCCAAACAGAGCAGAAGGGATAAGGGGGAGCAGCTGTGGCTGCGCGTCAGGCTGGGCACCGAGACCTTGCAGGGTGCTCGTGTGTTGGCAGAGGCAAGGCAGAAAAGACAGGAGCTCTGCAGGGGGAAATGAGACAATAACATGGTTTTGTGACTTTCACCATCTTCCTGTAAAAGCCCTATAAGAAGCTCCAGCAGCTCTTTGCTTGACGAGAGCTGGCAAAGCTGCCTGAATCCCCGAAATGCTACAACTCAGGATGCGACCACTTGTGTCCCCTGCCGTGGGGTGGCTTGTCCTGAGCCACACGCCTGACACCCAGGTTTCGTCACCACTTTCCTCCAGACATGCCCTTCTCACTCAGGCTCACTCGGGCTTTGGTGGCCTCCCGACAGGGGTGGCCTCCCGACAGGGATGCGATAGCTGCCACGACCCAGCCCTCATGAGCCTGTAGCTGTCCGAGTGCCTCAGACCTCCTCTTCCTTATCTCATCACGTATTCCAGCTGGCTCAGCAGCTTCCTTGGAAAAGAAACAACCTATAAAAATACCCTCTCCCTTCTAACAAAATGCCTTCCACTTGCCACCCCTCCTTCTCTAAATTCTGAAAAGTCAGGCTGGTGTGTCTGGCCGGGGCGCCGGCAGCGGTGGCTGGGGTCCCCTCTCCACGGTGAGCGCTGGCGAGGGCTGGGGGCACACCGGCACCGGGCACCCCGGCTGGCTCAGCCCCGGCTGATCCGCCTTTCCCAGCTGGCCAGGGATGACCACGGCTCCCTGTCACCTGGCAGCCCTGCAGAGGCCGGATGAAATAAATACAAAGCAGCTTAAATATTGCTTCAGAAACACACTAGGTGGTTAGGATCAGCAGGTTTTCTGCTCTCAGTAACCAGGAAAGTCCCCGGTTTGTCTTTGAGTCCAGCTCGACATCAAGTGGGGCTAGTGCAGAAAAGCAAAACCCACGTCTGCAATGCTTTTTTGATGACAGCAGCTCCTGAGTTGACTCAGTTCATCTTATCAAAGGGACTTTGATAAGTTTAAGGTTTCGTCCTTGGTATCAGCAGGGCAGTGTGTGCACACTGTGATCGGAGCACACGCTCCCAGGCTCTGCCTTCTGCCCATTGCGTGTGCTGGAGGGCTGGCAAACTCCGGGCATTTAAATATTAACATTTATTGCATTGCATCCACTTTGTTCTAAATCCAGCACAAGCTCTTTCTCCCAGGAATGGGGTGGTTGTGGTAAGCGGAACGATGTGGGAGCTCGCTTATTATGCACGGTACTGATAGTGAATAAAGCCTTCAGTCAGGCTGATTCACCCTCCCATTTTGGGTAGGGTGAATAGCTACATAAATAACGAAATAACATCTAATCTATCCTTCCAGCTCTGGTTTAACTCTTTGAGATTGATTTGTATGCTTTTTTTAATTACAGTTCTTCTTTTCTGTCTGCTTTACGACTGCTTGGGAAAAGTTTTTATGTTCCTTTGAATGAAACTCTCCAGAGAGATAGACCCAAGCCATTCCTTTTTCTCCGGCTGGTGTAATTTCCCTTACAGCACTTACAATGCGCTGTACCAGAGCGTCACTGGCAGTTTCAGGTATAGCAAAGAAAATCTTGGCTCACCTCTGAAATGGGCACTTCTTAAATGAAGTAAATTTGAGATCGAGTCATAAAAAACATCTGGGGTCAAGTCATAAAAATCAAATTTGGGATCAAGTCATAAAAAGCAGAGGAGAAAGAGACACTGAAACAGGGAGGGCTGTGCTGAAAATCCGCCGTGCTGGTAGGCACTGGGTGCAACCACAGCTAAGGCCTTTCTGTCTTCTGTTTCGCCGCTCTGTTGAGAACTGATGGCTGCTTCAAGAGCTCGAATTTAGTGGCGATCATACAGCTACAGAGGGAGGATGTTAAAATAGTTACTGAGGGAGAACAGACAGAACTGGATCGTGCCAATTCACCTCCCAGCCCCATCACACCCCCTGTGCACAGCTAGGCAGAGGTGGACACAGTGTGGATTAACGATTTGCTCCCCCCCCGCCCCTCACATAAAAGCAATAAATCTCTGAAAAACCTGTGCTTGTGTACAAAAGCTGCCACGAAGGTGCCCGCCCCAGGGTGCCTGGGAAGGAAGCAGTAGTTTGGCCAAACAATTTGTCTTTATAATATCGATTCTGTCACAGCGGCGCAAATGGAAGCAAAGCCTTTAAGCCTGAGTACAAAGCGCTGCCTCCGTCTGCTGTAACGAGCCCGTGCCTTCGGGAGATGTGGGGTACCAGGGCTGCCGGCTTCCCAGGCTGCTGGCAGCTCGGCCCAGGGGATCAAATGCAACTGCTTCAATGATGGCGGCCTGAAAAACATCACAGCCTTTTGCTTTTGCCTACTCAATCGCACGGCAGGATATGAGTCAGGAGAAAAGGCGAGGCATGTCCTCATTGCTCCGAGTTGCTCAGGTGCTCAAGGACATGAGCTGTCTTAGAAAAGTGCTGCTAGAAAATCCATGTGAGCAGCACGGGTGGCCTGATGCTGTTTTCTCCAGCTTGGACTCTTGTCACTCCTTGCATGGCTTTTTTGCTGCAGGTGGGGGTTCAGCTGAATGTCTGAGCAGGGCACTGCCCCGGGGCAGCTGCAGGACACACGGCGCATCACTGCCGGGAGAAGGAGCCGGCTGGCTGCTGCTCGCCTTCGGCACCCCCATGCACCCAGAAGAAATTGGCCATTAGATACGGCTGGCTGGTTGTTGAAACTGTGCCCAGAAATGGAAGAAGTGACTGTCCTGTGCCCCTCCAGACCCTCACCGTGAGCCGTGCTGGATCCCTGCTCGGCCCAGGGAGGGATGCCGCTGCAGCGGGGTCGGGCTGGGGACAGGGACAAGACCCTTCTCCAGCACAGCAGGACCCTACACATGCTCCTGGCTGGGCCGGGTTGGCTCAGCAGTGATGAGAGGAACATCTTCCATGGAATTTGGGGGAAATTTGATGAGCCCTGTGCCAGCTCTGCACCCCGGGCCATTTCCAAGCATAGGATCTCCTGCTGTTGCTGCCTTGGTCTTGATTTTTGACCAGCAGGATTTCCTCCTAAGCCTTTCCTGCAACCCCAGTTGCTGGCTTTTGCCCAGGCTTCGTCACAGCAGTGGCAATCAGAGTTGCCTGAGCAACATTTTTCCCTCTGCCTCTGCTCCTACGCTGGGATTCCAGCGGGCCAGATCACCCACGCCCCGCGCCCCCAGCCACGCTGGCTGCCACCTGTGCGCTGCTTGTTCCCCAGTTAACCTCATTTGCCTTGCCAACGCCAAAGCAAACACAGC
The DNA here is from genome assembly GCF_015220075.1 of Falco rusticolus. Lineage (NCBI taxonomy): Eukaryota > Metazoa > Chordata > Aves > Falconiformes > Falconidae > Falco > Falco rusticolus. The sequence goes on along the minus strand of NC_051192.1, from coordinate 1,794,087 downwards.
AGAGGCGCCGCGTGGCACAGACGCTGCTCCTGCCACATGTTCTTGCAGCTGTCCCTCCGTGGCCTTCACTGGAGCTTGGTGGCCCGCCAGCTTCCTTCAAAGAAGCCCTGGGCTTGGCAGCGCTGCCGATCATCTCACGCCTGCCCGAGCCGTGGGTTGGGTCATACGATGGATACCATCTGCCCAACACCTCCACATGTCAACCTCTTCTCCGACCTACTTTCACCTCCCACCAGCACCTTCTGCCCGGGCTCCTCACCTGCTTTCTCCTTACCACAGGCTGAGCCATCCTTCCTTCTCCAGTGCCCTGAATTCTCTCTATTTCTGCCCATGTTCCCCTTCTCCCAGGCTCAGTAGCTTTTGCGATTGTCCCTCAGACCAGCCTGGCCCTCTTCCCACTCCCCTGGTTTCCACTTCATCAGCTCCTCCAAAGTTGAGGTGACCTCCTCATCCTCCTGGCCCTGTTGTCTTTCTGTTGGTGTGACCACATTTCTTTTCTGTGTCTCATGTCTTTGGGGTTCAGCCACCGGTTTTGTGGGCTTCAGGCTACTGGTTCCTTTGACTCATCTACTTGTTTTCTCCCGTCTCTTGACATGCATACCATTAACCACCATTTCTCACTAGCTTCCTTCACTTGGCTTTCAAAAAGTAGGTTAATCTGTGCTAAAGTCAGAAACACACCTTCTGTGGAGAGGAAAAAACCAGGAAAGCTCTTTTTCTCATTAAGCACACACAAAGAAGATTCTCAACCCAGTCTAAAACGAAAAAAAAAAAAAAAAAAAAAAAAAGACGACGACCTTTTATCGGATGTAAACAAAAGCCGGTGGCATGTAATGCAAGAATGCAAGAAGAAAAGGAAGGATGCTAAAACTGGAAATGAAGGATCTCAAGACAGATAAGTTGTCTGGACAGGTCAGTGTCCACCTACTAGACAGGCAGAAGGTACCTTAAGATGAAGCTTGTGGACTAACCCGGGAAGATAAAAACCTGTCCCAATGAGGAACAGTGGATGCTATCAATAGCATGCAATGGACTGCAAATGCGGGTGAGAAGCAGCATGGATTTTGTGCCGGGCTCCGCTTTTATCAAAGTCCATAACCAAACCCTAGTCAAAATCAATAGCAAAAGCAGCTGGGAAGCCACAAGACAGCTTTGATGAGGTTGCATCTCTGTGGCTTTGCGTTTCACTTTGAGGTTGCTCAGACTGTGTTGGTTGACCTTTTCCAGTTCAACCTTTGTAAAAAAATATCCAGGAGCTCTTTTGTGCCATGGTACCCCAACGTTTATGTTTCCAGAGGAAAAAAAAATAATAAAAGCCCAGGGTAAACTTTGAGTAACGATTTATTACTTCTTTTATTACTTCTTTTACCACTCTTCTGTTTGTTTAAGTTGTGTGCCTGAGGATAGACATGGCTCTTTCGAAGTCACTTCCCTGACCTCTCCCTGCTGCCTCTGCATCCCAGCAGCACTGCCCACGTCATGGGCAGCGGAGCAGCGCGTAGGAGCACCGCGAGTCACGCAAACATGTGCTTGCTCAGGTATCACTCCCATTGCCAACAGCAATGTCACCCCTGGGTAGGTGTGGGTTTCATCACCTCCTTTGTGGACATACCAGGAGCCAGGTGGCTCCCGACATGAAGAAAGGCTACGGCACTGGCAGCAAGGGTGCAGAGTGTGGTGGGCCTTCTCTCGTTGGTGAAGCATCTGACGAAGCATTTTATGATTAGTGTTTTTGATGGAGATACATAGTAAGGTAAACTCTGTAGGCAATATACTTTTTTTTTTTCCCTTCAGAATTCAAGCAGTTTTTCCAAGATTATCCATGTTGATGAATGTGTCCATGAAGGGTATTGCTTGGGTGCTTCAAGAGGGATGAGTGTCAGCTCCCAGAGTCTGGTGGTGCCATTGGTGGCTGGTGGCGAACTGGTCGGGGATTGGGAAGAGGAGCTGCAGTGACCCTTCAGCTCTGGGGTACCTCTGTCCTCCCTACAGCTGATATGGGAAGGCAATTACCCTGCGGACACCAGCCAGTGCCTGCTGAACGCATCGTCAGCGATATCCATGCCAAAAGCTGAGATAAGAGGTCACTCCCCACTCAGTGCATGGCCAAGGTCATGATTCAGGTTAAAAGACTCGGTTGAAAGACCAAGGGCTTTCAGCGCACGTTACTCTGAGCCGTGTCTCCAAGCAGGTAGCTTGTAGGTTTGGAGAGACCCTCCAGCAGATATTTTTTGACCAGGTCTTTCCTCCTGTTGGCTTCTCTAGCCTGAAAGGGAAGACACTCAGTGCTGAAGAGCATCAGCTGGACCCTATATTATACTGTAGAACAACCTCATTCAATTAAGAGCAGTAAGGGTGGGAGGCCTGGTAGTGTAGAAGTGTAAATGTAGAAACTCTAAGCCACCTTTATTTCCCCACTTACCAAAAAGAAACGAAATCGCTGGGGTTTTCTTCCATCATCAAGGTTTCTCTGTGAACCAAAATGAAGCATTTTGTTTCTGTGCTTGGCTGCAAAGGAAAGGAAAGGGAAGGCTTGTTTTACATCACCGGGGCGCTTGCGGTTGTGTCTGTCAGGTAGCTCAGAGCTTCATGACGAGCTATTGCTTCTGCTGCCTTGTCTGGGAGGATTTGAACTGCTCAGAAAAACGCCCAGACTCCTGCATATTTTGGGACACAAAGGGAACTTCTCCTAATCTCACCTCGTAGAAATAATCATACAGTGTCAGGAACTGATACCCTCAAGACCCATTTGCTGTAATCTCCACGAGGAGTTAACAGCCCTACACCACCCTTTTGCTCTCTAGATCAAAAGACCAGGAACTAGGGTGGAAACTTTCTCCAGCAAAACAATCACTTTTTATGAAGTTACTGTTTGGCCAAGAAACATCATTTCTCTCAGCCTAGATTTTGCTTTGGTTTGGGGGCTGGGGCTGCCTGCAGGGAAGCAGCACCTCCTTGTTGCACTACGACCTCTGTGAAATATAGAACTGCCAGTACGCCAGCTGGGAGGCGACACGTGAAATCAAATGTGAAGGTGGGAGCTAAAGGGGACAAGTCTAATCTGTAATTTCCATCAAATAACCCACTCTTCTCCTAAAGATTTTTTAAGCAGCTATTGCCTGCCTGTTTTGAACAAAACCCAAAATGCTGCATGAGAGATTTGGTCTCCCTGAGCATCCGTCGCTTTTAGATCAAGCTGACAGCCACTAGATTGAGGATGCGATAGTTTCCCTTTACTTGGCACTCCTTAGTCCTCATCAGGATACTCACCCAGTTTGGGGACCCCCAGGACAATGGCAATGTGGAGAGAGAGCTTGGAGGAGACCACCAAGATGGTGTATGAAGAGCAGTGGAGGGACTGAGGCCAGTTCAGCACGGAGAAGAGGCTTCAGGGGAACCCAGATGTGGTCTTCCAAGACCTACCAGGAGGTTTCTGAGAGGGCAGAGCCAGCTCCTTCCGCTGGCCCACAGCAGTGGGACGTTACGGGACAAACCGAGAGAGGCAAGTTTCGTACTTGGTATTAGAAGGAAAAAATCCCAGTGAGGGTAAGCACCAGCGCGCATTTCCCAGAAAAGCTGTCCAGTGGCCGTCCTTGGTTTCAAGACCCACCAGGATAAAGCCCTGAGCAACCTGGTCTGGTCCTGCTGTCAGCCTTGCTCTGGGCAGGGGCTAGACACAGGACATCCCGAGGTCCCTTCCAACAAGGGGGGTTCTACAGCTACCAGGGAAACAGGCCCAGTGCTGGATGATACGTCCATGGACCCACTGTTTTCAAATTCCTGAGGTTTTAAAGCACACATCTTTGATAAATGGGCAATTAGGCCAGAGAGAATCAAAACTAGAGAAGGACATGGGCTCTTCACTGATGAAAACTTGAAAATGAAGTTCATTGCTCCAACACCTGCCTATCAGGCACTGCTAGTATTAGGGGAAAACGTTATTTTTGCTTTCTTTTCCCCTTGCTGCATTGTGTTTAAAACTCCTGCCCAGCTCGAAGCTACTCCAGACACTCCTTTTATCTTTCTGGAAGACCAGCCCTCAGTACTCATCCTGCAAACCCCCCCCCCCCCTTCCTTCAGGGGCTTTAAGGGACACTGGTCCCCCCAGCACCAGCACTCGCCCGTGGCTGCAGACATTTCTCCTCGCCTGGAGCTGTGCAGGCCCTGCCTCTGAGGCAAAGCCCGGCCTCTAACGCAGAAAGGTCCTGCTCCTGCCAGCGGACTCGCCTGTTCCTGAGGTGGTAGCAGCCACAGGAGCCATGCTCTGCACCAGGGGCCTGTCTCTCTAAAATACCTGGTGGCAATGGTACAAGGGTTTGCTGCTGGCCAGCTGTGGGCAGGGAGGTGATGCCATCAGGGTGAAGACCTGTGAAAGATTCACTGTTGTCATGATGAGGATGAAGAAAAGTTGGGATGACCTACAGGAAGGAAAACCTGTTTATTTTTTATCCTGGAGAGAGGAGACATGCTATTTATTTCTGGTGCATTTGTCATGCTGGCCTCCTGGTGGAAAGCCCATCTGTCCAAACTCTTCTCACTGCTTTCTTTAACGTGAGAGAGACTAATCATCTGGGACCATGTGTTGTTTTTATGAGATGTCTCTGCTCCCTGCACAACACCTCTTTAACTGCAAAGCCTTCACAGGCATTATTCTCGCGGGCATCACGTTGCATGATGGAGCCAGTGCGGTGCAGGGCTCCTTACTGGCTTCATTGTAGGACGGATGGGTCCAAGTAGATTCTGGAACCTCAGCGTGAGTCAACTAGAAGTGCTGTCTGTGATCAACCAAGGCATCAAGGGATCGTCATGCTCATAAGCTAATCTTCTGATGGTGGGAACCAGAGCAGCCACCCCCCCATCCCGCCTTTGCAAAAGAGGTTCCTTTCCCTCTCTCTCGGCACGACCTCAAGTTCTTTCTGTTCCCATTGTTTCTTTCTCAAAGACTTGCATTTGCATTTTTGTTAAACCAAGTTATTTATTTGCAAAAACCCAAGGATTTCTTTGTTCCGCAAAGGCCTGTGTGCCCAACAGAGGCTGATCTTCCCAAACACATCACTGGGTATAATACAAGGTGGTGTCCCTCCCTGCAGATTTTGCTTTGCCTATAGACTCAGATGCTGCCTGGACACCCAGACATCCAAATAGAAAAATGGCAACTATTTCTGTCATTGTTTACTTTGATTCTTACGCACGTTTGTAATGCATAAATAATTTAACTGAGTGCTTCTACAGGGACATCCAGAAATTACTTCCTCACCAAGGTGACCAGGCGGCCTCACAGCAAGAAAGGCTCAGAAAAGGCAAAAGCAGAGTGTGACAAGGGTCAGCTTCCCTCCATGTCCCGATGCAGCCTGAGGGCAAGCAGCCTGTGCGTCTTCTGTTCCACGAAGGCAACCTCCAGCAGACACCTAGTGAGGCAACGGGACAAGGGGTTTGTCCACACCTCGAGCCCCCCCACCTCTGCACACTACCCTCGCTTTTTTCTGCTTTCTCTCACCATGGGCATGAGAGCAGAACAGGTCAGCCCCGCGTTTGGCGCAGAGCACCACTGCATCACCTTTGGAGAGGGCAGGCGTCTCACCACGGCTGGACCCTGGGGTTCCCTGCACACCCCAGCACAGGAGGCACTGGCTGCCCGACCTCAGCCCATGGGTGTCCTGCCATTCTCGTTTGGTCCTAGAAACTCTTCAAACTGGCTTTTCAGCTTTCACCATTAGCACAATTCTTTTGTGGTAGAGGCATAGGCGGTGTGGGGACCTGGAGGTCAACAGCATGGCACAGCTAAATCCTGTAGATTTCAGGTCTTTATCTCTCACATTCACCCTGACAGTGTCCTCACCACTCAAAGCAACTTCCAGCATTTCTAGGCGAGTCAAATAAATCATCGAGGTGATTGCATGATTGCTTCCATGCAGAATCAAACAGAGAGATGCAGTCACCACATCAGTGCGACACGCAGCTGGAAACCACAAGGCTCCTTCTCCTCCAGCTCCCATGCCCTGCAGTCCTCCAGGGTGCCTCGTAGCCCCGTGAAGTTCCCACAAAGTGCCAGCGAGCTGGGATATCTCCAGGAGATAAGTAGAACATGATTTCTCCTGATCCACTGCTCCTCAGCTGAAAGGAGGGAGGCTGAAGAGGGCCCGAGGAACGAGAAGAGGAGCGCGAATCATCCAGCTGAGCCCTCTTTCCCACATGAGAGACACTGAAGGAGGCAGAGGGAATTGGAAGGGCTGAGAACCAGGCACGCTGGCCAAAGCAACACACCAGCCAAGTGGCAAAACCCCCAAGGTGACCCAAAAGCAGGGAGCAAGAAGTGACACCACCCAAGCAAGTGCCAGGGCAACAGCAAGGACCTGAGGGAGAAACTTGGTCTTTGTTGACTCTGATAACTCCACTGGTGTATAACACAGAAGCCCTGAGTGCCAGACCCACACATGTGGTAAGCAACGCAGAGCCAGAGCCAGGAGCACGCGTGGGATGACTGAAAGGCAGATGGCACTCTGCTATTGATGCAAACAAAGCTCTGAGAGCAAGACCCTGGGAATCTGGTTGAGAGCAAGGGGATGGGAGGCTGGGGAGGGAGCAGAAGAAAGCCTTGACAAAGCCACCTTGATGCGCTGCTTTCCCAAGGGGCTGCAAATCAAAGAGGGTTTCTTCTCAGCAGGAGGGCGAGCTGACAGCCAGCTTCTCGTACCAAGCTGGTGACACCACACCAGCAAAGTGTTGCCCCCCCAGCGGAGAGGCAGAGGCAACCCCAGCTGTCACAGCACTATCAAAACTTGCTGGCTGCAACAAGGCTTTTACCAGCACATCCCAGGTTAACTTCAGTAAGTACTTATCGCACCTTGCCCCGGCACGGCCACCAATCCCCCACAAGGTTTGAACAGTTCATCTACTGTTTGTGCTGTTTCTTCAGCCCCTTCAAGCCAGTCCACCCTGTTTCTTGCCTCTGCTGTGTCCTTCCCCTTGTCTCTCCTACCTCCAGGGCACTCTCACTCTCACTCTCACTCTCTCTCTCTCTCTCTCTCTCTCTCTCTCTGGAACCAGCCACAGCTGCACCTTATCCACACCAGCCAACCCACCGCCCCTGAAGCCAGCCCACAGCTGTATATTATCGATGTTAATTAACCCAGCTTCAATCCTCTACACCCAGCCAGTGACACCTTGTGCAGTTTTTTGTTTTCCCAAGCAGAGAAGCTGAACATGAGCAAAACCTGTTGACTTCTACCCCTATTTGCAGGTAAACAGGTGGTTCTCATTCATTACAAGATGTTACAGGCTGGAAAACAGGGGAAACATTGTGTGTGGCAGCTGCGGTGAAGCCTTCGGTCAGACAACCTGGAACCAGCTCCGTGGAATGGGGCTCACCATGGCCACCTGGCTTGGATGCTGCCCAAAGTCACCCATACGCAGCCACACTCACACTTACCCGCTCGTGTGCTGACACAGTCTCCTCGGTGTTGCTGGTGGGCAGCCCCAGGAGCCGGAGTGGGAGAAAGAAATGAGCAGGTGATTAATTACTCAGCAATCAGTGCACACACAGAATACCCGGAGCTAAGCCTGGGCAGCCCCGGAGGCTTTTGCTGTCTGCCCCACGCCGCTGGGTTGGGTCAGTCGCTGCCATTGATGGTTTTGGTACAAAGCTGCCTTCACTCGCCAAGCAGACAACAGGAGTGGGAAGCTCCAACACAAGCAGAAAACAGGAAAAGTGGGGGATAAGATCGCGCAGTGGTGGAGTTTAGTCCATCACCGTGGCTGCGAGAGCCTGGCGATGGCGAGGCACAGCTGCTGAGCATCGCCCCGCTCTGACATCTGCCCCATCTCAGGTTTGTTGCACGTTAAGCAGGCTAGGAAGAGCATTTGGGGTTTTAATATTTCATTAGCAACCTGGTTTATATTTTTGTTATTTTACATTTTATTAGGGTGTGCTCTGCTCTGTCAGGTGGGACTAGTCAGGGCAGGGCTTTGCCAAGGACCTCGGTTGCTCTCCCCTGCTCTGAGCAGGCAGGTTGGCCAGGCAAGGGCAGGAGCAGGGAAACGCTCCCGGAGACCACCCAGCCCTGCCGCCCTGTGTTCAGCACCTCTGACCTCCGTCCCCCGTTCACCCTTTCTGCCCAGTACGATGCTGGTCCCCAGGAGATGTACCATGTGGTCCCTTTGCATGGAGCAGCTATCACACCAAGGAGCGCTGCTAGTCTTTAAGTAAGTCCAGCCTTACAAGCCCACAAAAGTAGCTCAGCTGCCTGCGCCCATATTTAACTTCTTCAGCTCAGAGAGGAGAAGCAGAAGGGTCAGGATTACTTGGTTTGTGGTTAGCTTGTTGATTAAGAGGTGGCTGGAGCTTTCCTGCTCCGCTTATCTCTCACGCCAGCGTCGCCTGGTCCGTGGCCACCCTGTCTTCTGCAAAGTGCTTGGAAGTAAACTCTGACCGTGCCCTTAACAGCATCCTCCAGCTGGGGCTTTCTGCTTATGTAGCAAGTATGGGCTAAAAGCAGCTGAGGGGCAAAGACGGGCGAGCTGGCCACTGCTGGCCGGGATGGCTCCCGCACAGCCAGCAGCAGAACTCGTTTCCTCAATTTAGCTGGATCTCAAGAGCTGTTCTAGCTTGGGAATGGAGGAGAGGGTCACCAGCGCCGGTAGCACCAGGTGTCCAACACGGCGTGTGCCTGGAGCTGATTCTCCTTGCCGAGAGGCCACCTCTCGTGTAGACATGTCCTCCGTTGGATGGAGGCAGGTGTCTATCCCGGTGGGGACAAGGACCAGCCAGTACCTTCCCTCCCCTGCCTGACAGCTTCCTGGGCCCCAGCCTTGTAACTGCAGAGCTGAAAGGAGATTTGTCTGTTTTCTTTTGGTCAAGTATTTAAACTCTCTAGGCTCAGAGGTTAAGGGGAAAAAAATCCTCCCAGTGTGACTCCCTCTCTACTAGCTCCATCTGGAGGCTCCAAAAAAAACTAGTGCTGCCAAATTATTTTTATTTTTTTATCTATTTATTTAGGATTTATGGCTGCCTTGGCATTGAAAACCACTAATGCCCAGAAGCATCGAGGCAGCTGTGAGTGCAGAAAGCCACCTCTGCTGCTGTCCGACCTGTGAAGCAGAGCCAAGAGCACTATTCACCGTTCAGCTCCAGGGTCCATGTAAAAAACACTTCACTTGACAACATCCTGGGATAAACACCAGCATCACAGATTATTCTTATACATATAGTCCCACCAGGGCTACACACGCTGCTCTCTTCCAAAGGAGGAGTTACGCAGGGCAGTCCTGGTGCACACACTTGGCAGCCCAAGGTGAAGAAAGCTTCTCCAAACATCTTACACCACAAGCCTAATAAAGGTAGGTGGGGAGGGCAGGGGCTGTGGCAGCCCTGCGCTCCCTCCCCACCTCTGCTGGGAGCTGGTGGGCCAGGACAGCCGCAGCCCCTTCCCCACCAGCCCCCAGCCCGGGGAAGGCTGCCTGGCACCAGCAGTGCCATTTGCAGGCTTAAAATGCATCATGACTGTTGGCCAGGGATGGGCCAGGGAGGGTGACACGGAGAGAATTTGGAAGGGACCCCCTGCTAAAGGATGGTAATTTTGCACAGGATAATTACCCCCAAAGCTGGATGTGACCACCCAGCTAGCGCAGCACCAGGGTGGTGCTGAGCGTGCCCAGGGCGCTGCGAAGGCAGATGTCCTCCTGCCTGACGGCGGTTCAGCGGGGGGCAGGACACTGACAAATCTATTTTTTCCTCCCCCAGCTGATAGCCAGCCGGTGCTGGAAGCTCTTGTCAAACCGGGCTGCTGCTCTTGAACTCTGAGTCTGCAAACAGCCGGGAGGTGACATGTCTGTTAGTTGGAACTATTTTAGGAAACTGCTCTTTTTCAGTCATGAAACACATGAAAGGCCCAATGGCAAAATTTGGATATGGCAAAATTCCATTTTAAAACCATCCAGACCTGCCTGCCTTATCTTTTCCTATAATGGTGCAGTTACTGCGTGCGACTGGGACTGTCCCCCCCATCCCCCGCTGCCTGGCCCTTGCTCCAGCACGGACTGCGGGCTGTCCCCGCTGCCCGCCTGGCCCTCCCGTGCCACTCGGCTTGTGGGGGTTATGCTGGAACTGGCCACTCTTTGTACAGCTGCTGCACAGCCACCAGCTGCAGGTGAGCTCCTTGCTGGGACCCTCGCTCCCGGCCCACCGCGGCCGCTGGAACACATGTGTATCTGCCAGATGGGCATTTGCAGCTGTGGTAAAGGAGAAACTTCACAGCCTCTCACCTCTTGCTCCCTGCTGAGCTGGTTTCCCTGGTTTCCAGCCCCACAGACCCGTCTATCTCACTCGTGTGACATGTGCTGCCCTTCTCCAGCTCTGATCCGGCCGGGCGCGACGGGCATTGCTCGTGCACATCCCTGTGCAGCCACTCCTTTGGAGTCTGTCTCCCTTTTAAGATCAGAAAGAAATACTAACATTGCCTTTTAGGACCGGGTTTTTTTTAATATAGAAAACATAGAGATCATTTGAGGGGTTAAGTCTCTCCTACAACCTCTTTGCTGGGGAATAAACCTCATCCTTCCCCAGCTCCCCTGGCTCTTCACCCTTTTGGACTCCCTCTGAGTTCAGCTTCACAGAGCTCTTCCAGGAGCCTGCCCTCAACAAAGCGTTGGGGTCTTTTCCCCGGAACTGGAGGTCTGGGTGGGAACCTGCCTGACATGGCTTCACTTGTGCTGAGGAAGCGGCTCATCCTCTGCTCCAAACCCTGCCGAGAGCCCGCTGGCCCTGGGGCTCGCTCACCCGCTGGCCCTGGGGCTCACTCAGCCACTGCACTGGCGTAAGCAGCTGCCGCTGTGCTCTCCCCGGTCAGGCAGCCTCGCATGCAACAGGCACATCTGTTGTCAGCTCAGCAGGCAGGAGAGATATAGCTAAAAATCCTGACTGCCCCTCCCTTCAGGCAGAAAGCCCAGTGCCTTCCTGCCCCTCCAAGGAGCGTGCAAGCGCGAAGGTGCGGGCAGAGAGCTGCCACCGCCGTGTCCCCAGCCGTGAGCCACGCTGCCTGCGGGAGGGACTCGCTGGGCCGCATGCAGCTTGCTGTTTTGCCCGAAACCCCTCCACTGCTGTTGCTCTGTTTGGTTTCTTACACAGCCAGACTATTAAGCCTCTGTCAGTGGGCTTTCAGCAGGGGTTCGGTTTGCTTCCGAAATAATTCCCATGCTGGTTTGTTAGTGGCTTCCTAAATCCTCCATCTCAAGCTTGAAAGCATTCTCATCCCACTGGCTTACGAAATAATGATGTAATAATATTTTTCATTAGGGTCACATCAACCAAGGTGCACTGTTGGTCCCATTTTAAAACTACTCAAGCCACTCGTGTTTGTTGAGAAACAGTCATGAATGCAAAAGCCAAACCGAATGCATGAACGTACCCATGAAAATTTCCCCATAGAGGGCTACACTGGATCTCTGGACAGCACAAATCTGTGGCTTTACAGATGCTGATTTCATTTAAAAAACAGACCCCAAAGTCTAGCAAACTGAAATGCCTATTTTCTCAGCCTTTGCCTTAGCTTTGGTCCATGGCCCGTGGCAGGTACGTGCGCACAGCTGCTGCCAGCCAGCCCGGCGCTGGAGGGTGCCCAGCTCAGCCCAGCAGCGCAGTGAAGCCACCTTGGGCTGCTGGGCTGCTCAGGTACGACCTGGCCGCTCCGCTGCTGCTAACAGATGGAAGCTCACCTTCATCCCAAGGATTATCACTTGCCTGCTACAATAAAATCTCGCACAGCTGATGTGTGCAGCTTAACGCTAGCCACAAAGGTCTTGGCTGGCAAGAAGGGTCAGGTGGCTCCTTTGAACTCCAGAGAGGTTTTCCATCATGCCCGAGCACGCGTGTGGGTGCACACACTGCATGTATCAGTGCTATCTGCCGGGAGGGCAGCCGTCACCTCCTCCCGTCACTGAGATCCTCTGTCCCAGCGTTGCTTTTCAGCTGCAGCACGGATCAAGAGGGAGCAGGACCACAGGAGTGCCATTGCCTGAATTCGGGGCTTTCAGCCACAGAAAAGTCCTGAGTGGCCACGGATTTGTTCATGCAGCATTCCTTGGGAGCCAACAAATGCTCGGAGCCTCAAATACGAGTTGGCTTGAGTTGAGCTTTTAATGCATTTAAACGTCAAATCGCTCCCGAGCGAGCGATGATCATGTTTCCTGAGAGGAAGCAGGCAAAGGTCTCTGCACAAATTCTTTGTATCATCTAGCTACAGACCCCTTGGTGGTTGTGGTTAGCTGACTCAAAAACCACAAAAGCACCTGTGCAATTAAACCTTTAATTAATTAATAAGCACAATTAAAGCTCCAGTAGAACCAAAACAATGGGCTTGTTTCTGGCCAAGATGAAGACTGCATCTCTGCCTATTAATTTCTCATTTACCTGCAGTTACAGTATTTCATTTTAAGCAGCTGGCTGCTCAGCCTCTGTTCAGGCACAATAGAGCATTTGTCACGTTCCTCTCCAAAGCTGCCGCTCAAGAAGTTGTTGGAATGTTTTTTTAAAAATACCTTTGTATTTGAAAACAAAGTATCTGCATTTTCGGTTGTAAGTAGTTTTATTTATGTAAGTTCCTCTTTCATTACAACCGAGCTGTGGTTATCCTCTAGGATTTGCTATTTGGAATTAAAAATGTGTCTATAAATTAAAAAAGTCCCCAAACTACAGGAAATAAGGAGGGGGAAAAGTAGAAAGAAAAAAATAAAGTAATTCTAATAAGCTCTTCCAGGACAACTTTTCAGTGTTCTGTACATCTGGTGCTCCGAAAGCATGCTGCAGCTGCTTTGCTCGCCAGAGTTCTCCTGACTTCCCTCGTGCAAAGTGAGATTCAAATCCTGTTGATTCGATACGACATGATGCCTTATAAACATGCCCAGGGGGCAGAGCTCTGTGGTGAGCATCAGCATAATGTTGATTTAGACTCATTTGCAAGAGCTGGAGTTTCCAGCTTCACCTGCAGTCACTGTGAAAAACAACAAACAGTCACAGTAGGAGAACAACAAGGTGAGACAAACTTGAAATCAGTTTGTTGTTCATTTGGGGAAAAGCTTTGTTTCTTCTCTCCCTCAGAAGAGCTCTTGCTGGGAATGGAAAGCTGTCAAGAAAGCACGAAGAGATCAGCTTAGCAGCCCCCCTTGCACAGCTTTCACTGGCATGACAGGAGGATATGACATCTGCGATTTCCAGGCGCTCTATGACAGAGCATGCCAGTCACACTGAACAGGTCCCAGTCATCCCTGGAAGCCTTTCCACCGACAGACCCAGCCAGGAACCCTGATGTTCTCAGCTGCTCCATCTCAAAGCTTTACAGAAGTGGATCTGATGATACACATCTTAATTTCCCCCAGGATCCATTTCTCAAAGAATGCTTGTATGTATGTACTCACACAGGAGCTGCTGTTTGAAGTCCTTCTGTTCTCTTGGGGATGTGACCAGCAAGTAAAAAGTGATGTGAAATTCCTTCCTGCGCAGAAAGTTTGTATGTGCTGAAAGTACACTCATCACTAACTGCAGCGCAGCGTTTCATAGGTATGTATGGAGAGTTGGTCAAAAGATGCAGTTGGTGCGAACACATCCCATGGCTTTCAGTCACCTAGGTCGGAAATCTGTCAGTGCAAACTCCTGCAGGGCTGACCTGGCCCAGGGATGGAGCTTCCACAACCTCTCCCGTTGCTTTAGATCACCCTCGGATGTGATAAATCAGTTTTTGGTGTTCCAACTTGTGTCTGTCACCTCCTGACTTTCCACTGTGTGCCACTGAGCCTGGCGCTGCTTCTTCTGTGCCCTCCCCTTAGGCAGCCATGGACAAGAAGGTCTCTCCCGTGCATTTCCTTTTCCAGGACAAAGAAACACAGCTCAGAGCCTCAGCTAGCACACTCCAGCCCATGAACACTCAAAATCACAGAACAGACATTTTAGTGAAAAGCAAAGTACTCAATACCAAAAGTTTGGGTAGTAACATGCAAGTTTCCTTGAGCACTAGAAAACCGTAAGCCTGCAAGGAAAAGCAGGTGGCTACTCCTTTTGCTTTGCTGTCCTTTTCATATACCACCTACTAAGGGAAGTGCAAAGCACCCTGCAAAACCCACGCAGAATGTACAAAGTAACACAAGCTGCAGTGGAAGCTACCTGACTGCAGCAGGAGGGAATCTCCCAGAAGTACAAAAGCCAGAGAAAGCAGAGCAGAGGACAGAACAGTTCAGAACCATGGATACAAAGAAAATCCACCGCCGGCTAGTTTGAGTTTGCGAGTAGTGGGGTAGTAGTTGAGCAGATGGGAGATTTCCTGTTAATTGCTTCATGGAAGTCTGGAGGAAATACAGCACCTCATCATCCGAGGAGTCAAATGTAGATTCAAGTGTTAACGTGAAGGAGTTAAATAGATCCGTTAATTGTGCAATCATTCTGATACACTGTTACAAGCATCACTTCGCAAGAAGAGAGTCGCCTCCTGGAGAAAGCGGCTTTCAAACCAACATCAAAGAACCCTGAAGAGCCCTATCTTCCACATTTTCTAAAATCTTTTTTAAAGCTTCTTCCCTACATTGTGATGTTCCTGTAGGTATGGCACAAAACCTACTGCACACCAGCGGGATTTATCATAGCTTATCTATGGCTTTCAGGCACAGATGTGCGCACTGTAGCTCTCATGTAGCGTTCACAGTAAAATACATTGTTTTATAATAAGCTGTAGCATGGTAATTACTGGAATGAATTCTTTTGGTCCCTTGGTTCACGCTGGAATGAGATATTACTGACTTTGTGTGGAACACCAGAAGGCAGCCACCACATCAGCAGCTTTCCTTACCTCCCTAATTTCTGCAGAAGTTCCAAAACTGTTGTGAAAAGACACAGCAAATCATCTTCTTACCATCTCTCCATAGCTAAACTCCAAGGGGTTTACAGTAATGAGAAAAACAGAAGATATGGTGTATATACTTCTTGTTTACTCTTAAGACTGCAAGAACGTGTAAATTCTTGCTACAGCTGCTTCATAAACTTTCAAGGCATTCGCCTTCTGTGCCCTGCCTCCAGCTGGCCTGTGCTGCAGCAGACATTCTCATTTTCTGAGATGCTCCTTTTCCCTTCCAACTAATTACGTATAGTAAGTCTTTGCTGCATTTCTCTCGCTGTATTTAATAGCCACGGTAACGTTCTGAGAGCAGACTTATTTTTAAGGATAAGCTTATTGAAGTTTGCCTATGCATTTTATATTCTATTTGATAAATCCTCAAAGAAACAATGCAATTGCCTTAGAATTCAGTTTAAGCTTTTTTTTTTTTTCTTCCCAAAAGTTCTACTTTTTGGAATCCTCATTTAATGACAACAAACCAAAACAGGGAAGTGAGATCACTCCGTTATGACAGACCCAAGATTTCCTTTAGTACAAGGCAGAAGCGCTTATGTTAGAATGGACAGACAACTTAGCACTGACATTGTGTATGACAAAAATCCCGTTACCATGAGTGCACACTCTGCAAAGGGAGCAGGAAGTATTTAAGGTGCTTCGAAAACAAACAGAACAGGTAGTACATGACGGAAGTTCCCAGAACAACAAACCCAGTCTAAACCCCTTCAGTCTACATGAGGTAGGTTACTTCAGTAGGAACAGACAAAACAGGAGTCTAGAAGAGTTACAGCAACACTCACCCGTGTGTTTGCAAAGCAATAATTACAGTACGATGTATCTGAACCTTTCTGAAGCTAAAGCATTTGTAGGCTGCACTACGAAAATTCTCAAACAAGTATATTAACCTCACTTGGTCTTAACCAAGCGAGTCCTTGTCTCCTGGGACAAAAGGCTTGGAAGCTAACAATCAAATTAGTACTGAATGACCAGCACTGCTTTCGGACTGTGCCCGTCTGCCTTGAGGCTTCTTTTGTCTGATGTCAACATAAAGCAATTCTACCTGGGAAAGACAAATGGAAGTGCTGGTCACCAATAAAGCTTCTTAAAACTAGTTTCCCTCAGTTCCTTAAAACAGGCCTTCAGGGCTTGTTTGTTTTTTTTTTTTAAATGTTGTACTATCAAATCCTGCCAGCTACATAACTAAACCCATGCAAATAAAGTGCAACAGACTACTCTTAGCCATTATGTGATTAAGCATCTTTTAATATTTCTATTGACAAACATTGTAAGCATAACCAGAGTCAACAGTATATACTTGGGAGTCTGTCCGGTGACAGACTTGAGTCACTGAACTACTAGTTCAAGAACTACTGGCATTCTAATTCCATTTTCAGTGGAGCCATAGGGTGCTGAAATGATCACGGACTAGGATGTGTACTGATAGTGCCAAATTCTAATCAAGACCCATTGATTGTGCGTTAGTAGCCAAGGTAAACAGTTATTCCGTATCATACATAGAAAGCAACTGGTATTGAACAGACAAAAGGTTTGGTCAACAAACTAGTTTTGCTTTTAATAATCTTTTTGCTAATAACTCAATAGGCACAAGAGTACCAGTAAGCATATGAACTTTAAAATGCACAATTGCCACAGACAGTTGACTTGAATACAGTAATAGTGTTTGGTAGCAGACTTAGAGACGACTCTTAGATTCTTCCACTCTCACATGACTTTGTATTTCCTCATCACCTAGTCATGCACTGGAGAGGAATTCCACAGCAGTCTCCTTCTCTTCAGCTAACTCCTTTGCAGTCAGATCCATCTTCTCACGAGAAAAATCATTAATAGGAAGACCCTCAACAAACTTCCAGGTCTTGTCCTGTTTGAAAACAAACAAATAAAAAGCCATTCCCCATAAGAACAAGTTTCATTCGGTCTGCATGAAGGAAACTTTGCAGCATAAGAAATAAACTTTATGGCCTTAAAAGCCACATCAGGCAGAAGTTAGTTTTGTTTTCAGATAAAGAATGCAGCCGGCACCGCCTAGTCATGTCAGATTCTATTTGTCTATCAGTACTTGTTTGACAACCACTACAAAATGGTTAATAACGGTCCCCTCTGTGAAAGGCTGCTGAAGTCCCAGCAACTGCAGTCCCGTACCAAAAGCACTGCTGTTAACAAGCTCACACAACAGATTAGCTAGGTCTTGCAGAAGATGCCTCGATTGATACAGTCTAGTTACCTTGATCACAACAGGGAATGAATACAGCAAGTCTTCAGGTACACCGTAAGAATTGCCATCAGAAATTACTCCCATGGAAACAAATTCCCCCTGAAACCAGAAAAGTTAAATATACTTTTCACTGCTAGAAGAAAGCAAAATTTTAATCTTTTATATACTGCATCTCCTATGACACACTTTATTCCAGAAAAAGACCAGAAATTCTTCCTCTTCTGAACACACATACACACTTTGGGTCAAAGACACTGGCATGTAACAAAGCATTAGACAAACAAGCACTTACTCAAGAGCAACATCTTACCGCTGGAGTGCCAAACCAGATGTCCCTCACATGATCACAGATAGCTTTGGCAGCTGACATTGCACTGGACAGCTTCCTAGCTTTAATAACGGCTGCTCCACGTTGCTGAACAGTCTGCAATTAAGAAAAAAAGCCTCTAAATTGTAAAGCAGCAAAATCATGGTTTGGTCCAAACGCTGTCAGTAAACACCATGAGGAAAGACGGTCTTTTGTTAGTCAAGATACAGTTCTATCACCAAATGAACATGGCACACAATCCAGAAATACAGTCTAGGAGAGTTCTGCCAAGCCGGGAACATAAGGGAACATTTCAGAGGCTGGCTCGTTTCTCAGTACCTGCTTTACAGCTAGCAGGCCGCTGACTTCTCTCACACTAACCAGATGTTTCAAGCTTTTACCACCAAGACACTTCATGTATGTCAATACTAACGGATGCCTCAGAGCAACACTGGCAATTAAGGTTTTTTGCCGAACACCAATATTAACTGCTTGCTGGTCTCAATCTACAATATTTAATGCATAAAATTCATTTATTTCCTGAAGACAGTTGAACCTACCTCCCTATACTTACGTTTATATTTAGAAATTTTGTACTTAAGAATTGCACTTCTCAGAATTAGCATAGCTTCTTAAACCATACCTATTTTTTCTTTTGGTAAGTTTTGGTAAAGCTCTATGCCAACCGTACCCCAGTCTAGAAAGCAAGAATTATGCAATCTCCTGATCTCAGGCAAAACATTCTAGCACAGACCAGCATTACAATGTACCTAGAAGGCCAAAACAGTATCCTGCCTTGGCCACCTAAGATACAGCAGGATCAAAGACACAGACAGGTTTCTGCTTACACTCTGGCTCAGGAACTTCAGTTGCCAACACACAATCGTTTATTCTGCAGCAACAAGCATGTACTGGAATAAGCTATATCCAAAACCAAGACAAGACAGAGCACGGTCATATGACAAAACACACCCTCAGTACCAAAGATATGATACCTGGTTGTCAGCATGCCAGTAACACTGCAATACCAAGCCAAGTACAGCTACTTGGAGTCACGTTCGTCAAGAGCTTTGATAATCCTTGTTTCACTTCACACTGCGTTTAGGTTAGCCGGTGCTCTTGATCAATCAATACCATTATTTTGTTTTACTACCCTACATTATTATTTATTACCACCCTACATTAAGACATTTGCAGGTGTTTTCTAGGTATTTCAGATTACTTTTCAGAAAGGCTGCTGACAAGGTCATAGATTTAGGTCTGGAATGCATGTGTGCATGTGGCATGCGCATGCATGTGCAGGGCAAAGGTTACTGGGCCTTTTTTTGGTGGGTGGGGAGCTGCAAACAGAAGATCATCCTACTTCATCTACAAAGCTGCTAAAATAAGTTACCACAGTGAAATGTCAATGGTGCTTGTGTGTCAGATGAGAAACCATGACCAAACTCTTTTTTGTTGAATCATTTCAGCACTCCAAATGGATTTTTTTCCCAGTAGTATTTACATAAGTTTTCATAATGCCTTAAATTTTTCAAGAGCAAATAACTGATAGAGACAAGCTATCTGAGGATCACTTACTCTATTAAGACAGGAAAAGCTGCTTCACTAAGTCAGTTACATAGTTTACAATTTCATACAATGTTACAAGAAAGGGGAGACACAGAGTGACCATGGAAAAAAATCCAAGAAGATCTTACCAGGATAAAGTCTCCCTTCAGCCAGCTGTCATCTTTTATAGCTTCATAAACTCCAACCTCCTTTCCTTTCACATTTACCTTCGCATGGTTAACATCTGGATATTGAGTGGAGGAGTGGTTGCCCCAGATGATGACATTCTTCACATCATTAGCAGTCACACCAAGTTTCAGAGCAATCTAATTGGAAATTAAAGATGGCCACTGTATTAATTTTAGCTTCTCAATTCAGAGGCTTCTTTGAAAGCACTGCTATTTAGCAGAGACAACAGAAAGCATTCTACTTTGAAGAGGCCCTTTTTACCTGAGATTTAGCTCTGTTGTGATCCAAACGAGTTAAGCAGCTGAAATTTTCCTTTGGTATTGACGGGGCTGACTTTGATGCAATCAGGCAGTTAGTATTTGCTGGATTCCCAACTACCACAACCTAAAACCAAAAAAGGAGAAGAGAAATGTGGAAAGATGAAGAAGCTGTTTCTGCGAAATAACTCCCTCAAGTTAAATACATGACTTTGCCTTCAAAGAAGCTATCAGAAAGTTAAGTTTTCTAAATCTCTTGGTTGTCTTCAACAATACTGTTTTATATGTGCATTGTTCATGGTCACCGAGTCTTCTATAAATGTACAGAAAAATATTTTCTAGCTAGGTATTTTCTTTATAATTTGATACTCAAACATGAAAGAGAATAAGACTTCTAGGGAGATCTGCACACTGACTCACAGCCTGGCTTCAAACCTCATGCAACTAGACCCAGGGAAAGCAAGATACACGCTAGTCAGCCCACAATGAATTCACCATCCCCTTTTAAATGCTTTCTAGACTGGATGCCACTGATTTATATAATAGCTTTATAATTAGGAAAGCCAGAACAGTTACTTATCTCAGTGTTCATAGGCAGTTAGAACTATAATATTGCCTGAACTTGGATCAATTTATTACTATGGAAAACTGATTTTTATTCATCCCTCATCTACTAATGTGTCTCAAATGATTAACGTCAAGCTCCATATACTCTCAGTCACACAAACTAATCTGCAAACCTCCCTTTGTATTTCCCCTTTTGAAATTGAGTTCAGTAAATTTTCCATTACTCTGCAATAGTTACATTGATAGTTTTTATTCCAACTGTATAAAGAAGCAAACAAGTCTTTAGAAGCAGTAGGAAGTTCATCAGCAGAGGAAGTAGACATTAAAAAGTCAGTTACAAAGCACAGTTGGAGTCTGGGTCTGAGATTAAGAGCAGTAGGAGAGCAGCCACATGATCCCATTAACTGTGCTGAAGGAATCTGAGAGAGAACAATTAAAAGCTTCCAATGCTCCAAAGACCAAGACACAAATAACCTAAATAAAGCCGATTCTTTGTGCAACTGTAATTCTATATTGATACTGAAGTTAAGGGTCATTATGTTAAAGTCACAGATGGATATGAAGTAGGCAGCTGCACATAGATAATTTAGTTACCCCAGAGAAGAGAGATAACGAGCAGAAGACTGCTTTCTCTTCTTTTATATGGATTTGTGTATTTATTTCTTTTTAGAACTGGTGGTAACCAGTTCAAAGTATGTGCGGAATACAGCAATACAATGTAAAACCTACCTTTTTCACCAAATAAATTATGGACTAAGTCATCTACCTATTTAACATACTATGTCTCATTTAACCTTCACTGTGGTCTGTTTTCCAGGGCTTCAGGAAGGGAATGCCTGTACTGTATAGGCTCCTGCTTGCGCAACATTGTTTTACGATGTATTTAGAACTCTACATAACTCAGAGTTAATTTTTTAAATTCAGTTTCTATATTCACCTTGACAGTCTTTTTGGCATACTTGTCCAAAGCTGCACCTTGAGACTTGAAAATTTTCACATTTGCTTTGAGTAAATCCTTCCTCTCCATGCCCTCTCTCCTTGGCATGGAGCCAACCAGAATTGCTATGTCAAGGTCTTTGAATGCAACTTCCTCCTTGTCTGTTGGAATGACCTCTGAAAAAAGGAAAGGAGGAAAATAAATATCTATGTAAGATAAATACTCATGGCAAAGTGTTAACAGGAATATTCTTTGGTTCATGAATAGTATATAGTCTGATCTGACAACACAACCACCTTCCCCTTCCAAAAATACAAGTATGGTTATTTGGCCCTAACTCCACAGATTGAATACTTGCCAGTAAACTGTTTATATATACAAATATTTACCTAAATCTTTAGATACGAATTCTAAAAACACAGGAAAAAATCTATGTAAAAAGATAGCTTTTGCCTGTCTCTCTCTAAATATATATACACACCTAGCTACATATGCTCTTCCTCACTTGTACAAAAAATTTTCAGTGGCAGGGACGAACACAAATGAAGTTTTCCTCTCCCTTTGACCATTCAAGCAGAAGGTCGTTTGATTTGTACGAGAGTCGGTAGCTACATGCCTGATTTTTTTGTTTGTTTGTTTTTTTAAAGTACTGTAATAATGACAGTAGCATTTAGTTGCTCCTTTTCTTCTGTTTGTTTAAACTATCGGAACTTGTTTACATGACTTGATGAGCGATTTTTCAATTTGTGTCTTTACGCAAAAGATATTTCTAAAGACTAGATTATTTTTTTTTAACTCAATAAAAGTATCTAATCGTTCAATGTTATTCCACTAGGCCAAAAAACAATGCATAAACGCACAAGTATCCAACAACTTGTTGTGCACGCTGACAACGCAGGATTGGATGATACCAGCCAAAACCCCAGTTATCTGCATAGTCAATTCCTTACACAAAAACCGATTTGATGGCATTCTTCCTCGCCTACAGCCTAAGTTAAATTATCTTCCACAAAATATAAAACCGAGAAAGGATCATTATCATTTTCTTCTGCTTAACTTCCTGCCAGGTACAGGAACTCAAAAATGCAATAGTTGTGCTATAGAATCTTGTAGGTGTAAGAAAAATTTCTTTTGGCCACCTCTCAGCAGCGGTAGAGCACAGTCCTGCAGCTCCATCACTACACCTTCCAGTACAGTCATCATGGGGGTGATATCCAGCAGCACAAGAATAAGAGGCTGTAAAGAAAGAAATGGTTTAGTGCAAGATGGGCATGATCTGTTTTGAAAATGAATTTGTCTTGTTATCTGCTAGAAACTGCTGTCTTATGCAAGCCTTAAATCCATTTACAGAAAACTGAGAAACTTCAGCATGCCCAACAACTGAAAGCTTGTGTTAACAAAGCAGGACTCCATTTTCCCCACTTACAAAGAACAGATTACTTGCACATTGGTAAGCCACTCTGAGTGTCTACAAGGAAACAAGTCTCAGGGACTGCAGTTCTAACATTAGCTTATTCATTACAGCGAAGAGAGGCAGGTGATAATTCAACATAAGAGCTAACCTGTTCTTTGCCGAAGACATCTCCCTTGGCAATGCTGTAGAGCAGCGAGTAAGCAATCTGCCCAGCAGCTCCAGTCACCAGGACTCTGATAGGCTCACCCTGCAAGAAAATTAGAGGCTTACCCACAGCTACACAGTGCAGGCTCACACCATCTGACAGTGGTAAAAATTAAGTTACTACAGAAAGAACGTTACGATTATTTAACCTGGATGAAAGCTTGTGCTTAAATGTGGATCAGGCCCAGCTCCTGGGATCATACTTCTGTTCTGCTAGAACCACCAGAAATTCCTCTACTTGCCTTTACAGAAACAGAGCACACTTGCAAAAATATCCTTATGCATTGCTCCTGGAAAAGCTTCCAAAATGCCAGGAATAAAACGTATTTGAAAAACTTTTTGTTCCTTTTAACAACGCTGCCCTTTTAACATAAGACGTTACAACACGTAGCACCCACTCATTACATTACCCGTCCACACTTCAAATTTACTACAGAAGTTTTATGTGCTGTGACACTTTATCAATTTTCAGATTCTTTCAATTTTGAGGGCTGTGTCCATTAAGCATTTTGAATGCTTACTTGCAACCAAAGACTTACTGAATGCCAGGAACCAAGGAATCTAGTGGACTTAAAACTACTGCCTCACTTAACTGCTAGGTAGCAATTTAACAAATCCACAGACAAAAGCTACATTATGGACAAATACAGACACTAATATCCATAATACAACTGTCCATTGTCAAACTGACCCAAAACTCCAAAAGACTGGGAGAAAACTGCCAAGACGTTGCCAATTGCAAATGGGGAGGGGGAAACAGCTTAGCTTACAGCAAGTCCATTTTGTTAAGCAGAACCAGGACTTGGAAAGATTACTTAATATTGAAAACATACAGCTGAGAGAGTTGGGGTTGTTCAGCCTGGGGAAGAGAAGGCTCCAAGGAGACCTTATTGCGGCCTTTCAGTACTTAAAGGGGGCTCAAAAGATGGGGACAGACCTTTTAGTAGGGCCTGTAGTGATAAGACAAGGGGTAATGGTCGTAAACTAAAGGAGGGTCGATTCAGACTAGATACAAGGAAGATGTTTTTTACAATGTGGGCAGCGAAACACTGGCAGAGGTTGCCCAGAGGGGCTGGAGATGCCCCATCCCTGGAAACACTCCAGGCCAGGTTGGAGGGGGCTCTGAGCAACCTGGCCCAGTTGCAGATGTCCCTGCTCACTGCAGGGGGCTGGACTGGACGACCTTTAAAGGTCCCTTCCAACCCAAACCGTTCTATGATTCCATGAAAAGGGAAAACGTGCCAAAAGACATTCGTAACCTAGTATTTTGTAAGCCTGGTTTTTAAATCTCCCTGTTTTCCCTAGAGGCAACAGGGCTGGGGCAGATTGTGCTAGGACAGGAACAAGCAGACTCTGACCAGCCTGCTGGAATGCCATGCCTGCTTTTTCAAATAATTAAAAGATGATCATTTGAGTTATGGACAAAACACTTTCCACATTCAATTATGTCTGAAGCGATTTAATTGCATACTGAGCTACATCATGAAGAGTGTAGCTTGCAGAGCAAAGGCAGGCATTTCACCTGGTGCTGGCGAGGCTGCCACTGGAAGACAGTGCAGCTTTGGGACCCCGAGTTCCTGTCCTCTAAGGTCAGGCTGAGGGCACGGGACATAGCCTGGAAAGGCAGAGGATAGGCGTGATGTAACAGCAGCCCACTACAACTTCAAGGAACGTTACAAAAATAACACTGCCAAACACCTCTCAGTAGTGGCAGATGGCAGAACAGGGGCCAACAGATAGAAATCAAGAGAAAAATGCTTGATTAGGGTGGTATGGCTGCATTGGAACAGGGTACCGAGACAGCCTGTGCAACCTTCATCACTGGTGTTTTCAAGACCCAGATGAAAAAAACATGTATGACATTATAGAGCAGCATCAAAAGTCAAAAAGTGAACAACCTCCAGACTCGGTGCAAGAAAGAGGTCAGACTGGATGACCTCTAGAGATCCTTTCCAACCAACGTTCTTGTCACTGATATTTATAGGAAAACCATTTTGGGATTTGAGTGTATTCTCTCTGCAGAAGTGACCAGCCAAATACAGCTGCACCAAGCTAACATTAGGTAATTATAAAAATGAGGCCACCTACCCCATTTTACCACATACTAGATAAAATGAGAGTGTTAAGTGATGGAAGTTAAACTACTGAACTTGCAAATTTAGACCTCAACACAATTCTGCCTTCATTATGGGAATGATTCTTTAAACATTTGGCTAAATGGCTACCCATTACAGTGTTGAACTGCATTATTTTATTTTGAACCTGTCCTACTACAAGTCTCATTGCTCAAACCTCATCAAAACTCCACAAGGAAGTGGAAGGAGAGCAGACAATAGATTCTTGCTGGTTTAAATCTCAAAACTAGTTTTGTTACATTATTCCCAATTAGTGAAGTTGTAGCCTACAAATGTACATAATGTACAAGTGATGACAGACAGCACCATTAAGATGCATATCAGATTTTCAAGCGAACTTTTCAGCATGGTTTTAAGGAGAATCTACATTTTATTTACACAAAGGGAACAATGGACACTTTTAAGGTAGTTAATCATATTAGTTAGGAAAATAAATGCTGAAAAATTACTGTGCTGTAAAACATTGGCCTGGCAAAATCCCTTATCAGCAGCATATAAAAAGTGACCCTATGCTAAACATTCTACTCCAGTACTCACACAGCTTAACAGTGGAACACATTTTCTTTGCATTACATGGTATCTGAAATCAATGGTGAATTGATTTCTGGATTTCTAGTGAACGGAACAGGTATTTTTAGAAGTTAGGCTCCTTCTCCTTTGCACCCTGTGAGCCAGTCTAAAGTACTGTCACAAAAGGGGGAAAGTCAACAAGAATTTTTCCCACTATATGCACTTTATATGCTAATCTGATTTAAACATTAAAAATGTTGATCTATTGACCAGTGTGATGCTATTTAGCATAACAAAAGCAGAGGGAAGGAGCAGAAGATAAAAAGGCAAGAGGTAGGACTATTTTGGAGGTTTGGTGGTTTTTTGCTGGTTGGTTTGGTGGTTTTTTTTCCCTGTTTCATTGGTTGTTTTTTTTACTGAAACAGACTTAACATTTTGCCTTAAAATAAAAATCCTTCAGTCATGACCCAGCTCCACCATCTCTTAAGTAATTTCGCTTATTACCACCCTTCCTGTTCTCACCCCATTTTGGGCTGGAGGAGGGAGGAATATAAAGTGAGTATAAAGTTTTATATAAATAAAAATAAAGTGAGAAGTACTGCCCACTTGTTTTTTTCCTTTCCTAACTTCTAGTACATTGGATTCACATACAAGGTTTCCCCAACCCCCCCCCTGCCCCTGCAGCGATTGTACAAAGAAACTTTCATGCCCTCTCTTGATTCTAGAAGCTAGATTAACAAGCAAAAAATGTTGTGCTTCTTACAAAATATAGTTAACTCTCCCCAGAAATCTTACGTTGCATATAAAAATCAGTATCATTGAACACCTGAGGCTATTTTTGGAGGATGTATGTTTAAGAGAAATGAGTAGCTCCGCAATGCAAGTTGTAGGCTCCACACATTCATGTTCGGGTACTTTAATCCGTGACTTGGCCTCCTGCACTGGACTTCGATAAGAATATTTTCATGCTGTGGTAACTACAGAGGTGACCTTTACTCACTCTCAGGTATTCAAGAACTAGAGGACAAATTAAACGACATCTAACTGAACTATTTAGTTCCAAAGCCCTCACCAGCTGATGTATAGTTAAACATTTTAGGAAAATGAAAGAGTAGTAAAGATAATGGTAAAAGTGAGAAAAAAAATCCCACTGAACATTGCATCCCCAGATACCCTCCTCCCTCTAATTCAGCAAACATTTAGGATATTCCTCCCCCTCCTAAATTATCACAGGTAGAAGTAACACTTCCAGTATCAAATGAGGAAGCTGTGGGCTTAATGCCCTCCCCCTGCACTCACTTTGGCTCCAAAACTCAGTGCCTAAATTATTTCTGCAATTACTGCTGATAGCAGCAGGTCTAAAATAATAGTACCATACATCAAAATAGCACTACACTGCAAAATCGATTCAGGAGGTTACAAAGGTAAGTAAAAGACTAATATTAAATAACTCTCAATCTATCAAATACAGTAATAAGAAAATGATGCCCTGTCTACACAAGTGACGGACTTTGCATTACTAATTACAGTTATAAAAGACCTCTATAAACATGACTGCTATAAACTTGTCTGTAAAATACCATCAACTGAATGTTACTCCTGAAGGTTAAATCCAACTAAGTTATCCCACCTTTATTGACAAGAATGATTTAAGCATTATATTAAAATCTACCTTTTCAAAAGTTTAGACTCCCCCTAACAAACCTTCCCTTTGCTCTTAAAGAAGAGATGCAATGATAATAATTTATTTGGAAATGTGTTAAGAGTTGGCAAGACTTGCTGCGCATGTTAGCAACCCCAGCAGCGCTGTGGTTCATAGACTGAATTTCAAAGGAATTCTTTCCTCAAGAGATGACCTTGAGACAGGTGCCCTTAAAAACTTTTTCCATTTCATTTAGCTAATAGTGGTTGCATCAGTAGAGAGATGATTTTATTTCAGAAGTTTAAAGCTTCTGCCCAACACCAAATGGATAATTAGAATAATGAATGTCAGATAAGAACAGTGATATTCTGAAAACTGGACATCAAAGTCAGTTTCAACCAGCTGTTCTTTTGGACACCAACAAATTCATAGCAGTCAATGTTTTGAAAGCTCAAGCGTGAACTAAAACTTGCCGTCTTGCAGTCACTCCTGAGAATCCACATTCTGAATGGAAAGAATGGAAAAGTAGGCTCAATAAGGTTTACAGACTAGTCTTTTTTTAGGGCATAGCTGAAATAATAAATCTGGTTTCAGAGCACACAGCATCTTTTCTATAGCAAAGCAGTAAGGAAAGTATTAAGTGTAGAAAAACAGGGAGATGTTCATGGTTATAAAGGAAAGCAAGGTCTCTGTGCAAGTTTGTGTGTGTGCATATGTATCCGTACAATGCCACAGAAAAGCCAAGCACTGCACTGTGTAAGCACAGGGCAGAGCTGGAAGGGCACCTTGCCCATCGGGAGAGCCCAGCCAAACAGCCGGGTTTCTGACAGCACTGCACCCCAACCCTTAGCACCCCAGCAAGTTAAGGAGCAGGCATCCCCATCTTCTCGAATGCGGCGCCGCCAGCCAGGAGGCTTGCAGGAGAAGGTGCGATGGAAGGACTGGGGGCCAGCACCAGGCCGGGGCCAGCACCAGCACCAGGCCGGGGCCAGCCCAGCGGACCCACCAGCCGGCCCCCCCGCACGCCGGTGAAGAGCAGGCAGGACCGACGCCGGCCGGCACTGCGGGGGCCCGCGCCAACCCCTAGCTCTCCGGGCTGGAAGGTCACCCCAGCGCGGCCTCCGCGGGGGCTGAGGCGAGCCCCACGAAACCCCCACTGCCCAGCACACCGTCAGGCCACCCCACGGGGCTTGCGGAGGCACCGCGGGCCGCCCGGCAGCAGGAGGCGGCGGGGGGAGGCGAGCCGGCGCCATTTCGCGGCCACTCCCGCCCGACGGGAGCCCCCTGCCCCAACCGCCCCGGTGACAGGGCGCAGCGCGCCATCGCCTCGCCCCAACCGCCACCCGAAGGAAGGGCCGCCGGCTAGGGGAGCGGTACCGACCATAGCTAAGAGGAGCGGCGGGTCCGGCAGCCTCGAGGTCACCTCTACAGCACGACTGCAGCCGCGGCAGCCCTGCGCTAAGGTACCGCGGCGGGGCGGGACGCGCCGGCCCTACGCGGCCTCCTGGGGGCTGTAGTCGCGACTCCGCTGCCCGTCGCAGCCTGGCTCTCGGCAAGAACTACAACTCCCAGCGTGCCCCGCGGCAGCGCCCCTCGCCCCCGGACGCCATTGGTGCGTTAGCAGCGGTGACCCGCCTCACTTATTGTCCCATTCGTTAAAGGCTGCGGGCAGCGCTGTGGACAGCTGCGAGGGGGTGCTGTCTGCGGCGCGCATGTGCCTGTAGCAGTAATGGCGCGGGAGAGAGTGCGGCGGTGCGCGTGCGTCTCCCCGCCCTTCAGTGCCCGGCGCATGCGCGTCAGCGGTTGCTAGGTGACGGTCGGGCGCGGGAAGCGGCGTGCGGGCGGCTGAGGCGCGTGCGGGGCCGTCCCGTCCCCGTCCCCTCGGAGCGCTCGGTGGGTTCGCTGCGCTGGGGTGGGCACGCCTGCGGGGCCGGGGTCTTTCCGCAGGCTCTCAGCCCCCCTAAGCCTGGCATAGTGGCCGCTGGGGCAGCGCCCGCTGCCTGAGGGGCCTGGCTGGCGGGCGGGGGGCGCGGGCAGGGAGCTCCCCTCAGGCCGAGCCCGGGCGCGGTGTGGGCGGGCATGGCTCTGGCGTTCTCGGTGCCGCAGCCCCCTGCCTGGCTCCCCGCGGGGCGCTGCCGCAGCTGCCCGGCTCGGGACGCCGCCGCCGGCTCTCGGGCGGGTTCCTCCTGGCGTGCTTCCCGCTCCCCCGGGCCCTGCTTGCGGCCCGCCGGGGGAAGGTGCGCGTCTGTGCTGCTTACGGAGCCCTGACAGCTTGTGCTGGGCCGTTTCCTTCTATTTACCTGCAGTAGGGAGAACTGCGAGTTTGCCTGTGCTGTTCTGCCGCTAAAACAACGCGGCTTAAAATAGTGATCTGTCGTCCAAAAATAAAACTGTTCATTTAGTTGCATTTTGGATTGCTGGCTGAAGTAAACTCTTCCCGCCTCTGCCTGAAGTGAGGCTGATGGTAGCATAAATACTTCAGCAAAAAAACCCAGATCCTTGAACTGCAGTAAAAAGCTCTTGGATGGCACAGCTGATGATTTCCTCTCCCCACCCCCCCTCAGATCCTGACAGGGTTCCTTATTGGGCAGATTCTGTAACTTAGTTCTAAGTCCTTAATGAAGTCTCACTTCTCAGAATATTTTCCTGCAGGATTAGTTGTAAATCTTACTCTAGTCCTTATAGTTGATTGGTTTTGTGGGTTTTTTTTTTAAACAATGTAAACAGCATGTGTGCTTACACAATTTCTTTTGCAGTCCTCAGACAGAAATAAGAACTTAGTCCTTAGGGCAGTGAGTGTAAAATGTAAATATTTATGCATGTCATGTAGAGTGTTCTCATTTTGGGGAGCTGTGTGGTTATTTGTGCTCATGCCGCAACACAAAACTTCTGTGGCTTGAACAGGTTTTTAGCTGAACCTCTGACAGCCTCTGCAATACAGAAAACTGCAGTGTCAGAATTAAAAAGGTACAGTCATACTTAACTTATTTTAAATGTTGAGCTATACTGATTTATATCAGTTACTACCCATACATTTTTAATATGAATGAAGACTCTGCTTAAGTTTCCTTCTGGGGATGAATTGAAAAGCCAGATAGCTGCAAGCAAAGCTGAGGTCTGGCTTGCTGTGAAAGGTAGAGAAGCTTAGTAAGTCGAAGGGAGCTTGTTTTCCAGTCAGGTTGTCCCAGAGCATCCCAAAATGCTTTAATGCTGGTGACTTTAACCTTTTTAACACACAGATATTGTACAGATTTTGTTAACACTATTTAAGTTTATTTAAGATTGAAATGTACACAAAACGTGATGTGGACCCTCATAAGGTTAATTTCCACTCGGCATAATCAGTTCAGTTTAAATTGATTCCTTATCAATTTTCAGCTAAATCAATGTTGGCATGCTGTAAACTGGTTTGTGTGTGTCAGCATAGCAGATTGTATTGGTTTAGTGGATTTCAGTTAAGCTAATCAAACTTTCTTCGGTGGGTATGGCTTCATTTTCATTCTCGGTCCTTTTTTGCCCAGGCTTGTGGTCCTCGAGTTATTTATTGTTGGAGATAACAACATATCTTCTGTTGAAAGGGATTTGTAATGAATAGGGTGGAAAGCCATGTGTAAATGATCTTGTTTGTCAGAGTATATCAGTTTATTTTAAATCTGTTCCTAGTATAATTAGTCCAAGATAGTTACATTTGTTTAAGACTGACTGCAGTCTTTTATGCTGATTTAACTAAAGATATCATAAAGTTTCACCTTTTATGAATGTGGTGTAATTGGTAAAGTTACCGCAACTTAGCAATTCTACTATTTCCTACTTGGCTTAAATTTTGTTTCCACTTGTTAAGCTTTAATATTTTGCAAGCAAAATGTAAATTCATGAAAACAAATAAGAGATGCTTTTGTCTCCACACCTGTTTTTAACAGCTCCTTTTCCTGGGGTTCTTTAGTTTTTAAAATATGTCCTTTGCTTCTGGATAGAAACCTTTCTGGTGTTGTAGGAAGTGTGGGTGCTTGGTAGTGTTTCTCGAGCTGCTAAATCATGTTACTGTCTTCAGACTGTTGTCAATGTAGGAATGTATAAACATCCAGTGTTGGAGTTTCTGCAACCCAGACTTCCAAATCTTCTTCCAGCTTCACTTTGTCTTCAAGAAGTGTGCAGTATTTGAATAACTTTTGCTGATTTATTAGTCTTACCACCTTTTCAAAGTTTTGGATGTTTTAATTCTAAATTTAATGCTCTTTTTCCTGTCAGCTCTGTCACAGTATTCAGATTTCCTCTGCTTTGTTATTGCCTCATTGTTTTCTTGCTTGCTTTTGCATCTTCTATTACCAATGTCTTTAAATTTTTTTATTAGTGTTATATTATTATGTGTCTTTCGTGTAGTGCTTTAAGCCAAAGACTTGCGTAAATGGAAATGTATTACGTGCGAAGGAAGTAATAGAAATTTAGTGTGCATGTGGATTGAGTGCTCAGCTAATTCTTGAAATACACTTTATAATTTTTGCACTCAAAAGATACTAAATTGGAAATTGGTGTAATTAAACAACACACTTAATAGCCAAGATGTTTTAATGTAATTTTACAGGGATTGAATATTATTTTTCAAGGCAACGAGTAGTTTTGAAGGGTAGTTTGCCAGAATTCTCTTATTTTTTTTAATATTTTAAAATTAATTATTCTCTGTTAACAGCTGGCTGTGTTCTTTAACTGTATTTTGGATGGGATTTTCTTTTTCTTCATTGCCATCTATAGAAATTGATGAATTTTTTTAGGTAAGTTTTTACACTTAATTTTCAATAATTTCTGAAGTTATCTTTTTATCATCTCCATATATAATACAGTTTCTCTTTTATCTCATGTTTATTTAGAATTTGTAATACAAAAACATGTTTCTTGTAGCTAAGTCTGTGTGATATAAGTAATGTTTAAAATGGTTATGATAAAAACCCCTATATAATTGATGGTTTCAGTGCTAGAAATAATAGTAGAACTGAAACAGTTTTGGAAGCCTCTTTTGGGTTATGATTCACGGGAATACTAATAAGGGATTTTTCAGAAGTAAAGCATTAAAAAAAATACTGAAATGGGATTAAGAGGATCAAAAGCTATTTTTGAAAGTATGTGAAAAATCTGTAATAGAGTTTTAAAAAGATAATGTAGATAAAAGGAAGAACAATTGAAATCTTAGTTTAGAAAATGAAAATAGATATGTTTTCATTAAGAATTTTTAGACATGGTTTATTTTTTGTATTCCTAGTATTAATGTCCAAAACTAATTTTTCACTGTTCATTTCTAGACTTCAGTTATGTGATACTGCATAAATATTAAATGGTATGAAAAAACTGATGTATCTAGAAATTTTGCTTATGATTCTGACTTTTTTCTTTTTTTTTCTCCTGTGGCTCAAAACTTCCTTTCTTAAAGAGAAACTTTACCCCCTGTGGAACTGTTTTCATTTTATCCTGTGGTTTCGTTTTTACTTAAGAGTGTCATTGAGGTTTTACGTAATTAGGAGTAATTAATAATTCATTAATTGATTTATACAACCTTTAATAAGTTTTTAATAGGTAGATAGGATGCCATAAAACATTCTGTCTGCATGTGCCTACTGACTATGAAGAACAACTAATGATATACAGCATGTTTGTAATATGTATTGGTAATCTTGAACTGTTCAATAGTCGAATCTTAATAAAAACTGTAACCAGAATGTTCTTTTTTGTTTCTTATTTCTAAGTAGGCTAATAGTACAAACAGCTATTGTACATTTGACAGAGGACACTGTAACAGTTAAGGCCTCTTTGCTGTCTGCGCGCTGGGAGATCCAAGGTGGCTGTTCTGGTGATGGGTAGGCCTCTGGTGCCTGGAGTGTAGTTCAGGTATTGCAGGGCTCTGTCACTGTCTAGGGCATATGGTGGCACAGTGGCTTGATAATGGCAACCCTGTTGTAGACAAAGTTGAGACCCTAAAGATCTATCAACGTCTACCATCTGTGAACCATTGATGGAGGAAAGAATTCTTCTCACAGTTCTTACAAGTATACAGGGTATAGACAGTCCCTGTAAAAAAAACAACCAAACAAAAAAAAAAACCCAACAACAAATCCCTCAACCAAAACACACAGACACACGCACAAAAACTTTGATATAGTCACAATAAGATCAGTAAAGTTGATCTCCAAATTATTACAAAGAGAACAGAAGAATTGTGGTATATGAGAAAGTCTTAATGGATTCTCTTTTACCTTAACACAGGTCTATCTTTTTTTTTCTTGGTTGAACACACACTTTGTGACAGCAGTGTGTGGATTTTCTACTTGCTAATGGCGATGTGTGGAGGAGATTGATTGTGACTTGTAACTTCTGAGTGATTTAGGTGCTTCTTCCCATGGTAGGTGAACTGAGGTGGTAGAGGCTTTGCTGCACACCCTTGGGAGATGGAGAATGGAGAGAAGGAAGAAGTGAAAGCATCCTGTTTGCAAATAGCAGCATGGCATGAGTGCAACAGAAAGTGCCGTTCTGTCTTTGCCTGTTCTGCTATGTGGGTTTCCAGACTATAGAACCTACATGTACATCTGTGATGAAAACTGCCACTCCATCACAGATTTACGTAGTTAACTATTTGAAACACTTGCCTTAAGAGGCATCTAAAGATTATTCCCCCCACCCTCCCATGCAGACTGTATAAAGCAATTTCCTTGGGAAATGTGACTTCCCAATTAAAATGCAACAAGAAGGATGTCAGGTTAGAGATTAATGTAAAAAGAATGTCACCTTGATCACAAGAGATGGTACATTTCTTTGGTTCATTTGATTTTTGGACTGTTATGAAATTGTTGTGTTGATGTGGTGAGCTTCCAAGGCATATCCACTGAATTACTATTTCTGAATGATGGTTATAGCAGCCTGTTCTAGTATGCTCCTTTTCAGTAAAACTAGCAGCTTAATGCATTACCTTGTAAGCGTATGAGTAATGAAAATCTGCCTTTTTAATGAACATCTGAAAATTATCTTGGTATTATGCAATAGCTTCTTCATTCAGTTTCCTCTTGTTCTATAAAGCAACATAAAAGTGCTGATGTGCTTTAAACCCAATCAGAAGAGGCAGGTTGGTATTCTAATGAAGAAATGACCTCTGTAACAAATCAAGTTCTACAAAGTCAAGCCTTGTAGTCTTAAGTTAATTCATTACAACAATTTAAAAAATCCAGAATCCAACAAACAAAACCTAAACACAACACACACCCCACCCCACCCCCCCCCAAAAAAAAAAAAACCCCAAACAACTAGACATAAACATTAAGCTGATGTTCTGGTAAGTTTTTTAAAATGAGGTAAGCATTTATTCAAATGGCAAGACAGCTTGTACTGAAAGTAAGTTTGCTTTTTCTCTATATGACTTTCTTTTGCACTTATTCATTACAACCTGATAATCAAGGAATACATTTTTGTACAAGAAGTTACCAGCCATAATGATTACTTTCAATTTTTTAGACTCAGTGCAGGTGAGTTAATCTGTCTGCCTCCTTTATCCATCCTTTCTGTTTCAGAGTGACAGATGGATGCTTTTCTGTGCCAAACCTGTCGCATAATTACAAGTGCTATTCTCATTAAGGTTATTTCTATGAATTCAGGTCATGCAGTTTGCTTAAAATATTTCAGCTTGTTTTACAATATCCATTTGTATTTATTTCTGTATTTTCACAGAAATAAGTTGTTAATAGCTGCCATTATACAGAGTGATTTTTTCATTTCCCCACCCCCACCCCGTATTGAATGGGATTTTAAAGAAAATATCACTAGAAATATCTGGGGAGGGAGAATGATATCTTATGATGTTGACTTTTTGAAGTTAATTGTTTAAAAGCCCAACTCTTTACAGAAGGAAAATACTGATAAAATTTTATCTTAGTGACATTATTCAGATGTGAAATGTAACTTCCAAAACTTGAATTTATCAGTAATAAGCTTAGGAGCCAAGTAAACACTTTGTTTCCTGTATGGAGGTTTTTCTGCTGATTCACAGATTCATTTTGGTATTTGGCCTGCTTTTGGAAACCTTATCCAAATTGATTTTTATGAAGCAGTGGAGTCTGTGGGTGGCTTTAGTGTTGCTTATAGTGCTGTCCATATTCAGTGTTTTTCCTGATCCTCGAGGAAGGAAGGAAGAAATTGCATCTATTCATTCTGCTCATGTAAACACAAGTACTCTTATTTCTGCATGTGCTTGCATTCAATCAGTTGCATACTGTAAGGCTGACCTGTCCCCATCTCTTAAAAGTGTAGGCCCATGATTCCAGCTGTATGGAGTCTATTAGCCATACCAATGCTACATAACTTTCTGATGCTCCAAAACATGCATACATATATTCTTGTTGGTTTTTCAGTTGACGGTGTCAACGAGGGTTGTGTTGCAACCCATGAGAATGATCCTTAGTCTCACAGTGTAAGAAAACCAATGTTAAAAACTTTTGGGCGTGTCATAAGGCATTTAGAGTTGCCTTATCTGGCTGGGATGGTGTTGAGGAATTACTTTGTTTGAATTCATGGCAGTCATGCTGTCTGAAGCAGTGTTCCAAGCCATTTTGAGGGGAATTGGCAGGCTTCCTGTAGGAGAGAGCCAAGGAGTTAGTCTGCATGTGCCCAGTATGAATGATAAGGGAACCATGGCCACAGAACAAAATTGAGAGCGTGACCATTTAGACTGTGGACATAAATGATAGAAAATAAAGTAGCTGCATCTTTGGATAAAGGAGGCCTCTCCATGAAGTAATTGAGCAAAGGGCATCATGATTATAGTCTTTTTCTAGTTTGTTTCTAGAATGATACAACTATGCCTTTTTATTAGCTTTATTTGCAGTCTACTGTTGTCTGTATTGAGTAACCATGGTAATGCACTAGCACATGTATAGTGAAAAGGGTGGATCTTAATTTGGCAAAAGCCTTTTGAACATTTTGAGTTCTATTGGAAAGGTGTTACTCTTGACTGTATAGTAGAATATATACTTTGAATGTGGGCAAAGCCATATACATTTATTTTATAACAGGTAATCCCATTTATTTGCAGTAATGGGCCAGATACTGTTTTTCAAGTTGCCCACTGTCTGACTTAGGAGAATATAAAGTATTGCTATGAAATGGTCTTTTCCTTTTATACCTGCCTGACATACAGGGTCTAGCGTCAGTGTATTAGTCAAGGGAGCTAGAAATACACCACAGTTAAATTATGCGCTTGTATCTCCAGGTGGTGCTTGAATTCATGGTTGAAGACTGTAGAAATTAATTTTGCTAAAGCAAGAAACAACAGGACATTAAGCTACTATGCCAGCTTTAGATGTACGCTTCAAAAATTTTTGCTGCTCAGCATTATTCAGTAATCTTTAACTCAAATTGCAGGAAATATTTGAAATTCCATTCTAACAATATCCAACAGAGAATATTAAAGAAGCATTAAATTTCAAATGCCTGAGGGAAAATGTTCTCTTGCAACACTGTGGGCATTTGGATCTCACTAGTATATGCAGTATTATAGTCTAATATTATGCTTTACTTGGTCTAAAATGAAAGCCCAATTTTAATTCTATCTCCAAAAACTTGGCATACTGCAGTGAAAAATAATTTATTTGAATGTTTTTTAATACATTGCAACTAACTTTAAAGCTTCCTCATATAAAACTCCCACTATAGCTTTTTGTAATCTGACTCTTTCATTAAAACTTCAAATATACTCCCAAAGACTTATCTCAGTGCTTTCATTGCTAATTTACAAGTTATAAGGTCCCAAAGTTACCACAGGAGTTTTTCCTCATTCTGTGCGATTTTTCTCTTAATGAAACAAAACTTTAGAGTATTTTTGTAAATATGTAAAACACCAAAACAGGAAGAATACACTTTTAAGAGACAGGTAATTTGCAAATACAAAATGGTGTTTAATTATATATTTCACACAAATCTGGGCTGGTTAATTTGGCAAACCCATTAGTGAACTTAAAGGTTTAACCAGCACTCCTTTGATTTATGTTTTTATCACCTATATATGCCATATTTGATAGCGAAGCTATTTCAGAAGGGAGTTCCCAACTTACAAGATTCTGGGGAAAGAGCAGAAGAGTATTTATAAAAGGTTTAGAAAATTTCTAGCATTAATGTATTTCTTACCATATGGTGAAGTATCTCAGTATTTGGGCAGAGCAAGGGCAAGTGGTATGTTTCTGTTGGAAAATTGAGATCTACAGTCTTCAGAGAAATAGTAGGGCTCTTTTCCGTCTGTAGCTGACTTCTGTCCTGTTGCACTTTTGACTGATATAGGCAGAGTAGTGCCCAGGAAAATGTTGATATTGAGATATTTCATACCTGTTTAGAGTTTCACAGGAAGCAGGTTTTTTTAACAATAGTGGGCCAGGTGCCTGTGAAATTGGACCACTGTGACTTCCCTTCCCTCCCCCCCACCCCATCTCATTTGTCAGGCAATGTGATTTAAAGACTTAAAAACAAATTCAAAAGAATGGTATACTCCACGTGGTTTAAGAAGTGTAATAAGTGCAGTTTAATAAATGTTTTTGTCTTTCATCATGTGGCTATCAGGACTATGAGTATGGGTGTACACATATATCATGCATATGTTAACCTATTTGTACAATGCAGCCATGTGAGGCACGAATTAGTGAAATTTCATTAACAGTATAATTAATTTAACTGCAATGCTAGGCTCAGTTCTTGCCCAGTTAATATCACTGACTTCTGTAATGAAAGCTAGTGGAATCTCACAGCCCTACTGTAAGATCTGCTGTCACTGCTGGCAGTGCCGTTGTAGTGCTGGTGGACACCAGCTTGCCTGCTGAGGGCCGTCATGGGCTCCGAATTACCACAGACTTTGTCATGGGAGCTGAGGCCTACTGAAGGTTGGTAGGCTGACTGTTGTTCCATCGTACTTGGTCTCAGGCAATTGTACCCAAACTTCTGAGCAAGCAGAGTGAAGTGAGATGCTCTCTTGCAGATGCAGTTGTCATTGTATAAAGTCTGAGAGAGGAGTATTTGAATGCGCCTCTCAGAAGGCAAGTGTATCCACTTCAGGGTAATAACACCATCTTGCTGGGTAATTCTTGGACAGAAATAACCAACTCTTAAGAAGCGCACCTTTAAAGAATATTTTTGGAGAACACTTAGGTGATTTTATAAATGTTGAGCCTGTCTTCCTTGAGAAATGGAAGTTTGTAGAAGTCATTAGAAATACATCTTGAAAGAATAAGTCTATATGGACTTAAAAATCAGTCTTACTATGTGGCTTTATTTCCAATTTTATTGACATAAAAATTTTGTGTAATTATATTCCTTTGATAATGGTTGTAATGTGACTGTTCCTTAAATAGTAGTATAAAGAAAAACAGAAGCAAATGTAAAGCTTAATATACTATTGTATGAAGCTATTTCCACTCTGATCCGAGCTGTGTATTTAAGTAGATGCTTCCCAATCCATTGTTTTTTCCAGTTTTTGTTCTGGTAACTTGACCAGATGCAATGAATGCAACACAGTGAGTTGCAATGAGTTGCCTACTGCTTTTATCAAAAATCATAGAGTGGTTTGTGTTGTAAGGGACCTTTAAACATCACCTAGTTCCCACCCACCCATCCCTGCCACGGGCAGGGTCACCTCCCCCCAGCCCAGGCTGCTCCCAGCCCCGTCCAGCCTGGCCTTGGCCACTGCCAGGGATGGGGCACCCTCAGCTGCCCTGGGCAGCCTGTGCCAGCGCCTCGCCGCCCTCACAGTAAGGAATTTCTTCCTTGTATCTAATCTAAATCTGCCTTCTTTCAGATTAGAAACATTGCCCTTTGTCCTGTCCTTGCAGACCCTCATGTAAAAAGTCTTTCTCCATCTTTCTTATAAGCTCCCTTCAAGTATTAAAAGGCTGCAATAAGGCCTCCCCAGAGCCTCCTTTTCTCCAGGCTAAAACCCCTCATCTGTCCCAGCCTTTCTTGATAGGAGAGCTGTTCCATCCCTCCAGTTTTTTGTTTGTTTGGTTGGGTTTTTTTTTTTTGTTGGTTTGGGTTTTGGGGTTTTTTTTGCCTCTTCTCTTGTCCACATCTATCTTGTGCTGGTGTCCCCAGAGCTGGAGGCAGTACTCCTGGTGTGGTCTCACAAGAGCGGAGTAGAGAAGGAGAGTCATCTCCCTCAGGCTGCTGGCCATCCTTCTTTTTATGCAGTCCAGGATGCAATTCACTTTCTGGGCTGTGAGTGCACATTGCTGACTCACACCTGATTTTTCACTACCAATATCCTTAAGTTCTCTTCTGCATGTCTGCTCGCAATACATTCATCCTCCAGCCTGTGCTGATACTAATGGTTGTCCTGACCCAGGTGCAAGATCTTGCACTTGGCCTCAGCCTCATTGAACTTCATGAGGTTCATACTGGCTTGCTTCTCAAGCCTGTCAAGGTCCCTCTGGATGGTATCCTGTCCTTCAACTGCACCGCTCAGCTTGGTGTTAGCAGACATACTGAGGGTGCACTCAATCCTACTATGTCATTAATAAAGATACTGAGCAGTACTGGTCCCAGAATGGACACCTGAGGGATGGCACTTGTTACTTATCTCCATTTGGACATTGAGCTGCTGACTGCACTTTTTGGATGTGTGCAAAGAGCCAATCCCTTATCCGTGGAACCCTTATCTGATGGAAGTCCATCCATCAAATCCATCTCTCCAAGTTAGTCAGAGGTGTTGTGTGGGACCATGTCAAGGGCCTTAAAGAAATCAAGGTAGATGGCATCTTTTGCTCTTCCCTTGTCCACCAACGCAGTCAATCTTATTGTAGAAGGCCACCAGATTTGCCAGGCATGATTTGCCCTTTGTGAAGCCATGTTGGTTGTCCCTGTCACCTCCTAGTCATCCGTATGCCTTTATCACTTCCAGGAGGATTTTTTCCATGATCTTACAGGGCACAAGGTGAGGTTGTCATGCAAAGCAGGAAGGTGAATAGGCACCTCCTGTGACAGCCTATATAGGTCATTACAAGTGAGGAAGCAGGTATGGTTTTTAAGTGATGGTAATTTTTAGATATTGGAAAAGTTCCATTGAAAATGTAATTAACACATTCAAAATGAAATAAAATTCTTAATGATGTAATGTCAGTGAATGAGGTGCAGCTGGTGACAATTTATGTGAAAGCTCAGGGTGTTCATTGAACACACTGCTGGCAAAGTCCCCTGTCGGTTAGGAGTGCTTTTGACTTACAGTTTCAGCTGGATGCAGAGGTCTCTTTGTGTGGAATTCAGCGTGAGGTTGGTACTGGAAAACTTGTAACACGGAGCTGTTCTTGTGTTAAAATACAAAATTCAGACAGATAAAGAAACAGTGGCATTGGTGGTGTTTTCGTTTGAGTAAATACTTAGGCAGTAAGCAGATCTTACTCAGGGGACTAATTGATTTTAGGATAACTCGATTACATAACATTTCATCAAAGGGCAAATTAAATATTTAGATTCCATAAAGATCTAGCTGGACAAGCTTCTCTGGCATCTGTCAGTGATGGTGGTTAACTTTATCACCCGTCTTCTTTTGCTAAGAGGTTTTTTCTTTTGTTTTCCTTTCTGGGTACAATATTTATATGTGACATTGGGAAATCCCCTAAGTGGCTTTTTCTGTCTCTCTGGTTTGCAATTGTAGCCTCCTCCTGGGATACCAAACCCTAAATACAGAAATGTTAAAAAAAACCCCAAAACAAAAAACCAAAACAGCAATATGATCTTTGTGATTGAAATCATACTCCAAAATTTGTAAATGATGAAAACTTCTTTGGAATACATGGAATTTGCAGTATTGCAAACACAGGGTCAAAGACTTCAAACAGTTATTGATGCCCAAGTTTACAACACAGAGGAGTCAAAAGGCAATTTAGGTGTTGCAGTTTTACTGTCACAGAGGATATTAGTTTGATTTTCATGGCAAAAGCTGACTGATGATATGTGCACAGCAATAATGGCAGTGGGTAATTGCTATATTTGATTTTTTAACTTTTCCTCATTTTGTAAGTTGTTTTTTTTTTTTCATTTATTTTAAACCCTGCAAAAGCAAGAAATTTGCTAGTGATTGGCTGATGCTGTAAAGGCATCCTCACATGGCCATTTGCAGAATTATTGTCAAGTAATAGGTTGTTTGCACAGTACCGTTGTTACCATTGCATTGCCATTTACCTTTTTTGTAAATTGAAGTCAAATAAAAAATGATTTGGTAGAAAGAGCGAGTCAAACCATGGAAGTATGGATAATTAGAAGATATGCACGATGCAAAGAACAAACTTAAAAGACATGACCATACCACTTGGAATTTTTGCAATTGCCTGATTCCTGTAATTTCAGGTTTTTATTTCTGTGTGATACTAAGGTAGAGTCAAGCTTCTGTGAGAGCTCAGATCTTTTGGGAGAAGGGAATAGAGAAAACATGCACTGTTTTAATGGTTTATTGGTAACTGTTCACACTGACGTCCTCCTGTCTTTTCAGACAATGAAGTAATACATTGAGGTAATTAAAGACAATTGCTTATAATAGCAGAAAATTACTGTAATTGTTTATTTTCCAAATAACAAATGCAGATTTATGATTTCTGTGACCACATTCGGAGTTTTATACCAGAATTCACAGAGGCACCATCAATAGTTTTTCCATTATGCTTAATTCAGTGCTATGAATTTAGCTCTGTTGTATTTAAAAATCAGTCAGGACAGGTTTCATCCTTATGTTAAACAAATCCACAACATAAGCTCATTCTTGGTTTTCAAAAGCTTGATCATGTTTTGTCACACCTGTTGATTGCAAATCACATACACAACTTGAATGGCAATGAATATTTTTGGAAGGTTTTAAAAGGAAAGCTTAAATTTATCTTGCAGCGAAAGAAAAGCAAGCTTCAAAATGTTTCCGCCTTGTAGCAATTTCATCAGGCAGCTCCAAGCCTATTGGAAAACTTGGTCACTTGTCAGCTATTTTTTTCATGTGGCATTTACAGGGTGCCTATAATGAAAACTTAGAAGGCCTTTGCTGGCAGAAGCTGTTTAAAAAAAACCGAACATTTTAAAAAAGTATCTTTCTTTCAACAATTTGTTTGAAATACAGACTGGGTGTGATGCAGCCAAGAGGTACCTTGGATTTTTGGTAACCTGGGAAGTTGTAACAAATTGTGCAACTTTGCCTATACCATAGAGCTGCTATTCAGTTAGACTTCCTTTTTCTTTGTTAATTATTGTGGCTGAAAAGATTCATCAGAGTGTAAAGAGCAGTCATTCATATAGAGGACATTCATATCTATGTTTGTTGATCTTTGATGATTTTATCAGTTTAGAGGTCATATGCAGTGAAGCTATATATGCTGTGTTGAGAATTAATACAGATAATTCCGGTATTGTTCATATGAATTGTACCATGGCCAGTTTCTTTGTTATGTTATGTTTTTTGTTATGTTATGTTTTGTTATGTTTTTCCCCCTGGACTGTTGCAAGCTTTGTCAGTGTAAATTCTAGTTATGTACATAATATTGCCTCTTTTAAAAACATTTCACTCATTACTTTAAAAATGTAAATTTTTAAGTGCCTTAAAAGTATCTGTTTAGATATAAGTGCAGCTTTTTATTTAGAGCATTTTAACCACCTCCGGTTTTGCCTGTTAGCAAGGTCTTTTTTATCTTAAGAAACTAAAAGTGAAAGACAAGGAAATGGTTTGAGATTAGGTGAATAATTATGTTAACGATTGTGAAATAGAACCTGAGGAATCAAAAAATTTGTGATACAGGAGTATCAAGATGGTTTTCTAAATGTTTAAGTTTTAGATTGGTTTGGATAGGACATGCAGCACAGTGACTGAGAATTACAGCCTCAGGGTTATGTTCTCTGGCTTAAGCAGAAACTGAACGTGTTTTGAGGATCTGAAATTGTTTAGTTTCCCACTTAGGCCTCGCGCGTGTCTGTGTATGTACCTCATTGCAGTCTTTTGATCTGAAGTGATAGTGCAGATTACTGTCCTCCTAAAAGGACCTGTATTTGAAGAATTAAGCAGGTTTCATTCCTGAACTTCTGCCCCTGATGAGGAAGCTGTTTCTCTGTCCTCATCTCTCAACTTTCCTGCTGGGCTTTTGATGCTGATTTTGCAGTGGGTTAGCAGAAGGTGCCATTCATGGGGCTGAGTGATTGAGTTTTGACAATAATCAACAGCACAGCCGAGAGTGGATATCGCTCAGTCCACTCCTGCTGCTTTTGAGGTTATATAAGCACAAATAGGGTCCGCTTGCAAAAGGCACGTGGACAGAGTAGATGCTCTTTCAGAAGTTTCTTGGTAGAGGAAAACAACAAAAAAAGGACTGGGGATATATTGCATTAACATCAAGATGCACTAGAGGGCCCAGCCTGCGTATAACCATTTTCCAAGAACAAAAATGGGTAGTAAGCTGAAGGAAGTTCTGAGAAATACAGCAAAATTAGGAGGAGAAAGAACTGTCTGAAGCCAACAGGGCTCAAAA
The DNA here is from genome assembly GCF_015220075.1 of Falco rusticolus. Lineage (NCBI taxonomy): Eukaryota > Metazoa > Chordata > Aves > Falconiformes > Falconidae > Falco > Falco rusticolus. Next base: position 1,750,772 of record NC_051192.1, on the reverse strand, counting down.
CAGGACTGAATGTGGAGAAAGGTGATAGAGTGACAAATGCATTCAACCTGAAAATGTAATCAGACAAGCATGTTCCCCTGCTGGAGAAGGGATTTAGCAACTTTGAACTCAGAATCATGTGATTTCTTCCTCCTCCTGGCTAGATTAAAAAGGGGAGTGATGTTTTTAATATCATATCATGCTTAACAAACCATTGCGTGCTGTGTCAAGTTCATTTTCACTATCAGCTCTGGCTGAAAACCATTGCTATCTGTAGTCTAGCCTGAAGGTGACAAGAGATTTGAATCATTGTAATTAGGCACTCATCATACTGCAAAAAGATACAACTATCTTGATGAATCGGTATTAAAAAAAAAAAAAAAAAAGCTGTGGATTTTTTTTCTTTAACTGCAGTTGGTGCTTGGGAATGTGAGAGCAGAAATGAGCTCAGCAAGAACTGAGGCGGTTTCCTCAGCATGACAACTATTGTCCTGTTCTCTGTGCAGAAAAAGTTAAGAGGTTTTTGCCCCTCCAAGTCCTGTTGACACCTTCAAGCGTTCTTGGGCCTCTCCCAGTTTTTGCTTGACAAACGTTTTCATATGTCCCACTTCTTTCTTTCTGATTTTGAGAAACATATAAGAATTCACTTTTCCAAACTTAAGTAAGAGCTATGAAATGAGTTATTGTTTGTCTTTTAGAATTATAGCTCCAGGGCACACTTTTGTTATGAAGCATAAGTGGCGAAAAAGCGGATCTGCCCAGCAGAGTCAGGATTTGTGGTTGGGTATGGCAGAAGATGGGGTATGAGGAACTTTATCCCTCTGGGGAAAGGCATTTCCATACACACCAAAATGTCATTTTTGTGACCCTATTACAACTGCCTTGTATTAATAATTAGGGTTTGTTCTCATTTTCTCCTAAATTTTAGAAAAAGTGCAGAAAACATTCCTGAAATACGTATGGCTTTCACCACCTAGAGGTGCATGGCAATTTTTACTTTTTCTTTCTGGGAACAATGAGTTACCCTTCATTCTTTTTCTCTGAAGATACATTACTTTATCTTATCACTCATCCACACATCTTTCCTCAGAGCTTGGATAACATTCCTTTTGATTATTAAGATGTTAAATTGTTCGAAAATGAATCAGGGAATGGCATTTATTGCCCAGTAGCATGCTTACTGTGCAGTGGAGTTGTGTCATAACCACAAAATGTTTGAATTCAGGGTCCTAATGCCAATTTATAAGTGCTCTAGTTTTCAAAAATCAAATGAGAACATGGATTTACATACTTATTTTCAGCAGGGGTAGTTGACATGATAATATGCTTTGAGGGGTGCGTGGGGCAGTAAGTGACCCTACATGACTACCTTATGAACTACAGATCTTTCAGAGTTTTGAAGAATTGGTGTTTTTAATTAATATGTTGTGTAGTTTTATGGAAAAAAAAATCTGGTTAATTTCTAGTTAATATTAAAGCTAAGCAGATTTGGAATGTACTGAAAATAGATTTCAAGCAAGTTTGTATAAAAATTTACTCTTCAGAGTGAGCAAATACTAGTTCTGTTGGTCATGAAAGCTTTTTCTTTGTCTCTATTGAGATTAGGGTTTACATCATTTAATCTGCAGTACTAAAATATTAGAATGAGCTTGGGTTTGCAGCCTTAGATATTGAACAAGAAATGTAGCTGAGAGCTGTCCTGTCTTCAAATTATGAAGTAGAGGTAGAACTAACACTTAGCTCATAGTAGCAGCCATAATTTCCAGATAGGCAACAGATGCTTCTATATTCAGGACACAGTTATTCCCCTTCTCCCCCCTGCCCCCCCCCCCTTTTTTTTTTTCCTTAATCACCTGACTCCGCTTTAAAATCTGCTGAGTAAGGGAACATAATTTTTCTTTGATTACCTGAAGGGACAACAGATCACATAGTCTTCCTTTCAGTTCCTGCATTCATTTTTGGAGTTTGTTGGCTGATTTAACAGATAAAGTAGAGGTCTTAAGAGTTCCAAATGTGTGTGTGTTTTGTGAAAATATAAGGGTATCTAAATTAGTGTTCCCTTCCTCAGACTTCTTAAGGAAAGGCCGTGACCTGAGGTCAAGGATTTTTTTCAGTTTGGCCTTCGATACCAATCATTAAATACACACTTAGCGACCATCACTCTGGAGCAGCCACAGTGTGCTGCTTTGTGCTTGGCTGGCATGAGAGTTGCATGTAGTGGCAGAGGAGGGGAAAGAAAAGGGAACTGAAGGGCATGGCTACAAAGAAGTGAATGAGCTGAATGTAGTGTAGAAGGAGTTTGGGAAACTTGAGGGAAAAGCAAAGAACCTAACACAGAGGTTTGGGAATATGAGGATGACATAGTAATGTTGGGCTTGTAGATCACCAATCCATAGAAGATCAGACAAGTTACAGTGCTGTTCACCGTATGTCCTTTGGATTACAACCTGTATATGTAGTGGCATACAAGCACATTGAAAATAAAATTTTAAGTACTGTGTAATTCTTATTGCCATTTTGGTTTTAGTTTGTTCACTACATCACAGGCAATGTTTCCTGTGTTTTCTGCTGACAGAAAAATGCTTCCTTGTTCTTACATGTTGATATATTGCTTTGTTTAAGGGAGAATGTTGGTGTTGCCTTTAGCACAAATGATGTCTGCATTTGCATTTCTGGAACAGTTTCATAGTTTCCCATTTGCTTTTATCTCCTCCACAGAATGAGCATCTGGTTTTTAGTTTATCTTTTCTGAAGATCAGCATAGATTGTTGATTACAGACTGCAATAAATTAACTTGTCGACTTTTGCCACATTTCATGTTTATATTATATATCTGAACAATGTTGAAGATTTATAGAAGACTTTAAAAATTAATCTGAGATGTAAATGTTTGAGAACAAAAGCTTTTTTTTCCTTAACTGGCTTTTATTTCTAAAAGCCTGCTATGTAAAATTGCATGTCTCTTTCTAAAAGAAGCTTTTTAATTTTAATTGTTGAAGGGTTTTTCTAGTGATTTATTAGACACCTGACTTTGTGCAAAACTGAAAGTATATGATCATAAAAATAGAAACTGTCATCTTTACTTGCCTAAACCAGAAAAACAGGGAATTTGAAAATACAGAGTTTAAGGTAAAAAATACAGGTTTTGTCATGCTGTGTTTGCATTTATAGGCATTTATTTTCAAATCAGTCTTGAAAAATAGACTTGGAAAACTTCTTTGTAGTCACAATCTAATTCTTCATTAATTTGTTACCTGAAATTACTGAATAGGTGGGAGAAATTTGTAAGTCATACTTTTTCAGTAGAATCAGCTGAATGACTCTCTCTTCTACTTGTGGGCAGCATGCTGTTTTGTTTTCCAGTTGCAATATATAGACACAGTTTAGTTCTTACCTCTCTATTCTATTTCAGTATTCCAACCACAACCAACACTTTGAACACTTCGGTGTTTTGAGATGGCAGTATTATCCAAACTAAACATTTTACGTAAGCATACCCTCAAGTTTGCCTCTTAACATAGTACTTGGTGTGTTCTTGTGAGCTTAAAGTGTAGGAGCCAGAAAGCAATGGAAGTACGCCAAGTGTTTGCACAAGAAGAAAATAACTTTTTTCCATTCTCTGTGAAATTCCTCCTTCAGTGTTACCCAGACAGTGCTGGCCTACTCAGATGGTATCTACTATTTCTTTCTGTTCTGGACGGCCATGAAGTATATAACAAATACAGGAAACTTCTTTGTTTCTTTGGGCTTGCCAGAAAGTTTTGACCATGGCGTGTATGTATTTCTTGTGGCTGTTGCAGTCGTTCAGGTAGACTGTGGATCACAGAGGGTGTCACAACTCCAAACAATAAATCTGTCATCACATTTACATTTGTGTTGGGATGTGTGTGATCCACAATATGCAAAACAGTCGCTCAGGTGTCTGAGCAATCAAGAACATATCATTCCTCTATAAAAACATGTAAGCATCACATTTGTTTTTTGCCAGTGTGATGGTTACATTATTCACACATCAAATCTCTTGTCACTTCTGTGGACTGTTGGATGATGCAACATGCCGTGCCGCTCAGTGCCGTGGAGCGCCATCTTTGGGCTTTTCCGGGCTGTTTTCTTAGGCTTTGTGTGAGGGGAAATCTGTCCAACCACCACCCTGAAATTTATGTAAGGCAGTCTGTTCCAGTAGTTGACTTGTTACTTTGTGGTATGGAATAGTAGGAAAAGCCCCTGAATTACTCTTTAAGGGTTGATAAAAACAGCTGCATTAAACTGCGTGCAAGCAAATGTCTATCTTAAATAAAAGACCAAATTTACAAGAAGAAATATTTAGTGGCTTCCCCTGAGAGGTTTGTGGAGGTACCTTAGGATAGATGCACTGATTTTTGTCTGCAGTTTTTCTGTGAGTTATGTAAGTGAAAGTTAAGGTACTGTACAAAGTGTGAGGGAATGAGAATGCATGAACACACTGCTGTGCAGCTGAGCGTTGTGTACATTGTTGTATTGAATTCCTCGGTTTAGAACAACAGAGCCTAGGGAGGGGTGTTTCTGTCCTAACCGCTCTGACCCCTTGTCAAAACCAGCAGGGCAGAGAGATCGACTGACCTCTTGTCTGTGAATGTGTCTGTTGTTTTGAAGGGGCCACTGTGACATTTCTTAACGTAGCAGGTTTTCTGATGTCCAGGATCATGAGGTTTCTGTGAGCATGCAGCAGTTTGTAGTTAGCATCTGAACCACCTTCCTTGCAGAGCCTTCTCTGGGGTCAGGTACATCCACTGAAGTGTAAGGCCGCAGGTGATTTTCTGCCCTGCCGTGGAAGGTGGCGAGGTGGCACTGGGCAGCCTTTGCATGGTTTTAGCCCTGTGGTGCCGGTGTTTGGAGCTGGAGGGCTGGATGGAGGAGTCCCTGAGCCGGACTTGGTCTGGCACGCCAGGCTGCCTTGTGTTGCCTGTGCTGATGCACTGATTGTGTCGTCAGCCTTTGGTGTAACTGGAGCCAGGTGCCCCATGTGCTTTCATGGGCACACTGGTGTATCTTCAGTTTACAGTGCTAGAGGCACTCCATATTTTAGAAGACTATTTTAGAAGTATTAATATTTAGCACAGTAAGGCTTTGTCTAAAATTAATCAGATTGTATGCCATAAGGTGCTCATCAGTATTCTACATCCTGACAACAATGGGGCAAATAAATTCTGTTTATTTTTGAAACAGACCTTTAGATTAAAATAAACAGAAGCATTAGTTAATACCTCATGGCAATGTGGAAACAAACTGCGTTAAGTCTTTTCTCTAAGTCTAGCTAGGTAATTTATCATCTACTTAATTATAAGATATGGATGCCAAATGTTTCCACAAGTTTTTTGGAATGAACTCTTGGATCCCACAAGAAGAGAACTAGATGAAGTACTTTTAGCAGACAAATTTTGTTTCTCATAAGGAATAAACCATTTTCAGTTAAGCTACCTGTTTCCCCTTTTGTCAAATGTCTTGGGCTGAGGTCTCAGAGAAAAATCCAAGGAAATTTTTTCAAGGGTTCAAAGGAGCATTAAGTTATTAAAAAAAAAAACAAACAAACAATAAAACAATCAGTGGGCATTAATTCGTATTTCCTTTTTTTCCCCCTATGTCAGTTTGTTACATGTTTGATTTCATTTATGCCCTTTCAGATTTTAATAGATTCCAAGGTAATTTTTCTGCTTGACTTCTGTTAAGTGGTAAAAGACCCTGAAATCCTACAAGAAATCAGACAAAGGCTTTTCAGTGTGTGACTTTATAAGAAGTTCCCGAGAGGAAAGCTAGGGTCCCTTTTCCTGTTCTTCCCCTGCCCCTAAATAGGACCTACCTTTTGGCCCTGGGCAGGTTTTTCCCCGTTCCTTTACAATATAAACTTGGTTACATGTCTCTGAATGCAATTTTAAGGGATCCCTAGGTAAGGCCTGAAAAAGGAAGAGGTTTATTGCTCCCTAAGAATGAATTCGGAAGTTTGCCTGTTTTCTCAAGGTAATTTTTGTCTTTTAAAAGCATCAAGTAATTTTTAATTTGTGTAGCTTTTCCATTTCTCCTGGAATGTTCACCCCTAAGTATCTACTAAATTCCCTTGCCTGTTGAAATTTAAAGAGCTCTGCTAATTGTGTTTCCTTTGTCGGTGGTGTTTCCGATGGCTGCTTTCGTCTTAGAATTTGTCTTGAATTCAGGCACTTTTTTGGAGAGCTCAACTACTACTTTTTTTTCTATGGATGGAATTGACAGCCTCAGGTTCTCTACTGTAATTGTTTCATAAATTGTCCTATAAGCTCGAGGGTTTTTGTGTGTTTTGGTGAGGTTGGATGGTGTGTTAGTACCTCTTCTGCGTGTTCTTTGGGTTTGATATGTTATAAACTAGCAAAGATCTGAGTTTAGGGCAGTGGTGTTAACGATGCAAGCTAAGAATTCAGCCTGTCTGGTTTTGGAACTGTGGCTTTCAAGATTTTTTTAAGTGTTTGTAAGGGTTTTTTTAAGTGTTTGAGAGTGTTTAAAAAAAAAAAAATGGCGCCTATTACCTTGTAATGGTCATTGTGGTGATCTCCACATCCTTGCTTGCACTCAACCTGAGTTACCACATGCATGGCTCTGGAAGATTGGGAATAACGAGTAAAATCCCAATGACAGCTGCTATGGAAGCACACAAGTGCATGAAAACATTGTAATGCATTTAAGAATTTTTTTTTTTTCAGTCTATAGAAACTGTCACAATCTGCATAAGTAGAAGTAAGAAAGAATTTTCTTTAAGTGGTGGTGGGTTTTATTTTAAATGGCATGTGGTAACTCAGGTTGAGCACAAAGAGGGGCCTGGAGGAGAAAATTAAATGGATATTTTTTCTGTTTTCCAACATATAAATTCTAAATATTCTTGTCTTGTTAGGATTACCTTCATAGATAACTGTGCTGTTCCTGGTTGCTTTTTTCCAGTGCAGTTCTCTTGCACCTCTATAGCTTCCTGTGGCTCCTCTGTCACTCTTGTGAAGAAATGACCATAACAGGTTTTAGCAAAGTTTATAAAGTTGGTAAGGGTAGACTTCACTGTTCTCAAGGTAAGGGCCACCATTTATTGCAAATCCATCATTTAGAACAGCCTGTTCAGAACATTGCTTACTAAATGCAATCCTAATTCTTTGTCTTTAAAATTATAAACTGTCTATCGCAGTCTTTGTTCTCCTGATGTTGCCACATAAGAAGCCTTTCCAAACACAGTGCTGTGCCTTTTCCACAAAAGTGGATTTTTGATGGGCTTTTCCCCTTCTGTCTGCTGGTCTTCACAATATTTTCTCCCTGTTCTACACGTGATTAGTAAGAAAATGGAAGAGTTGTGCCTTACGGAGTGAGTCAGGTTGAACTGGCTGGAAGTGTAAGAAGAGACATTTGGATTTACAATGTGTGTTTACTTTGCTTGAGACAACATCCTGGAAGTTTCCCCATAACAGCATGATTGCTGGCGTAGTTACCAAATTTGCTTAAAAAAACAGTAATAGAACTTCCTTATGCAGTTCCTTTCACTTAAGGTAAGTTTCAAAGATACCTGTATTCTTGGTTTTGTGTTGGTGGCAACAGTGTTAATGTCATTAATATCACTGGCTGCTGAATATTGATTGTATGGGAATAAATTTTAAAGTTGTCTGTGTTGCAAAAAAAATCTATTTAAATTGCATAAAAGTCGGTCTTTCTTTTTATTGTAACCTGAAGACAGAAAAAAAATTGAGAAAGCTTTGAAAGATGTTGCTGATGCAGGGCCAGTTAAATCAGTTTGTGATTAGATGAAGTGTCACAAATTTATTAATGGGACCATTAAGAAGAGTATTGTTACAATAATATTGAATTTAATCTTTTATCTCTTTGTTCTCGTTGGGCAACTAATTATCTTAGTAGATTTGAAAATGGGAATTTCACCTCAACTTTGTTTTATATAAATATATAAGTATGCATGTATTTACAGGCAAGAGAAATAGGTACTGCCTGGTCTCCATATAAAATTCCTGGTTTATGAGAGATATCAAGAACTGAGTAGTATGAACGGATGCTTTGAGGCTTAAACTGAAACCAAGCAAAAATGTGCAGCCTGCCTCTTTTGCCTATAATAGGGTCAACATTGGGATCCATGATCCCTTTGATCTTTACATAAAACAGATGAAAATGCATAAATTGCTTCTAATCAGAGATGAATTAAAGGAAAATAGCCTCCCGGAGGACAAAGCACCCCAGGCACCCATCAACAGCCTTACCAAATGACAGACCTGGAGGAGACTTCAAAGCTGCAAACACAACTGCCAGTGAAATCCACCAAGAATCTAGATGCCATTTAAAAAAAATAATAATTTTCACAGTTTACAAGTGCCCAGAACTCTCTCTTTAAGAAAAAGTGACAGAAAGGCACTACATGGGCTTGCTGTTTAAGCTGCTAAATATTCTTTTTCTTTTAAAGAGTTGATAAAGGCATTCGTTTAATTTAGTCCAAAAATGTGTTCAGACATGACAAACATTGGTAATTTTTGTGTCGGGTAGGGTTTACTCAATTTGAGTGGCATATTGTTTTGAAGCTGAAGTATATGTTTTTAGTGGATGCAGATCAGACATTTATTGTAATTGCTTCCTTGGTAATCATCCATATTTGTCACTGTGAACACAAGCACAGTTCACATTCCTCAAACTGCAGGAGGAGGAGGAAATGTAATGAAATATCAGGCTTCATTTTGGAGGTGAGGGAAGATTTAAGGCAGTAATTTTATTGTGAGAAGTTTTCTCTTTGTGGAGAAAAGAGTAATTTTATCCGGAGTTAAATCAGAATTCAGATCCTCTTCTAGCTCGGGTAACTCATTTAAATACTGTTTAGATATTAATATCAGTAATGTTAAATATAAAAAATAGCCTTGAATAAAAGGTCTTAATTGCTGGGCTGTTTCAAGAGAGAGGTAACCTAAACATAACATTTTGCTTTTTTTTTTTAGCATTGTTTATGAGAGGATACCAAAACTGCATTTAGTGTTTTTAAGGATAGAGAATAAACAAAATTTTAAGGAGTATTAAAATACCTCTTTTAATAAAGACTGATGCAGTCCCTTCAAAATAAATACTAATTAGGAAAGATTTTTCCTGCTGCCACTTGTACACAACACCTAAGCAAAGTATACAGCATAACATTTATATTCAAGCCCACATAAATTTGAGAGTCACTTAGACACATATAAAGAAAAAATGACATTTCCAAATATGTAACTGCATATGAAATTGTTCAGTGGACTGAATGATCTGCTGTAGGTGAGGTCAGAAAGGTTACCTAATTCTTTGTTGTAAGAACTTACTTTCGGTTGCTTATGACTTTAATTGCTGTGACTGAAGTATGTGTTATGTGTTTGGCTAGGGCAATTGGTTTCTGGAAGAAGAAAGCAGAAAGATTTTGCCAGTCCGTCTAAGGATGAAGTTAGGAAAAAGTGCTGAGGGTTTTCCTTCTCTTGAATTTTTTTAAGTTTTTTCCCCCATCCCAAAGTCACCGCTTTCTCTCTTCTTGGAAGCAGACATTTTAGATAAGGTTTTGAAAAATTGGAGTTTGCTTACATCTTGTGAGACCTTCAAGTTCAACAGTTAGCTTTCTAAAGCTTGCATCTTCACTGAATGCACTTGTCTCACTTCTGGGCCACTGATCAAACTGCACGTGAGCCTTTCTCACAGGGCGAGAATGAGCAGAGATTGACTCCTGGGACGGGGCCGCAGCTGGACTTTCTTCAGAAAGGCTGATCCTGACTGATCCTATCAATATCTGGACTGACATGGCATAAGGCTATAAGGCAGAGCGGGAAGTCTGCCTTGTTCTGTCAGGTGGGATGAGAGCTATACAGAGAAGAAAGTGAAGTCTGAAAATGAAGAAAAGAAAAATCAAATGTCTTGAATAAAACTTGACGGCTTGTAATAGTGCAGAGCAACATCCTGCCTGATTATGGACTATTTCCTACCATGAAAAAAAGAGGTCTTTGCCACAGCTTACACAGAGAATCATCACCATTCCCTTAGCTTTTGCTCTGATACTGTTTTTCTGCCTAACAGGAAAACCTTCTGTAATGCTGAGTCACACTTCATTAACTGATCAGTATATAAAGCCAGTCAGTCACTCTTCTCTTTTGTGGAGTACCTGGACAATTGTTGCAGATAACATGCTTCAGCACCACTGATCAGTTCTCCTTTATCTTAAACTTTTTATCACTGTGGATCCTTTTCTTTGCATTAGGCTGGGCCTTGTGTTGGGAATTCCATGTGTCTCACACCCTTGGCGAGGAGAAATCCCAGTTCACTGTGAGTGAAAGTGAGTGGTGGAATACAGCTGTAATGTCTTCCTTCTATGTGATACCAAGTAGCACAGGTACAAATTGATACTGCTAGGCAGCACAGCAGCTTAGCAGGTTGGTTTGGTGTTACTTTTTTTTTTAAGAAGGAGCTCATTTTCTCCTATCCCCTTTCTAGATGCAGGGAAACTTTGGCTATTTACTTCATATTTACTATGTAAATCTACTTGGAAAGGAAGATGATGTATGACCATCTGCATTAAGCAATCAGCATGATGGACTCGTCAAACTCTTGGCTCCCATTAAGTGGGAATATGCATTAACCAACCAGACCTAGTGCCAAGCACTGCCACTTCTAAACTGGGGCTCACAGGGGTATGATGCCTCAGGGATCTGATTCACAATCCAGGACAGTTTACCTTGGGATGGTTGTTCTAGTTACTGCACTGCCTCTGCTTGGGGAACAATTCAGTTGTTTTATGTCGCAGCTCCACAGATTACAGGTTGGCAAATAAAGGAAAACTGAAATTGGTTCTAGTGTACCGTTGGCACTGAGCTGTACCTTGCATCAGTTTAGAACTGTGAAATACTCATTTCACAAGTAGCTGAGCCACCCTGCAACAGAGTGAGAACCCCTTCGGCCCCAAGAAGGCAACAATTAGGTGGACAGCTGGAATGAGAGCTATTGCATCTGTCCTGTGATAATCTGCCCTGCTCAGGAACTGGCGCACTGAACTAGAGCAATTATATTTTGTCTTTTTCCCTCAGCCTTTCAGTGTCTGCAGTGTAGATAAAGAATGAACAATTTAATATCATTGAGTACTGCAATACTTAGCTGTCCAGAGATGCCCAGTTCACCTTCTAGATACACTTTCCAGCAACGAAGATATTTTTAAAGGGATTTATTTACAGGATTCCTCTACCTGCATGGAAATTGAGAGGTTTGCAATTGGGATTTTTCTGCTTATGAAGGACCCAAAGAAGGACTTACAGTTCTCAAACTTTTAAACTTCTTCAGATGTAATTAGATTGTTTGTGTTGAACAGGAGTCATAGCTCAGACATGTGCATGCAAATGCAATTGCATTTTGCATGCAATCAATGACAGTTCTCTCCAGTTATGATAATTTGATCAGGAATATGTATTCAGTGGTTCTACTTCATATTTACTTCATATTTACTTCAGGATTTGGGTAGTGGCAGTTTCACAGGAAAGGCCTTCATCTTAGCAACGATTTCTGAGCGATCTCTGCTGTGCTTCCAAGTTTTATTGTACAAGCCCAGTCTTGAACAGCTTTTAGTGTATCTGCTTGTCAAAATACCATTATTATTAATCTTTTTCTTCATCATCACCTTTGTCAGGATTTTGTCATCTTTATGGCCTTTCAGTCCACAGAGATGGAGTTATCATAGAATGGTCTGGGTTTGAAGGGACCCCAAAGATCACCCAGTTCCAGCCCAGGCTGCTCCCAGCCCTGTCCAGCCTGGCCTTGGCCACTGCCAGGGATGGGGCACCCTCAGCTGCCCTGGGCAGCCTGTGCCAGCGCCTCACCACCCTCACAGTATTTTCATCTGACGCAGTATACCTCATTTTTCTGTCTGTGACCAAACAGTGCAGTCAATTTAAATTTTCAGATTACCTATAATCCCATTTTATTCAGGAAGGACAGAAAATGTTTGTCACAGTCTTCAGTTTGTTTACTCCTTTTCCTTCATCCATCAGACTGATAACCTTCATTGCTCTGTCTCCAGCTTCCTTTTCTTCAGAAAGAAAAAAAGAGGAGAAAAAGCTTTTTTTTACCTGCCTGTCAGTGCAAGATACTTGGGGCTTGCTGTTGTGCTGCTGCCTTGCCCTCTCAGAGGAGCTAGCATACAGAAGGTTGTTTCCCCTCCTGCTATGTGGAGAACAGAGAATGGGCAGAACACAAGAATAAAGTCTGCAAGCATGGCTCAGTTTGTGAGGAACATTTCACTGTGAGATGCCTCTAGTTGCTCCAGCCTCTGCTGCTTATAAAAACAAGTTGAATCATCCCAGATTATAGCCTGACATTAATGTAAACTGTGTCTGGTTTTGGTTTCTCTTAATGCACCAGGCTTGTGGTTGTTCAGAAGCTCTTACTGCAACACCTGTGGTATCGCAGTCCAGGGGGTGAACAGTGGGGGAAAAGAATGAGAACAGATGTCTAGGGGTAAACTGCATCTGCCCAGTCGAGGCTTTTAGGCAGTCACTAGGAGCTAGGCTTGGCAATGCCCCCCACTCAACTGCTGCTGCCCTGCTGGGGAGAAGCGGGAGGACTGTTCCAGTTGCCCTCTGAGTTAACCTCTCCTCATGGAGCTGTTGCATCCAGCTGTCTCCAGATGAAAACACCTTGCAGATATCGGTGGTTCACGTTATATCTCTCCTGAGAATGCAATTTTAAGAGGCATCTTCTTGGCAGCCCTGCCAGCTGACACAGCTCTTGTTTTGTTCTTGCATCACTACCATAATTGTGCTGGTAAACTATTTGTAAGTTTGCCTGATGTACTGGTTCAGAGACTTGAACTGGTTTTAAATTGAACTTTTCTCTTTTGGCATTACAAATAGTTGTACTAGCACAACTGAAGGAAGGTCAACAGCTCTGGCTTTTTCTATAGAGGGTCCATTCTCATGACCCTCTGTGCTGGGGATCTGGGTGTTGCAGCACGGTTGCTGATGATCAGGTTTGTGCTATCTCATAGTGACCAAGGTAATGTTATTCTTAAGGTTGAGAAGGTTTTACAGTCTAAAGAACAAGCTGGGGTACAGGGTAATGCAACTAATTGAACTGGTTTTATGTTCTGGAATTTTGGTGATTCCTGTAATGAACCACATTACTACCCAGCATCACTTTTTAATACTAGCAATGACCTTGTGCTCTCCTGCATATAAAACACACCCCTGATTTCCCCCTTTCCATGCCTCCCTTAACCCACTGACTTGAATTCCTGGAGCTCCCTTGAAGGTGTAATGCTAAAAAACTTTAGCAAAAGGTTTTTAAAGAATGTGTGCAAAAAAACTGCACAAGAATGTTCTAGAAAACTGGTGTTTTCATGATACTGGTGACTCAAGGGAATGTGGGACCACTGAGAGGCCTGAAATACTATGCAGTGGAATCCTTTGTAAATACCTGAGAAAAATGTAGGTATTTTTTGATAAAATTTTCTGTTATAGATTTTGTCTCATATATGTGTATATATATATTTAAGTATAGCCAGCAACTTAAAAGATCTATTTTTTGAAAATAAATTACATAAATGCTTACAGGAGATGAAGACATTAGTAGCTGGAGGAGTAGGAGAGAAGGACTGCATCCAAAGCAAGGGCTAGATTTGTGAGGAGGAGCATGTGAGATGGAGGAGAAATAGTAACCATTGAGACTGGGAAAAGCAGGTGAGAATAATGGGATGGGAAGTCTTATGAGGAGCAGCTGAGGGAACTGGGGTTGTGGAATCACCATCCCTGGAAGTATTTAAAATATGCATAGATGCAGGGCTTAGGGACATGGCTTAGTGGTGGACTTGGAAGTCCTGGGTTAACAGTTGGACTTGAGCTTAAAGGTCTTTTCCAGCCTAAACGATTCAATGATTCTCTAATTTCTGCAGTGCAAGTCATTCAGTATTACAAGAAGGGCAGAGAATTTCTGTTGTTGAAGGTGAGATGTTGAAGGGGTCCTTTCTCATATGGCTCAGGTTGCTTTAACCACCATAGAATTAAACTAGGGTTCAGGGACAGAGACCATACCTGTGCTTTCTTTCACTAGCGCTAAGCATTTCAGGATGTACCTGTCTAAATACTGTCTTGGGAGCTGTGCTTGGGATCAGCTGTGCCTGTAATGGAGAGAAGGTAGTTGCTGGGCTCGGAAACTCTGGTTGGGGTCCTTGTTCTGCCTTCAGCTTCTGAGGCAAGAGAATTGGGAAGGTTATTCTGGGTCCCTGTATGTAGTGTGCATTGAACTAAGCCTGTAGGGGAACAATAGGATGTTTTTATTTGAAATGCAGGGGTTAGGTACTGCCTAATCAGCACTGAGAACTGGGAGACTGGAGCATCCTAAGTAGGAGTGGAACTTCTGTGGACCTTATTTGCTAAAACCGATTTATTTTATTCTACTGAGCATTTGAGAACGATGTGGTTTTCCCCACCAAAGGCCAGATTTCGTTTTTTTTTAAGGTTTAGCCTAGGTATAGTAGGGGGTAGGTTTCAGAGATAAAGATCTACCCTGCAAAATTTAAAATTGTTTTAAAGAAAAAATTAATAAAGTTATAAGCAACTGAACCATTTCTGCTGCAAAGTTACTTCACTTTCCACTTCCAGAAAAGAAAAGTTAACCTACTGAGGATTTATTTGAATTTCAGCTCACACAGGTGAAGTTTTGCAGTTATTCACAACTTTTAAGTACACTTGCAAAAATAGTAAGATGGTTTGACGCTTCTAATGGCAAGGCTGCCAGCCTGCCTGTAACAATAAAGGACAAGCTTGAGCACTGGATGACGCATTTTTCTAATATGATAATGCCTGCCTTTAATCTTTTAAGTAAACATTTTTTCAAGACTTACGTTTTTACAGGAAATGTACTTTCTTGGATAATGGTTTAAAATACATATGTGTGTAGCTTGATTTCCACTTAACCAACCAGTTAAATCCTGCTTTAGAGACAATTTTACTGACTTTGATCATAAAACAGGTCATCCATTGGGACCTAAACGTTTCTTTTAAATGAAAACTGATAACTAAATGAAGAATATGCTCGCAGAGGTGTTGTTGTTGGTAATTTTGGTTATGTGAGACACAAATGCAAGCTGGCAGAGAATGAGATGAGTCTTGTTTGAAAGAAATACGCACTCATTTAAATAGTTATATTTTTCATCAGCTGTGAGCGGAAGGAAAGTTGCGGTTAGTGTGAGGATTGAAAGTTGGTATTGGAAACACTAGGTGGTGCCCTCGTGTAAAGTTGTGTTTCTGAAGTTTCTGTAGTCAGTGAAGGTGAAGAGGAGTGTGCAGGGAAGTTAGCAGCTGCAAATGAAAGGTTTGTAGTATAGGATGAATGAGAGTGTGCCTGTAGTTCTGGTTCTGTGATATGCAGAAGGAAAAGGGATATTGCAGGAAAGAGCTGTGTGATAAATTGTCGTGTTATTTTGGCTTTAAGTCCGCTTGCAAGTATTTGCCTTTTTTTGTTTCAAAGGGGGAGAGAGAACTTAACTCACTCTGTGTGAATCTAGGAGCCATCTCCTAGCAGCTTTATATTGTGAATACATCAAAACAAGCTTCCCTTGTGTTACTTCAAATACACCCTAAAATGCCTTAGGATTAAAGCAATCATCTGTAATACAATATCTGTGGCTCATCGTTGATTGGCTCAAAACATGAAATACAGCTTTTTTTTCCTTGGAACAGTCAATGTGTTTCCTTCGTTGTCTGCTTTACCAAAATTCTGCATTCCTTGTCTAATCCTGAGATATTAAAATAATTAAGTGGGATAGTCACAGTTTCACTAATGAAGCATAATTGAGCTTTAGAATACTTTGATATTAAAATTACAAGAAAACATAAAAATGGCTTTGCTGAGCACAGGCACATTATTTCTATGTATTGCTACCCGTTTTAAGCATTAAACAGGGAGCTTGCTCACCTAAGGACAGCTGGGCTGTCCTGCTAATAACTCTTTTTAGCCTGCAAATCTTTTATCACAAAGTGTGTGCAGCTCTGTTTATTGGATCTGTGATAAGAGTTAGCTCTATACTAATCATTGCAATTTTAAGATGTGAAAATTTGATTGTATCAATGTTTATTCCTTTAGGTAAAGTGGTCAAAAGAAAATCCAAGTTTTGCAATAGCCATTCAGATCTGGTTGTTGCATGTGAATGATACATTTTTAATTAACTTGTTGGAAGACATGTTCATGGAAGACTTTATTCAGCAAATGCTATAGAATAATTGTTCCTATTGAGTCAGATAAAATATGATTTAATGTGCTTTGTTGTTTAAATATATCAGGTCCTAATAACAATTTATGTGACCTAGAAAACACCAAAGAGTTGGCATCAATTTTTAAATTACTTCTTTCTTTCAGACCAAGAACCCTGTTCTGTAATAATATCTTACACACAGGGTTGCTTATTATAGATGTTGCATGTACTTTAACTGCTGTGCAAAGCACCTCTCCCATGTAATTACACAAACATATTCTTAATTAATATGACTTGTGTTAGCGTGATCGAGCAATGGAATATTTTTTAGGTGTGTGTTTTGCAATCCTGAAAGGCAGCTGACAAATGAGGAATGTGGTTACTAAATACCACAAGTCTCATGAAGAAATCCTTGGAAAGGACAAAGGCCAGGACAGATATGAGACTTCATTGCCATCAGTTGCCTTAAAAAGCCCTAAAATGTGTATTGATGCACAAAAAAGTATACCAGGCTTTTTGTGATCCTTAAGGATCTGTATAGAAAGGTGTTGTCAGATATGGAGAGCACTCAGGGGAACGGGAATAGTTTGTTTACTCCATGTGGAGCAACTTGGCTATATCAAATGCCCCTCCTAACTTCAATATGGTAGTGTGACATACTTTGTGTTCCCTACTTCTGTGATTTAACCACTGAGTATCCTGGAGATAGGACCTAGAGTGCAGTGTTATGCTGCTCAGTTCCACACTGAGGATCAATTGCTTTTTTGCGTGTTTATGCATTTTTTCATATGCCAGTGCCTGGAGTACTGTCTCCCTACATCCATTAATTTTGCCATTCCATTTTGAACTGCTGTAAGGCAGCACAGAGCTTATATCATAGATCATGATAATCATTAATGTAAATAAGATTGTGCACGTGCATGTGTAGTCATGTAGAGAGATGGTTTTGGCTCCATGATTTCATGAAGCTTTTGAAGTTGTGGCCATACAGCTAATGAAGAGGAGGGGTGGGTAGATGAATAGTTACTTCCCCAGGACATTTATTTGAAGCAGCTTTATTTGGTGGAGCACTGCTTTAGGGGTAGATCAGCTAGTTGCTGATAGGTATGTGGGGAAGCAGCGTAGTGATGCACAACTTGGATGACCAGTAGTGGAAGCAAGAATTCAGCATAACATAGGCCACTGTCCATCTCTGAACTTGCTCCAGAGCTGCCACAGATAGATAGGGGAGTACCTGGCAGCACCAACAGGCATTTTGCCATTACCATCTGAAAGCTCATTACACTCACTTGATGCCAGTCAGTTGCAAACTAGTTGAGTATTGAGAAACAACTGTTGGGACTGTTGTGGAAAATTCTAATGCTTTTAGGGAGGAGGCTGCTGTGAAATGCAGCAGCAGTGGGTACGTTTCATAAATAGAGTGCTCAACTTACCTAAGCGGTATTGGGAAGACAAAAGTGCCTATCCCCTCTCCCCTTCCCCCATTACCCCATGCAAACAGAAGTTTTGATGGGAAAGAATACTTTAACAGGGCAGCATCAAGTATGGACAAATATACTTAACCCCTCCAGCTGATAGATCAATAGAGGAGCAGGTCAGAGGCGAACAGGTATCAGCAATTTAGCTGCTATGAATAAACCCGTGGAAGGTGCCTTGATGCTGCAGTATGGTGTCTTGAGGCAGGTTCCCAGGAGATGTTGAAGACCGTTCAGAAAACCACTGGACAAACCCAAAAGAGACAGCCCTGCTGCTCTTTACCAGGGTGGTGTCCCTCGGCGGAGATGCAGCAGTGGAAAGGGAACTCCAGCTGTGAACCATTGGGAAGGAAATGCTGGAATGGCAGTAGGCATGCCAAAGTCATCGCCTTTTATTTTCACATGATCTGTAGGTGTGAGAAAGACGTGGCTGCTGTCATGTCTGTGTTTCTCATGGTGCTGAAAAGAGACATTCCTGGTTGCCTTACAGCACTTTGAAGAGAGAAGTTTCAGCCAGTCCACATAGTTTTGGAGCTGGGGAGAGCGCATAGGTATGGATGCAAGACCTGCTCAGATGCGATGCAGTGCAGTGAGGAATGAAACATGACAGGCTGCCTGAAGAATTGGTAGGAATGTGCCTGTCTGTAAAACCAGAAAACCAACAGACTTTATCTATAAAATTATTCCTTTTCATTTAGAGTGACATAAAACATCAAAAATTCAGCTCAATTAAAGTATGAGGACATCACTTCGGGGAGGTCAGCTTAAGTGCCTTATCTGTTTGAATGTCTTTTTTTAGACAAACACTGTGTTCTGGTGGTTGCCTTTCCTCCTAGATGTATGGCTTCACTAAAGCCATACTCATTTGGCTGAGTTTTCCCATGACTGCTCAATAATAGTACAGAGGGAAACCCACAGAGAATTAATCCAGTCATGGTTGTGCTAATTTCCAAAGAAGCAAGTGAAAATAAGGGGAGTTTGTAATAAATGCCATATAAAACCTGTTTACATGACTGATTCTCTTCCCCACCCCCACCAGCCTGACCTTACCTCATTCCAGATTCCCCACTTCTAGCTGAAAGCATTTTTGTGAAGAATGCTACCAGCAAAATTCCCTTCTTTATCTTGGCTATGAGAGCCTCGTATGAAAGACCTTTCAATGGAAAGAGAGACTCTGTTTAAATGTGTTGCTGTTGAAAGAGGATTGGTTTATAGACACATAGTTTAATGTTCTTAGGAGGACTATACATTTAATCTTTGATCTAGAAATGATTTTAAGAGTCTGCACATAAGCTAAAAGTTCTATCTAAATGTGCCATCTGCAGCTCCAGGTATCACCAGAAGAACTGTGGTTTTTCTGAGTGAATTTTCTCAAATATGGTTTCACTGCATAATTTCAGGGCGTTTCCTCTACATTTAGCTGGTATATTATTTTCAGGTAAAACACTTTGCACAGGCTCCATGTAAATGATTTTTCGGTTCTGTATTCAGGGAGGAAGTAGGCTGTCCTCTTTGAGGGTATAGCGCTAACACTCTAATAAACTGTTTCTAGGGAAGATGCAGACAATTGGATGTTGTACCTGACCTATTCCAGTCTGATCTCCAAGAACAGACATTTTAAGGAAGGTAAGGTATATCTTCATGTATAAAAAAAGTGATACTGAACATTTATTTTCCAAATTTTAGCAAGTGAATATGGTTTTAAGCAGTTCATTGACTTAATGGATTGAGACATCTCTGAAAAGCATCAGAAGTCTCAGAGAGACTCAGTATAGTAAAAGGTCAACACCATTTAATGTCTTTATGGGCAGTTGCAGCCCTCAGATAAATAAAGCCACTTATGCATGTACTTTAATACCAGTGAAGCCAAAAATTTATAAACATGAATTTTAGTGCTTTGCCAAAGCAAAGCACAGCTTTGGCAAAGAAGTTGTTTTGGCACTTTTTTTAAAGCCGTCATGGAGCTTGAAATGATGTGCTCATCTGGGCAAGTAGGCTTCTAAATTAAAATTGTAAAAATAGCAAGGGTATATTCTTGCAAGTGGGAGTTGTAAAGGTGATGGAAATATGCCCCCCTCCCCCTACTTTTCAAAAACAGAGGGCAGCTTCTGGTTTTGATCATGGAAGGTCTTTGCAGCCTCATATTTTCCTAGTTGATGTAACAAACATCCTCCATCATCTTTAAATGGTGACTTAGCCATTGCTTGTGGTGGCTTATATTGCCCTAGTTGTATTTTGTCTTTCTGTAGGGATACAGGATACTTTCCAGTTCTTTCAGACTAATGACTTTCCTAAATACTGTCTTTTCTTCAGAAATGCAAGTAGAAATGCCTTCTGTTCTTAACGAGGTTGAATACTGTTCAACCAATGCAGTAACTATGAGACAAATCTGATTATATTTTATGAAAATAATATATATATATACAATTAACAAAACTCAGCCTTCATGCAGTAAACATACACTTTGGGTAATCTTTTCAATGAGAATAATGCAGACATTACACCCATTCTGATATGTAGAGGAGGATCCATGGGGGAAAAAGATACATGTGCATAAATCAATTATTTGAGAATAGAGTCCTTAATTTCTTCAGGCTCTATATAAAGAATTTTGGCATCTGCACGTATTTATTTTAGAGATATAGGGGTAAATCTTCAGCACAGAGCATGGGGAGTTAACCATGGAACATTCATTAACGTTAATGGGATTTCTATGGCTAATTCCCCACACACTGGCTGAAAATTTAGCCCAAAGAGATTTGAAAAGTGATGTTGAGAAGCAAGTTGGTCGGTTAGCCTCATTACTTTCATGTTATTAACTGCTCTATCTGCCACTGGCTTTGTATGAACACTGAGATATTGTACTTAACAGTTAATAAAAGACTGTATGCTAAGTACAGATTCTAGTGTGGAGGCAGAATAATGCAGTTATATGAACAGAGTTTGGGTATTTTCAGGAAAAAAAATAATCATCTGCAAAGCCATAGAATAGAAGGGGGGGGGGGGGATATTAAGGCATATTTTTAGACAGCAAACATGGTTTACGTTTCCAGTATCTCTAGTACAGCTTTAGCACCAAAAGAAAGTATAACTTTGTTTTAACTTGGTATTCCACTATTGGGATCTAACTTCAGAGCCGGCCATCTCTGAGCAGGGCACTGGACCCAAAGACTTCCAAGTTCCTTCCAGCATTAATTATTGTATGATTTGGACTGTATAGCTTTTTTCTAAAAGCCTTTTTGGACTAGTTTTCTTTTGTAAAAGTTAATTGAGATAAGATAGGAAAGTCAGTTTCTGTTTATCTTAAAGTTTTGAAGAATGGTTGAAACCTGGGCAAACATAAAAAGCTATTTAATCTACTAAATTGAGAATATTGTTTTAAAAGGAAATACAGGCTCTAATTTAAAAAGCTTATCAGATTTATATTGCTCTTTTTTGTGTTAAGGATATGCAACAGAGAATGTATGTGAAATATGAATGTGTGTGTATGCATATATATATTCACATTTCTATTTCTCTTGTATCTTAGCCGTTTTCCTTCCTTTTTAGGGGAGCTATTAAATTGCTTTCCCAGTTGTTATTCAGAGCAGTCAGTAGCCAGCCATTAGAGGGTGCTTCTGCACCGAGGAGCTCTCTTTTCTTAAAACCCAGTTTACTTAAGTATTTGTAGATTTAATGAAGAATCATCTTATGTTTCCTAGAATTACCCAGTTTCTTCTTTAATTTGCATTACTTTGAGGAGTACTATTCTTGGAATCCAGAGGATTAAAATGCTGATAGCTAAAGGTGATTCAGAGAGGGTAGAATGATTCAAAGCAGCAAAATTTCTACGTTTTTAATTGTTAATGTAAAAACAGAAGAAAATACACACGGACTTCATGCAAGTGAAAAATGAGCCAGTCTCTTAATTATTGACAGATAAGCATTTGTATTTTATAGCACTTGGTTACGATATTCTCTATGCCTCTTCTAGAAATAGATTTGTTCATAACTCCACTGCATGTATTTGCAGCAAGAATAGTAAAACAGGTGCAGTTTGTGAAATACTGCCATTGCTAGTAAAGATTTAAAAAAAAAATTCATAGTATTTTTTTTTTCTCTAGAATTATCATGATTCCTCATTCAGTAGCAAACTTTAAAATGTCCTCTCTTTGCTGTAAGAATGTGTGGACAGCAGAGTCAGGAACTGGTTCTATAGCTGTTTATCTCAGGAATAAGATTTTAAAGTCTGCACTTCTGACCCAGGGCATTGGTGCAAGGTGGGTGAGGAGAGTGGAAATAGGAAGATTTCTGAGAGAAAATTCTGCTGTTATGGAATCAGTTCCTAAGACTGTTTAAGTCTTTTATATTTCAAAAGTGGTGCATAGTACAAAGCAGTACATCTCAGCTATGTGCCCAGTAACGTCTAGATTGTGAGCACTCAGCGCAAAGAAATCTGCCACCTGTGAATCTTTGTTCAAAGCCAGCCCAAGGAGATGGTGATTCTGAAAATACTCCTCTTGGAGAAGCTGGTACATCTTTGCATGAATTTTCAGATTTAGGTTAAGGATTGCTGATATCCAGCTGCTTTTGAAAACTGCCAAAACTTGCAAAGACCAGCTCTAGTAAAATGTTGATAGCTGGAGGAACTGGCAGTGAGCTCAGGAAGGGGAGGGATAAAAATCTTCTCCAGGAGCTTCTTAAGAAGCCCTATAGCCTCCCCACCCTTAAACAGAAAGGGTAGCAAAATGTGCCTTCAGGCATAAGCATCCACTTTTTATTGCACCTGTATATATTGATATGCTCATAATACTGTGATTGTATTGAGAGCTGCTGGTATTGCTGTCTCCAATTTTACATATATACCACTTAGGTATCTTTTCTCAGATTTTAAGGGCCCTACTTCTCAAAAGGCAGTGGTTATGTTGCAAGAACATGTGAAATTAAAATTGGTGAATGTCTCTCAACATCATACTCCCTAACAACTTGGGAATTTAGTATTTGCATGTATATTTAAGTAATATAAATTTCAACATCAGTGGGTGTGCTTTGTGAAGCTGACATGCATTGTTGTATAGTTAATTTGATTCTAATTTTTCCAAGAGCATATATGATTCTTATTTATGTTTTCTAGCTGTTAAAACATTTTATACATTTGTACATTTTTTTCTTTAGTACCTGGACTGTCTAGTTCAGGCTCAAGTCATTTTTTTTCTGATTTGGGAGTAAAATCTAGGCAAAAGTATAATGTCTTTCTTAAGCACAGACAGAATAATTGCATATTGTGAACATCTTGTTCTTTCTGTATAAATTTGAAGCTTCTGGATGAATACACAGAATGACTGGTAGCAGGAGTTCTTGGAAGGTATTAGGCATTGAAGGTTATGTCCTGTGTCGTTTTGAAGACAATTGTTCATAGATTTTCAAAGAGGTTTTTAGATAAGACAACAGTGTAACAAGGTACTAAGGAATTCTGTAATATAACAGTTTATACAATGCACAGCAAACGCTAGTCCTAATCTGATAAGTGTTTGGTACTGTTCTTGTGCAAATCATAATAATACTGTAATTTAGAACAAAATATTAGCATGCATACTCTGCTCACTAGGAGCTCGGACCAACTGACCCAGTAGTAGTTTTTCTCCTGAGCTGAATGATAACAGGATCCAATTTTAAGTTACAGAGTTTTTTAAAATTAGCTGGATGGATTTCTCTGCTGTTAGTGTATTTGAGTAGCTGTTGTAAATCACTGGCTTAGTTCACAACTGGTGTTTTAAAATTAGAACCAGACAGGCAACAATGGCTGGTTAAATGAAAACAGGGAGTCTGCCTAATCATATACTTTAAGCTAATTACTCATACTGGTAATTTTAACAGATTTTGGAGGGTTGATTGCTTCAGTAAACATTTCTTATATTAGCAAGAGCTGCTTTGTATTACTTTTTTTTCAACAAGTACCATAAATTCATCAGCTAATGATGGGAGTAGAGCTAATAAGCATTGTAATGAAAAGAGGATAGATGATCAAATATACTGGGTATGGTAACCCATCAATAAAGATAGTAAGGATGCACATATTTTGATTTTGTAAGTCTTGTCTCCTTCAAATCTGTCCACTAGGAAAGCAAACGCAATACACAGCTGGACAAAGACAGTAAGCTGGAAGCCAGGTAGTACATCGCCAGTATTATATAAAAAAATAGATAGCCATTTCTATGGAGAACCAATCCACATTTCTCTCCATAATACAACTACATTTGGAAGATGCTACAAGCTAGCCTGTTGTTTCTAAAATATTAAGACTTGACTAAAAGTCCATTTTACATTTAAAAAATGTACAGATTCCATCAATGCATTATTTTAGATAAATTAAGGACTATTAGCCTATGTAAACCAGAAATTAAAGCAATCACATATATTCTTCCAAGACATGAATCTGGGGTTGGTGAATTACCTCTACATTAGTGTCAATATCTAGCATATCAGATAAAGATACCGTAATTTTCCACTTTTTGAGGCAGATGAAGCTGATCATAAAGTGATACCTAACAGTTTTTATCTAATGGTGATAGTATTACTAGCAAGAGGAAGGTCTTCCTTAAGAAATGTTGGATGATACCCATTATCTATGTGATGATCTCTTGCAAATCCTGAAACTCGGTTTATCTTTGGATACTCATATTTATAGGGATGGTGCTGGCAGTTACTAAATCATCTTGCAGGACAGGTTTAAGGCCAAAACTATTTTAAATACTGGTCAAAGGCAACTGCAGATATCTTACTGACAGCTTGTCTTACTCTGATCACGTAATAGAATGAAGCTGGACTGAGCTTTTGACCTTTGAAATGCTTGCATTAGTACTGTAGTCAGTTTGAGTCTCTGGCATCGTCAGTAGAAAGAGATTTAGCCCATCAAATTTTTCTTTTATGCATAGGTTCTTGGACAGCACTTAACCACTGTGGTAGCAGAACACTGTCATGTGGCTGTCGATCTTGCAGACAGCAGTCTGGCAACCTGGACAAAAGGCAGGATTACCTTGGATTCTTCATCAGCAGATTCAGAAAGGCCACATCCCATTCAGCCACATTCAGATCGGTATCACTGCCAGAGACATGAATGCTTAAAAAGAGAAGCTCATGTCCTGAGTAAACCAGTGAATTAACTGAGCATCTCAAGTTAATTCTGTTTGGCAGGAAAAGTTTCTTTTGGTTTTGGTAACTGGATTGCTTAAATCATCATTTGTTGTTGTAAAAATACTCCGTTGTGGCTAAGCTTTCTCCTATCTTTCTCTCTGTCTCTGCTTACCACCCAGCCGCAACTAGCTGCTGTCTCATACTATGGACTGTACCTATTTTGTTTACATTTTTTAATAAGGTACATTTCTGAGACCAGCTGTACTTATAGACCAATTATCTTACTCTTATGGCTCTGCTAAGAGCAGTGGAGTGGCTTGGAGTTCAATATTAAAATCTGTGTACATTTTGTTTTATATATGACCCCACCACTCAACAGTTTCAAATGTGATTATGAAAATGTTTAAACAAATGCATTTTTCTTCCAAGTTATTTTCCCTAATGCATATTTGCATAATTAGAACATAACATAAGCTATACTGTAGCATTACAATCAGAAATTAATTATTGTAACATGAAATTTTCATATTTGTCTTTCCTAACTGCAAAGGTGAGTATGGCTTAAAACTGAAAAAGTATTAGTCCTTTTCACAGAAACCTGTTTGAAGATCATAAAGGAGTACAAAAGAAGAAAAGCTTTTTGTTTTGTGTTTGCAATCAAATCTTTCTTAAAAGGAAGTCTGACACACAGGCATTGTAGTGTTTTTTTTTAATATTACATTGAAGAAAGCAAGATACAAGTCTCACTGGATTAACTGGAATTCAAGTATATCAGAAAAACCCCCATATTTAATAATAAATGCTTGCAAACAAGAAGCTCGGTGAGCCTTGCAAATGGCTATTCAAAGGTGATTTTCAAGTATTAGTGAAGCTTAATTTACTGCTTGCTTAATTTATTGCCTGCATCAAAACAAAATAGGTCAACATAAAGAAGCTACTGAAAGTCATTTAAATGGCAAAACATTTTGAAAAAGAATACAAAAAAATACATTTGAAGATACTGTAGATCTAAAAATAATCAGTTTGTTCTGGTAAATTTATTCAGCTCATACAATGTACTCCAAAATATATTTCTGTTTGTAAAGACAGCTTGCAAATTTGCAAGATTTGTAAATTAAATCACGTTTGCCAATGTGCTTTTGAAAATTCTTTAAACAAGTACTCAATTAACATGCATAATATAAAACGTTAAAGGCAAGAGCTGTACAGTTCAGTGAGAAATTTGTTGGTACAGCACATAAACAAAAGGAAAGCTAAATAGATGTTCATGCTATATTTTCAGTGCTGCACTTAAAAAAACTGACTGACAACCTTACAGATCTGGTTAGTAGTTTGATAGCTAAATCTGAAATACTGCATAAAGACATAGAAGAATCTTACTTGTTTAGATGCAAGTATCATTAAAATTCAGCAGGAACTATGGTTAACTCATTTGTCTGGACTTAACTATTGTTCTGATGGCTGTAGCAGCAGCCCATGCTGCAAGGCCAGGTGATGAGCTAAAATGCCCATGTGTAGAAGCATAAGTGGAAATAAACAGATCTGTTGCGGTCAATTGTACTGCTGTAAACCCACATATTTACATAATTAATTTCCAATGTGAACTGCTGTTCTCAGTTTAAAGACCTGCTGATATAAACCCCCTTCCGAGCAAACAGGGGTTGCAACAATGGTGTAGGGCAGTGGAGCAAGGACTTTTCCTGAGCTGGAATAATTTGTAGGTCCTTTCGCCTTTTGATGCTCATTTCTGCTTAGCTTAAAAAAGAGAGATTTTGTTATCATCTGTTTTGGCTGACGGTAAGAAACCACTGTTACAAAATTTTATGACCTACTGACCTTTAGTATTGAAAAATTGGTTTATTTACAGCAACAATCACTATCTAAAAGAACAGTGTAAAACAGTTTGACATTTAGTACTTCTGTAATTACCTTATGTCGTGTCAGCACTGGATATCTGTAGTTTGGATCACTTATCTACTATCTGGTTTATATAAAGGCCTTCAGGGTCTTTATCAAAATGTGTATATGAACTTTTCACTCTGTGAAGTAAAAACCCGGGTCAATTATATCTATTTTCTGTGACCTTCTTAACTTTTCACACCCACTGTGCCAGAGTTGTTATAGATTGTAATACTTGCCTGCAGTATCAATTGGAGGATGATTCCTAGCTTCATTAATACTGTCAGAGGTGTGGCTGATATATACACTGAGTGTCTTCTTGACAAATGCATTACCTCCCTCAAAATCATTCTGTTTCACCGTTAATCTTATTATCTATTCAGTTAATCAATAGCTGTCTTTCCAAGGAGTGTATCAATAATACATATTGGAAGTGTGTTTCGGAAGTTGGGAGGGTGGCAGTGTGGTTTGGGCAGCACGCAATAATTTAGTTTCTGAACCTGTCGTCATCTACTTGGCTGACAACTCAGCAAAAATTGTGCCTTGGTTTTGACACAGGGACAAGCAATTAGGTGGCAAGAAGTTACCCCCGTATAGATTTCCTGTAGTATTTCTGCGCGTGTCCTTGAACTGCAGCACCCTCTATCTAGGAGATCAAGTTTTAGTTTAGAGCTCAGAGGATGAACTGGACAGCTGTTTCAACCCAGGATTCAAATCCTGAACAGTGGTCTGCATGTCTTTTTGCCCACGTACAACTAGTCTGTTTTAAAATAGTAATGTCTCAAACACTGATGCTTAATATAAATTGTCTGGTGGCAACTTTTTATGGGTACTGTTTAATGGTGTGATCCTCCTATGAGCTTTGCCATGGTGGTAAAGGAGACCATCACTGCACAACCAGTGGTAAGATCAGGGCCTCAGCAGTTCGACTGCCATTAAAATAGTTGCGTATAAATCTGTTAAGCCCGAAGTAATCTCACAAGAGGTGATCCTAACTGATATCAACCGGAGAAAAAAATGTTTGTTCTGGTTTACAGCATTTACAGAAATTTAGTGTTCTGATTATTTGTCAGTCTTAATGTTCTTAAGGCTCTATATGTATATTTTATTGTTAAATATGTAAATGTCTTAGAAGTATGAAAACTCAGGAAATATAACTGTCATTGCAAAAACAGAGGATTATTTTCAGACTCACAAAACAATAAAACAAACCTCACAAAAATTAATTCAGTGGAGCATGATACAACTTCACAGCATATGGGAATAAATTTACAATGTATAATTTTCATGCCAGAATTCTTGAGTTATCAGATAATGTATTTCCTTTCAATGATTATTCTGCAAGCCATATTTAGGCCTTTCTAACAATAGAAGCTTCACTGTGTATTTCAATACAGAGTGCTCTTGTGTGTTGTTCACCCATCTACAAAATAGCTTTCCTATTTAGATTGGGGAAGTTAGAATAAGGAAAAGAATTTTCTTCATTCATGTGTTTGGCAAAAAAAAATAAAATTTGAGTCATTGAAGTCTGAAGACAAAGAAAGTAGCAACAGTAAATATTTGCCTAGAATAAATATAGCAACAGTAAATACTTCCCTAAACTTAAGATTTATGATAATTCAGCAACTTATTTGTGTTAGCTGAAAATATTCTTAAACAATATAATAATATATATTATTATACATTGAATAGACTTATAAGAACATACCTGTATTTCTACTTCTTAAAATCAGAGGTTGCTCTTACAGACTGGGGACTTGATTTTCATTTATACTACAAAATCTACAGTTCTTTTCTCAGTGGAAAAGGGGTTTAAAGGAGAAGTAAATAAATACAAGAATAAAGCCCACTTTGCTACTAAAGATAGCAGGCAAGGAGTTTCAGTCCCAAGAGCAGTAGTTGTGAGGAGGGGCTGACCAAGGCTCGGAAAAATTAACTGCAGGTGAGGAGGGGTCTAAGTTCAGCAAATGTCAAAGAAAAAGGGAAGAAAAAGAAAAAGATGGCTAGCCCAAGCCTGATTGTGGAAGGGAAGGTGACATACTGCAGTGATGATCTGGAAGCAGAGGTATCGGGGAGCAGAGAGAAGTTGGTGGGCTCAGCTGCACGAGGTCTGGTCATGGGTACCAGCAGAGCAGAAAGAATGGGGACTACCAGAGCCAGCTTGCAATTGCCATTACAGAAGAATTAGTAAGCCATTTGATCCAAATTTTATCAGGTCTGTCTTTTGCTTTATGTAGCCACAGCATTTCTTATCTGATCTGGAATGACAGAAGAGCATTCACTGTTGTGGTTAACCACAGTCTCACTGTAAATGGGACTCTGGCCCTGGCTGCCATTTATTATGCACTGCAGAACTTGTATTTATGATACACGCATGTCAGACCTTGCCAGTACGTAGTGAAAGATGAAGACTAGAGCCTCTACTTACCAGAAAATATGTTAAGTTTCCACAATTAAATGAATGAAACATTTAAGAATGAAATGTGAATAACTTATTTTCTGCACAGGTGATAGAATTGCTAACCTGTGCAATCCAAAGAAAGGATTGCACAATGGGAGGGTAGATCAGAATGTCATCTTTGCACCCATTTACCTTCTAACCAAATCAAAATGGCCATTCTGTGCTGTTTCTACAATGTCTTAAATCCAAACATTTGTGAAATTTAATAGCTTTGTGGTTAAAAATTCAGAGCTGATCTTGCCAAAGGACCCTTTGAACCAAGACCTTAAAACCTGATCGGACTCCTGTAGTCACTAGATTTCTACATAGGAGCAAGAAACTATTCACACATAACTAATTGTATGATTTGCTCTAAATATTTGAGCCAGCATCACAGAGGGACACAGCCTGCTTACTCTCTTGTATCCGTTAGTGAGAAGCAAGTACACTCAGCAATGTCTGCACGGCAATTCGTTCACCAAGCAACAGAACTAAAGACTTTCCAGTGATCTCCCCCCACCCAGCTGTCATGTGCTTATTGGTTTTCTCTTATGAATCTTCACAATCCCCACATCTGCCTCCTTTCCCCCATCCACTGCAGTCTCAGACACCCCGCACTTTTCCCGACATGCCTGCCATCCTTTCTTTCCCCTTTCCTGTCCGGTTTCTCCTCATGTTGCAGCACTCACGGCCACCATGCCACCACTGTCTTCCATAGGCTGTATGCTCTTTGTCAGATCTTCCAGCTTGGCAAGAAACATGTTCTGAGCAGGCTAGATCTTCACATTTCACCAAGAAGAGCTGTCCCTCCATGTCCCTCGGCTCTGGTACTGGGGCAGTCTGTCCTTGTGCCCACCTGCAGATTTGCACAGCATTTGCAGGAATGACATATTTTTGTGAATTTCTTTTCTGAGAAAACAAATCAGAAGATTAGATTTAGATTTAGCTTGATCAATGGATTAAAAATTTAAAAAGGTTTAGACTGACAGACATAAGCATGATTTTCTTAAGAAACCAAATTAAAACTGTTAATATACATGCATGCATTTAGCAATTTCCTTTCATTGCTGTGCTGCTGACTTTTGTCAGCATTTGTGAATTCCAGAATAAATTGTAGATGTGAAGGAAGAATCTGGATTGTTTCTGCTTAGTGCCAAAATACAAAATTAAGTTTTACAACTTCTCGTTATTTTACTGATTTTATTTTTTATTATAGATTATATATCTTATTATATATCGGAGAGGCTATGGCTTCATACAGCTGTGAAAAGGGAAAGCCTGTCTTGTAATATTGGGAGAATATTTTTGCAGTTATCTGTAAAAACATGACTGAGAAACAATTTTACTGGTCTATTTTAAAATGAATAATTGCAGGAAATGTTAAGTTGAAGTAGCTCAAAATGTGAAAGAAGTATGTTTAAAAATTTTTTACACGCTTTACACAAATTGTTGTATCAACGCGTATAGCTAGTAGGTACTGATCTAATGCACATAGTTTGATCTAAACTTTATGTTACAGTCAGATACTACGTTTCTGTATCTGTGCTGCAGGGAGTTTCTCTCCTTGGTGAAGGAGAAATTGGTCGTGAAGAGGAAGAAAAAAACAGATGATGATTTCTGCTCCAAATAGATCATGGAAACATAGAGTAAGTTGTAGGATGACTTGATGACTTCCCTTGTTTGTTGAACGTTTGATGTCTGACTTACAGCTCAGACATTGGGAGCGAGCTGTAGCGATGCCAGAGATAGGATGTTAACGTTGGAGGGAAGGAGGAAGGGAGGCAGAGCTAAGATCAAGAGTAATCTGTTATGGAATCTATAGCTAGTGGAGCTATTGTGTAACTAATCCGAAGTCAAATGAAAAAATACTTATTTTTCTGAATTGGAGTCCATTGTGGCTATTACATTTTCTGGTTTTCTGAAAAAAAATGAGGCCTGTAGAGAATGAAAGCAATCTGGAGTCGGAGAAAACAAAAGGGTAGCCTGTGCTGATTCTTGTAAACTAATTCCTGGTATAGTATTTTTTGCCAAGAAATTCTGATACCGTGTGAGTAGTGAAAATGGATTCTGCAACATTGTCTTTTATCTGGGCATTTTGTCCTGTAACATATGCCCAAACCCATGCCTGAAGCACCTCATCTAGTACATGTATGTGCTATTGCAGTAGCTTTGTAACGTCGCCGTGGCACAGAGGTACCTGCTTTCTGGCTAGCTTTGTGTTTTACCACGTTACTGCTCCTAGGAGTGTGTCCCAAGCTACAAGGATATTTTGGAGGAGATCCCCCTTGTTGATTGTTCTTTTGCTAGGATTTCTGGGCTCACGCTGGCCCCCCTTCAATGGAATAGGCGGATGGCTGTCAAACACCCCCCCGTAGCAGGGCAGTTACAGGACCCGCTCTTAGAGTGGGGGCACTTGGACTAATGCTGTGACTCTGAGCCATGCCTCTGGCATGTAAACTCCAGGGTTCAGACGGTCTGTTGTAGTCAGCATTTCCTATTCTCTAGGTCGCTCCTATCACATTTTCAGAGGTCCATGTTCTTGGGGTGCACTCACCTCAGGAGCCGGGCATTGCCTTTCAGAAGCACCACACTCTCCCAGGTAACTGTACGGATAGAGGAGAAAAACAGTATCAGTGCCCTGAATCACTCATGCAGTCCATAGTTCCTAATTATTTGGCACACCAGCAGCTATATTGAAGGTGTCTGAGTGGACCTAGATATCAATTTCAGCATTTGTTGATGTTTCAAAGTGGCAAGATTGTTATTTTCTGTATCATTGGTTAAACAAAGATTTACTAAACTGAGGATTCTTTTTAAACAAAGCACACGGATACTGGAGCAGGCTAACCATTGCAGAACATCTCAATTTTTCAGTAAGCTTTTGCAGCCACCTAAAATATCCCTGCCTACTGTTTGTGGGGATATTGTGAAAGCAGTCAGTCAGTGTCGCATGAGCCAGAAAAAGAACCAGCTATTAAACTGAATTCTAGTTTTACCTTAACAATAGTTATTTTATCCCATGTTTCCCAAATTCTAATCAATTTTAAAGAGGGAGGGATGGAGTCCTTAAAGCTCAGTGGGGGGAATTTTTTATATTTTTTCATAGGTATGAAAATCTATGCAATAGCAGGACCTAGCTTATGTAGTTAAAGGAACACTGTGAATTCTGAGAAGCACTTTTCAAATACAGAAAGATCCTTTTGTCGTCATCACCATCGTCCCCATTATGCTAGAATATAATGATGTGGTAAATAGTGAGATGTAGTTGCATAACTCTGAAAGTTGGCTTGCATTCCTTCAGAAGGAAGAAGAAAGAATAATTCCTCTGAACAAATTATTCAGACTTTACAATGCTCTATTTTGTTACAGAAGCATTTTTTTTCTCTTTTTTTTTCCCTTTCCTTATAGACTATAATTAATCAGAAGTATTTCAGATTATTGTTAGACTGTACCAGTATTTTTTGGGGCAAGTGTCCATTCTCACTGGCACAACAGTAACAAGATTTCAAATAATTAGCTGGTTTGTGAATGCTCAGAGTCCAAAGAAAAGGAAAATCAAAAAGCTAAACTCAGGATTAGAATAATTGACAAAATTTCTTTTCCCTTTCTAGGTACATGGAGAATTTTGCTTCATCAAGGTTATTCAGTGCAGAACTGAAATGCAGTTCTTTAGAAGTCTTTGGGTTTTTAACATTTCCTTACAAATTTTTTTTTCACATTTTTGAGGGCAAACATTTTAAGTTTGTGTCTTGGACGCTGAGTTTTTAGTACTTACTTGAAAGCTTCCTTCTCTTTTTTCTTATTTTTGAGGGCAAACATTTTAAAAGTACATGTCTTAGCACTAAATACTCAGTGTCCCATTTGAAAGCATCCTGTTGGATTTTGGAGCGTTCCCTCTGTGTCTCTGACACTCTGGAAAAAAATAAGGACTAGAAAGTCATCTCTGATCTATCAGCTTGGAAGGGACACGGCAGTATTAAAGTCTTAGGGATAGCTTTGTGTTCAATGGGAGGGCACAACTAAAAGGGCCCGTGGAGCCTACATACAAGAGCTTTGGAGTAATTTGAGGAGTAATTTATGTTAGATTATTTGTCATGCCAAAGCCTCCTAGCCTTGCCTTGTGTGTTGGGTTTGCATGGCAGGGTTTTGGTAGCAGGGGGACCACAGGGGTGGCTTCTGTGAGAAGCTGCCCCCATGTCTGGTAGAGCCGGTGCCAAGGTGGACCTGCCCCTGCATGGCTGAGCCCGCCAGCGATGGTGGTAGCTGTGTGACACGTTTGGGAAGGGGGAGAAAACTGTCCAGCAGCAGCAGCAGTCAGAAGAGAGGAGTGAGAACATGTGAGAGCAACAGCCCTGCAGCCCCCCAGGTCAGGGCAGGGGGTGCTCGAGGCGCCGGAGGAACCTGCGGGGAAGCCCTGGTGAGGCAGGCGGTGCGCCCAGCCCATGGAGGGTAACGGTGGAAAGGTCCCCCCTGCAGCCTGTGCCAGACCCCGGGGCAGGGGGTGCCCGCAGGAGCCGTGACCCACGGGCAGCGGCGCTGGGGCAGCTCTCGGCAGCGCCCATGGCCCCGTGGGGAGGAGCCCGGGCCGGGGACCCCGCAGGGACCCCCTGGGGCCGGCTGGGCCTGGGGGCTGCGCCCCATGGAACGGACTGGCATTGGACTGTCCCATGGGAGGGACCCTTTGCCTGCGGGGAAGGGAGCGGCAGAAACGTGATGAATTGACCACGACCCCCATTCCCTGTCCCCCTGCACTACTGCAGGGGAGGAGGGAGAGAAACTGGGAGCAGAGTTAAGCCCAGGAAGAAGGAAGGGGTGGTAGGAAGGTGGTTTAAGATTTGGTTTTATTTCTCATTATCCTCCTCTAGTTTGATTGGTAATACATTAAACTAATTTCCCCAAGTCAAGTCTGTTTTGCCCATGACAGTAGTTGGGGAGCCACCTTCCTGCCCTTCTCTGGACCCAGGAGCCTTTCATTGTGTGTCCTCTCCTCTATCCTGCTGAGGATGGTGGGCAGCTGGCATCCAGCCAGCACCACCTCATCAGGCCGGGTCTTCTGGGCAGGCGTGCCTGCTCTCCAGCCAACAGCTCATCTGCCCATCCCTTCTTTAGCCAGCCCACGATAGGACTGTGAGAAGTTCACTCCATTTGATGACTTCCCGTTAGCGGGAGATCCTAATCTAGGCTCTGTGGGCCTTGGGGAATGCAAGTTCCATTGCACTTCTAGCAAGAAAGTAAAAAAATGAGAAAACAAGTAAGAAAATTATAATGTACCATCTCCTTCTGCTGTAGTCCACACAGAAAATGAGGGGCTGCCCTCGTCCATGTTTATATCAAATGTCTGTCAAACAGACCACCATGCTGCTCATCTCTTTGCATTTATTTTCCAAATCTCATTCTCGCCCAAGATTTCATTCGCTAGATGTATGTTGTGAGCCTTTATTTTTTTGCCTTTTTTTTTTTTTTTGATAGAACTATGGGATTTCATAAGTCAGAAAGACTTTGTACTTTTGGGGATCAGTGTAAAGAAAATGCTATTTCCACCTGGTGCTATTTCAGTGGATTAAGCAATGCATCAAAACATACATATTAGTTTGAGTGATAATACCTCAAGGTCTCATAGCTCTGCTGGGACTACGATAGCTTCCTTGATGCTACCTGAGGTTCTGGCACGTATTTTTCATCACAGCACTCTTGATGTAAATATCTGATATTCGATGTGATAGGAATTCTGCAATCATCTTGTAATTGATTCATTATCTAGATGGCACTAATGGAAAGGAAATGAAGAGTCTGCTTCAAAAAAAGAAGAAAAGTTCCAGTGCCATACCAACTGTGGTTCTTAAGTGTGCTGCATTTGTGTAAACTCCCCTTCGCAGTCCAGCTTTCAGTGGATTCTTGGGTTTAGTGAAAGAAGTGAAAGTAGTTAGTCTGATGGCCCACTTACAACTACTGGCAGGGCAGGAAATCATTCAGCAAAGTCTGTTGGTTACTGTGTCGCAGAAGATTCCCAATGGTCCTTGGACATAGGACACATCCTCTAGCAGGAATATTCAGAGGGATTGTTCAAAAACCACAGCAAACAGTTCATAACTGTAGTCAACATACATATTTCAATTCATGTGTTTTATATGCTTCACATCTGTTGTTCTGTCAATTTAAATTGATTTAATATAAGTGCTCTTTTTTATTTAGAAAGACATCATTTTTTATATTTAGCACTATAAGTAACGTCTGCAAGTATCATGCGTTCAAAGCTGTTTCTTGACTATATTGGCACTGCCCAGGGGATACTGTTTTAAAAATTTGTCCTGAAAGTCAAATTCTTCTATCTGAGCCAGGTCTTTAAGTAGGAGCTTCATCTTTGCATGTGTCAAGGTAATAACTATACAGTAAAAATAGATTATAAGGTGTATGTGAGAAGCATCAAGCACAAAGTTACTTACTTTAGTGAGAGCAGCTGTAAATTTAAACAAATTGATTTGTCTCTATATGTGGTGTATATAGAGACATATATACATTTCTTATCCTGTTCTTTCCCATGCATTATTCATTTTATTGTGATCAAAACCTACAGCTTATATGTAACAAAATGTCATTGGTGCTAGGTTCTCCTAACACTCTAGTTTCCGAAATACTTGCAGTTTCACTGGTGATACAGGGTAATTAATTTGCTTATGCAGTTTCTCTCCTTTTGATAGTGCTAAGGGTCCATTTGCCACCAGATGTCTTTCTGCCTGACTGAGATGTTTCTGTGGTCTTTGAAGACTAACTTACATATTAGAGGTGAGCTGTTACCTGCTCCTAAAACAAAACAGCAAAGCTTGTTGATGAATATTCAACCGACAAAAGAATCTGAATATTCAAATGAAGTGTTTTTTATACTTAGGAGAAAGAAAATTAGGCAGCAATACGATGTTTGAACTTGGTCAGCTTCTTTGCTTATCTTATCATAGAACTGGAGCATCCTTTCAAGTAAAAATGTTAAGATTATATTTAATTGGATGCATTTTCCTTTTTAGGAAGCTGTGCCCTACTTGACTGTAAGCTTCAGTTTAATGACTAGTTTGGTTGAATGAAGATCTACAGTCAAGTGATTTGCAGAGGCATTGTGATTTGTACTTAGCATGAAAATGAAAAATTACTGTATGTTCTGGGTATTTTGCATGATTACTTGAAATTTTATACTTACAAGGATATATTTATCTTATTAATTGATTGTTCCAGGAGACAAGTGACTAATTACTAGCCATGTAGAAATTACCTTCATTCATCTTGCCTTGCTATTGCTAGAATGTAATACTAAAAAAACCCCAGTGGTTTATAAGTAGACCATATCAAAATATTATTTATGATGCTTCATGCTAATTGTAGTGTACAATACTTTTGTTGATATATTAGTTTCAATATTATTAGCAATCCAGTTGAATATGAATGAATATTCAATTGAATGTTACTATTGAAGCATTGACTCAATATGTTTTGGCATCCCATCTTTGTCTAAGAACTGTTCTGTAGCAACAATAATATAAAAAACTTTCATAGAAAAGTCTGATGGTTTAAAGAAACACATAGTTGTGATTTATTGTAATTAAAGGTGTTCTGTGGCCTACTGTGCCTATTTTCTGCCTTTGACCTTCTTGCTTCCTCTCTGTCCATTTGTGCATTGCCTACAAACCTCATTCTAAAACTCTGAGGCAGAAGGGAGGACTGCTCTCTCGTTTTAGAAGCGGCCTGCCATCGCAGTGCCTTCCTGCGTTCCTCCATGTAAGGAATTCCTCCCCGTGGTATATCCCTGTCTGAATTTAGAAGAAGACAGATGCGGTGTCAAACTAATAGTTTTAAAACAGTGCAACTTAAGGCCGTACTTAGATCTACTTGGTGGAGCTTGCCATGGCACACTAAGTATTTACCAGTTGGCCCCATCAGGTGCTGGCTGGTGCGGCTTGCAGTCCCAGTGTGGCTGAAACATTCCAATAGTAGGCAATAATCCCTCCAGGTTAAGGAGATTGGGTCCTTTGGGAGGGCAGCTTTATGAGTTCACAAATCTTAAAAAAAAATCCTGTTGTCTCATCAAAAAAAAATTTAAATTATTTTAAGGTATACTTTTGAAAAGTATATGATCCTAACCTTTTCTTGTAAAAGAACACATACGATGCTAATTAGGAAGGTGGTAAAAATACTTTTGCATGTTGGCAGCTGGAAGAGAATCAAAGTGTATGTGAAAGAAATGACAGCTCCAAATCAACCTAAGGACCTGCCGCATTCTCCTTCAGCCCTTCCTTGCTGGTTCCTGGAGTTCCTGCTGGCATTCAGGCTGTACACTCTAGTTTTTCCCCTGTCGCTTGTGTTTTAACACCTAATGCTCTGCTCCAGCTAGCAGAAACTGAGATGCTGAACTTTGCTTGCTAAGTTGTGTTTTGTTTCTAGTGTATAATTAAATATATTTACATTCAATTATATAGATGAAGAAGATATTGGGATCCACCAGTACCATGACAAGAAAGAACCAGGTAAAATAAAGTAACCATAACTAAAACTAAACAGAACTTCCAAATGTTCAGTGTTTGATGCCAGCTGCTTTGCACTGAAAAATGCAACTTCGAGTTTCTTGTAAATATATGCCTCTTTTTCTGTAAATAGCCCAGAAAGATTATCTTTCCAAGTTATGTCAGAGTCTTTTCAAAAGTTTTATTCCACAGAAGAAAAAAATTGGAAAAGTAGTTACATAAAAACAACCTTTATGTCGTTAGAAACTGCGGTGGGATTTTACACACTAAATTCTTATGCTTTATCGTCGCTTCAGCCCCTGCACCTGCTGCCGGCTGGCCGGGGGCGGTGTGCGGGGGGGGGTGTGTGCGCGGAGGGGGGGGCGGTGTGCCGGGGGGCGGCCAGCCCCGCCGCCCGGTGTGTGCGGGAGCCCAGCAGGGGGCAGCGGGAGCGCGCGGGAGCGCCGGCCCGGCCTCCGCACCCCGCCCGGGCTCTGCCATGGCCATTTCAGACCGAGCGATCAATTTTCTTTATCTGATTAATCCTGTTAATCCTGGAAGTTTCGCGATGGGCCAGGAGGCCCGTTGGCTGGAGTTGCTGGCTGCTTGCGGCCCGCCTAGCGCGGGGCTGGGCAGGCGTCCCCGGGCTGCGCCCCGCGGTGGGGGCGCTGCTGACGGCCCAGCTCCGCGCTCTGCCGGGGTCGGTTGCCGCTCGCGATGAGATCGGGGGCTCAGCAACGCCGCCCACCTGCTGGGCTACATGAGCCTTTCTTTCACTGCAAATTTAAGATATCTGCCTCACGAGGTGAAAACATCGGGGCTGTCTTAATTTTTTTGTCAATTTCTATGTTTTATCATACTGTATGAATCTTCTCTCTAATATTAATATTTGCTGACAGCAGTTGTAAGGATTATCATTCATCTTTTCATCCTTTCTTTCCTTTAGCATCGCAGATGAAGCATTGTTACTTAGAAGAGGAGGAAAATCTAGCAGAATGTAAGGACATTTTCTGAGTTTCTTGTTGCAGTAAAACCAGGCTATTAATTTGGGTTGGTGACGCCCTTGGAAAATCATTCAAGTAATCTCAGACTGCTTCAAACGTAACTTTCTGCACATGCCATTTAAGACAGACAGTCACAGAACTACACAGCACAAAATAATTGAAAAGTTGTAATTATTCCTTCCTGGTGTATTTGCACTCTGTTGTTTTGTGTTTTTGTCACTGAGCATGGTAGTGTGTATTGCTTCTGCAATCCATTGTCAAGAGGAATCACAAAGAATAAGCCAGATTTTTCCTTGTGAAACTTGCTCAGTAGATGAGCAATAAACATTTTCCCGATCGACTCTTGAACTGAAATACCAGCTGCCTCAAAACTGAAAATTATAGCTAAGATACTTTCAGCCAAAATAAAATTCTAAGTTAATAGTGAGCTACCTGAGAATGCTTTTACCTTTGAAACATCTACACTGTTCCTGCATTGTCTGGTTAAAAGCAATTTCAGTTTACGCTATCACAGAGCAGTATTATGGCGGTTCAAGGCTTTTATATTAGTACAACTTTAGTTCAAGTTTTACAACTTCTCCATAGTTATTATTGCTCAGAGCATTCATTAATACTCAAATATTATTACATGATGACTCTGAAAAATCTAATTGATTTGTAGATGACTTCACAAAGTAGCATGCATGCTGTAAGAATTGCCTTAACATTTTATCTTATAATGAAAATTCATGTGGAGTTGTGCATGTTTTTGAAGGCAAAATGTGTTCCGG
Organism: Falco rusticolus; assembly: GCF_015220075.1. Taxonomy (NCBI): domain Eukaryota; kingdom Metazoa; phylum Chordata; class Aves; order Falconiformes; family Falconidae; genus Falco; species Falco rusticolus. The sequence continues at coordinate 1,711,384 of NC_051192.1, read as the reverse complement.
AAGGGTAAGTTATTTGCAAGACCATAAGGTGTTTTTGGAGCAGGTGGAAGCCCCGCTGGGGATATGGGTATAAAAGTGTGTGCAGCCATGTGGTAAATCTACACCCGCTGTGGAGAGTTGTGTGTCAGTCAGAGTCAATACAGCTCTGTAAAGGTGGGGAGGTGAGAAAGGGTTATAAGTAGGGAGGAGCATAATGGATTTACATCCCTTGTGCTCTTCGTAGCATTATCTTACAGGCGCTGCCTGTGTGAAAAGAGAAGCAGGCCCAGACAAACCCCGTTATACAGAAGCCTTGGCTGTTATCTTTTATACGTGTGACATGCAAAAGGAACAGAAGCTACTGCACCTTGTTGCTTTAAATACAGGGGTGGCCTAGGCACATTTCTTAAAGTGGAGCACTGGGTTACTTTATTCACAGATGCTGCTTTCTATAGATAGTTTGGTATCTGTACAGGCAATTCCCATTTTACGTATGTGGATAAATATTCCAGGATTTAGGAAGGCACCTATTGAAAATGTGATCTTAACATGCCCAATTAATATTATCCTAACAGTTCCACCAACACTGGCTTCAGTCCAATAAAACACAAAGAAGTTGTATGTTGGTGTGCTCTTCTGTTGATATATGAAATCCTTCATTTTTTCACTCTGTAGCACTTCTGTTGTAAGTTACTTTTTGCAGGGAGTTTTAAACACAACTGTTCAGTCCTTCAGGCTGGAAGTTGGCATACAAACTGACAGCTTGGAGCTCAAAACTTTTCATCAGTTTTCCTTCAGATAGGCTAGATTTTAAAAAGACAATGTGTTCTAGTTTTCTCATGCTTTTTGTATACTTATGAGCGGAAAACTGCTCACTTTTAAATGATGAAATTTCACAAGTTATTAGAGCCTGATTCTCAGCCATGAAACAAACCAATTTCTAGCAACTCCAGGGGAAGCTTTGCCTCCTGGTTTCAGGATGAATGTATTAGGCCAGAATTTTCACAATAGTTTGCTGAGCATTAATAAATTTGTTAAAGGACTGTAGCAGTCGTGCACTTTCTTGTTTGCTTGACTTGGCAGATTTTTCAGACCAAATTTTCAAGAAGAAATCCTATAAATAACTATACTTCGTAATAGAAGTTACGGTGTTCACAGTTACCTGTTAATACCTCTATTGTACATATATATTTTGTAGACATGTTAGTGCCTGTTTTTTTTTTAAATTAGGCAATGAAATGCTAGTTCAAAAGAATGGTATTTATCTGTTTAGGAGTTGATAACTTGAATCTGAGTTAACATACCAAATGTGAGATGCTTTCTCACAGCAAGTGCTTAGCAGCTGGGTGAGATACTACATCCTGAGAGCTTTGTACACAATTGCCATGGTGAAGTCATGGTCAGTGTGGCTATAACATGCTAACTGTTCCTATGACAGAGCCTTTCAAAAGGATATTCTTTGATACCAGAAAGTGATAGAAATCATGGCCATTTCCTTCCAATTACAGGCAAGTTGTATGTTTATGGTAACTCCTAGAAATCTTAGGTTTGTGTTTCCACAGAAAAGGAAGGTCAACTTGAATAACTTTTTTTATTATTATATATAATTATATGTATGTGTAATACTGTCACCTACATATACACATTTCGCTATCTTCTTTTTTTTTTTTTTTTTTTAAACTTTTATTTGCCAGCTCGAGATTACCCTTGGATACTGAAAAACAAGCGACCAGACAAACTGCGAGATACACTCAAGGAGGTAGAGGTATGTTTCAGAAAGTTTCAAGTACAGGAACATATAATCCGGTTTTCAAACCCCTTTCAACAGCTTTAATTTTCATAAAGGTCCAACTCTGCCTGTGATGATAAATGTGCTTTTGTGTGGCGGGCTGTTCTAAAACAGCTGCATCTTTGTGTGGCATGCTTCATCTATAAAGTTGAAAATCAGAAGTATGTTAACTGGTAGTGACAATGTGTACTGCCAACTCCACTTTCTGTTTTCTGTTGTCCTTTAGGACTTAATGCAAAACAGTCAATGTGTGCTGGGCAGATGGAAGAACAAACATATCTGTCAGGTAAAATGTTTTGACAAGCTCTCACAGTGTTCAGTCAGTGGAGTCAAAAAGCTATTCAGTGATTCATACATTACTGTTAAAATGTTAACTAACACAGAAAATAATTGTGTGGTTTTTTAATGTATGGGCTCTTATGACTTAGATTGTGTTTATTTAAATTTCTAGCCTGAAGTAGATGCTACGAAACAAAAATCTGGTTTTTATCAACAAGAAAAATTACATTAAAGTGCCCTGATTCTGTGAGATTATTATTATTTGGGGAAACTGAAAGCATCCTGTACCTCAAAATAGCACACTAAGGGAGCAGTTAGAATGTATAGACAGGTCTGGAATCTATGTTATATTACATTTTTATATCTGAAACTATCTACATGTCTGTCACAAATCTTTTTACTTCGAGCTTGTGTAATAGGAGGGAAGCTATAACTCTAAACCAGCTAGACCATTAATCAAGTTATGGAACAAAAGATATTGTGACATGTGGCACACATGTAGCTATGTTCTCTATCTTTATAAGTTCCACATAGTGTATCAACAAACAGCTTTGCACACCCTCATTAACACAGAACAGTAGAGTATGTGGGAGATCTGAACGTGACACACGCTTTAGCTCCTTAATGATGAACTTATTCTGAAAAACGTACGTATTTTGTTAAGTTTCTGCAGTCTTCATTGTTCATGAGGAAGTGTGCATCATATTTGAAACTGCTTTGGCATGGGGAATACTTGTAAATATTACTAATACTGTTTCTAAAAAGAAATGTCGTATTTTAACTTTTATGCTTTTTCACATTCATAGTTTTTTTTCTTCTATTTCAAGTAGTTCCAAATGTGTGTCAGCAGGATGAATATTAACTATTTGAACATTATACAGCTGAAATTCCAGAAATGTCTTTAAGAATAGCAAAATGTTTGAATACCTGACATACCAAATAGCATATAGTCTTTTTGTATCAATAATAAAGATATTATTGTCTAAGCTACACTTGCCTATCAGATCTTATCGCTAGTAAATGTATATAATTTGCGGACAGATTATGTATTATATATCTGTGAATGTTAATCTGCTAGAACTGATTTAAATATTAATTGCATGCTAATTTAGGTGACTAATTTTTTAGTTAGTATTGTTCTGATTAGGAATGGAATTTGGTTAAGAAATACTGAGTCAATTAGCCATGAGTGTATTCATCTGCTTCCCAGTTTGCTGTCTCTTCATTTGCGCTCCCTGTCCATTCTCCCTCGGTCATTTTCCTTCCCCTCTCATCTATCTGCATTCAGTATAAAACTTTTTTTTTTTTTTTAACTTAGCATCCTCTGAGTAGTTTCAGGTTTACATAAACAAAAAGGAGACAAATACAATTTTACCTATTTCTTGTACAAGATGGGAAAGAAAAGTGATGGATGTTTTTATCTTAGTATATCGGGACTGGCTCTATATTGGATTGACTCATGTAAAGGGGTAGCTTGGTAAATTGAGTATTTTTTTAGGGATTTTTAGATGGTTTGTATAGCCAGAGTTTAAGTGACAGTAAGCTTATGAAATAGTCAGAGTTAAAATTATAGATAAGAATCATAGTCATTTCTCTGTCCTTAAATTCTGCTTTTAGTTTCTCAATCACAAAACAAAATGTTTCTTTTAATATAATAATGGCTGATAATTGAAGACTCCAACTGGGTTTAGAATGTTCTGCCAAAACAATTGTGTTATTCTACTTTCTGTCTTCCTGAAAATATAACCTCTCCAACAAATGAAAATAAAACAGGAAAAAACGAATAATTTGGGAGAGCCTAGAAGAGAAAAGCTGTCTTCTATCAAGTTTTATGTCAAGCTGTTTTTTTTCCTGCTGCTCATCTGTCTTGGAGCATTTTGCAGAGCTATCTGGACTCTCCCTATTTTGATACAATCGTTCTGAAGCTTCTGGAAAAGATGTACCTTTATTTTTTTTAGTTCTAATAGGAGACTAATTAACTGTTTCAGCAGAAAGTCCTTATCACATAATGGTGCAATCTATGTCATAGCGCTAGTGTATTCACATGCTATTTTGGATGGATACCAGAGCAGCTGCTAGTGGAAAAAGAAAAGTCCATGTTTGCATTAACTTTCAAGTGTAATGGAAGCAACAAGTCAGACAAACAGCATGGAGAGCATGCGGTGAACTATCCTGACTGTCCTAATTTTCAGTGATTTGGCCTAAATCTGAGTTTATGGTTTAATTATAGGGTGGGGGTTTTAGCTCTTTGGTTTTTAGCAGCAATACAATATCAAATAAATGAATTCACAGAAATTAAAATATTTAACTCAAGAGCCATCACATTTTTCAATAAATGTTCTATGTGTTTGAATCTGCTGTATCTTCAGCTGAACAAGGAAGAGTTCCCTTTGTTTTGTAATAACAATGTGCTATCCAAAAACTTAATGGTTGTTGTACCTTTAGCACAGCAGAACAAATGGAAAAAAATCTGAAAGGTGATACAATGAAAACAAGACTATATTTTAAAATAGTAGTATGATTTCCCTCAGATTTTGTGAAAAACCAAGCGTAAGACTGCTGCCAGTGTGCTTTCTGGAACCTAAACATCACCATTCCTAATCCCTCACTGCTTCCTCCAGCACCTCCACCTTCTAACTAGCCCACAAGCAAAAGTTGGGGGCTATAAATGTAAGCATGCATGTGCTAAAAATAAGTATGCTATCGTGTTAACCGTTTCTGTGCAAATGACCAATTAGACTTCATGCGTATGCCTCAATGAAAAATCTAGTTAGTTTGCATGTGGATTACCTTGTCCATTGTATGAATGTATTTCTCAGAATTGGCTCTTCTGTATGAGTTTGCCTAGAACTACTGTAACACTGGCCCAGCTTTCTACCTGTCTTGATGTTTCATTTTATGCATCAAAATTTCTCCTCTTACTTCTTTTATATAATCAGTGCATTAGAAGTTTCATGTTTACTTCCTTGTCCATTACCAAAAAGCATCCACTGACCTTTATTTTTGCTCTTCAAAGTATACATTCTAGTACTGCTTAGAGCTTCTGAAACAGATGATGTGCCATTTCATGTAAACGTAACCTAGACTGTACAGGGATTTTTGTCAAGGAGTTTGCTCTCCTATTTAGAAGAGCTTAGTTGAGCCCTGAAGGACTGGGGTCTTTTCTTCAGCTCTGTTCCTCCTTACTGCAGTAGGATGTGAATGCTCACCGTTTGTGTGTGGTACTTCTGAACCCCAGCTTTGATGACCTGTGATGAGTTGCTGAAGTAATCCTGTAATCCTCAGTTAGTTGATGTCAAAGGAAAATAAACAGACCATAAAAGAAGGGCGACAGAAAAAAAGACAAGTAGTCTTTACAATAAGATGCCACTGTACTGTTTATAATTAAATAAACAATTTACTCCTTGGCTTCCCCTGCCGAGGAGTAATAACCTAAGGAATTAATTTTATCAGTATTGTTGCATTTACTCAGCTCAGCTCTGGCTGCTTCCCTTCCTCTTGGTGTCCTTCTCTGATTCTTTGGAATGCTTTTAAGTTTTACCACAGAATCGTGAAATCAGTCCCATGAAATGATGCCATTGGTTCAGGTTTGGTTTTACAATATAAGGTAGTAAAACTTAATGAGATCTAGCCAAAACATTTGATTTCCAACTGTTTCTAGTTTTACATTTGCATTACTATGTAGAATTAAACACATGCCAATGCTGAATTATTTTATTGTATAAAAGCCAAGCACAAGCTGTGAATCATATCTGTTACCTGCTAATGAAAAAGATTTATATATTCTTTGCTAAATTACTTGGAGTTGATGTAGTTTGATTGTGTTGCAATTTACATATGTGTATGAGTGGTTTTTGTGTTACCATCATTGACATATTTAGAACTGGATTCTGAATGGAGATATACAGCAATATTTGCTGACATGGCATGTTATATCAGCTGCAATGCCCATAAGTAAACTGATGTAGCAAGATATGTGGTGACATACAGTAGCACATCTGATATCAAAATCAAGACATTCTGGCTCAAATACATGAGAAGCTAGTACCCATCACCAGTTACTAAGAGGAACCCTGCTCTCATATTAAATTCTTTTGGTTGCTTTTGATCACAACCATTAATGTGTTGTGTGGTTTTAGAGATTTGGAGCTAGAAGTACAAATGCATTGATTATTGTGAAACAGTAACATGTAACAACAATAATTTCATCTGTAATAAGGCATGCAACAGAGTAATTACAGTAGGGTGGCTAAGAAAGCAATCTGGAATGAAGAGGTGGGGAAAACCCCTGGGAACCTGCTTGAACAAGAAATGCTTTGCAATTCTCTTCTCCTTTTGCATATTCCTTTGTCGGTTGGGCTCTGGAAGGGAAAACAGTTTGCAGCGATATTTTTTACAGGCATATTTTCCTTCTCTTCCAATTTTAATCAGATAGAAGCAAATCCTGGCTTTGCTCTGCAAGTATCTTAGTAGGTAGAAGGGCTGATAAGCAGCTAAGCTGCATGAATGAGGAGTCAAGGGCCAAGGCTTCCGAGGATAAAGGAATCCACTTAAGTACATGCTTAAGTTCTACTGAAGTCCATAACTTGTGAGCCTGTACTTAAGTCCTTTGCCTAAGTAGTAAGTTAAACAAAAAAGTAACTCAAATACATATGGGAGCACTTTGCTATTGGGGAAGGGAAGGGCCAAGTCTTCCCCTGGGTATCCTCTGCTCTTTGTTATGTCTTTCCTGCTCATTGGAGAATCATTTTTGGCATTCAGTACATAATTCCTTCTATCAAAGTCTTCACATTCAGCTCCTTAGTAACAGAGAAATAAAGTGGCCCTTCCTTCCCAGCATGTAGACTGACCAGGTGCCCAAACATTTCACTCGGTCCACATTCAAGTACAAAGGCTACGCCTATTCTTCCAATAGGTGTGAAGTCATGCTTTCGTGTTTTGTTTCGGAACAGCTCAAGACTGTTAAAGCTGTGGAGATGACTCTTCTGATTTCTATTTTTCACACTGCAGTACTTTAGTCTGAAAAATTTGTGATGTGTTTCATTACTGAGAGTTTCTTTTGCTAATTTGATATCTGTTAGATGGAATGACTTTGTGCCTTGTGTAGATAATGCCTCTAATGTTTGCTTTTATTCCTTAGCAATGATGGGCAGTTCCCTTGAGCACTACTTTGTGGAGCTGGATCACTGTGTATCCGTGTTCAAGCCAAGTTTGCAATCTTCCCCGTTTCCTTTATAGTCATGCGTGCTTGTGATTGGACTGCTCCCATCCACCAAAATATGAGTTTAACTACGCAAGCTTACATATAACAACATCTAAATCTTTATTATCATGTAACAGTCTTTGCATAGACTACACAGTGAGTAAGGAATTGAAACCGTGAAGTTTCAGTTCAAGCACATACATCTTTAGAATATTTTTGATGAAAGACAATATAGAATTGTAGAAGCATAGACTCATTTAGATTGGAAAAGACCCTTAAGATCATTGAGTCCAACTGTTAGCCTCACACTGCCAAGTCCACCACTGAACCATGTCCCTGAGCGCCGCATCGACACATCTTTTAAATACCTCCAGTGATGGTGACTCAGCCGTTTCCCTGCTTTATTTAAATACCTGCTTGTACTTCATGGTAAACTTTTAAGAACTATTAAAAAAACCCACCCTCATTCTAATCCGAAAGATTTTTAAAGGCAGGAGGAAGAAATACTGACCTTACATGGCCACATAGTGTGTAAGGCCTCTGATTTACTTTTTAAATTGATTCTCTAAAGTTCCTAGAGGGAGTGACTTAAACCTGTGTAGCACAGCAAAAGTTACATTAGTTAGTTAAGTAACAGCAAAAAAGTTAAGTTACAGCAAAAATGTGTTAAATTAAAATTTTAAGTTTTGGCCAAATATCTCAAACTTCAGTGGAGAATAATGGGAAAGAAAGTTTTACTGTAAAAATAAAGGAGGAGGGAGCACAATGGGAGAAACAGTAAAAGCCATGGAAATGATACTACTACCTACTTTCTGTCATTCTGGCATGCCATACTGGTAGCATAGAGATCTGTGCAATATTTAAAATACATAGCATTGGTTTAATGACTACTATTATAGATGTAAAGCAAAGCACACCTATTCGCACAATATTTTGTATTTATATAAATTTGTTGTCATTATACACTGGAGCAATTGTGACAGATTTCTATTCTATTTCTGTAACAGGTGTGACTTAGGTCACAGGAAATGAACATAGAGGCATAAAGTGAATTTACACCTGAAACATTTAAGAGTTAAAGAGCTCTAATCATATTTGTTACTCTGAAGCCAGAATCTGCAAGCGTGTCCCTGTACAGCATGGTGGATGGATGTACTAGATGTCAGCAGAATGACAACCATGTGGCCTCATTCCGTAATGCAGTTATTCCAAGATCGTTGACCACCTACAAATCAAAACACATTTTTTCCTGTGTTTTGCCTCTCCTCTTTACTTGGATGGGTGGTATATATCCTTACTCTGTCAGGTAAACGTAGAGGCTACAAAGAGACTTATAATTCGCTTAGGTTTTTCTCCCAGGTTAACTCCAGCTTGCTTTTCTCTCTCCCTGCAAGAAGAGGAAGCGTGGGACAACCTACCAGTACAGTGACATTTTCTGAGGGAAGAACATAGCTCCCAAGCAAAGGTGTTGTGGAAGTCACAAGCTGGAGAGTTTATTTATCTGACTGAACCAGCTTTCTTGTTGGCACAAAACACTGAAGGATTTGTGGTGTTTTCTCTGGCAGGCTGATATTCATTCAGTAATTTAGAACTGATCTTTCTAGGGTACTTATGTAAATTTTCCTTGATTGTTGCTTGCATCATAGTTTGTCAGCTTCTGGGTTTCAACCCTCACGTTTTCAGTTGAAAATTGTTCTCTGGATAATTATAGCTAACCGTAGTCAAATCGTGCTGGACTTAACAATATAAAGTTGGAAATAAATTGTGACTTTATCTAATCTAACTTCAACATAAGGATAAATTAAAGTTTTGAAAGATTGCAATAAAAGCTGCATGAGTGTAGCTGTGTCTAGTATTTTTACTAGGACAGAACCTGAAAGGACATCTGTCGTGACAGGCAGTATTGAAACATTGACTATATATATTTATCAACCAAATGCATGACTAGACTTTGGCAGGGTAGGAATGATCGTTCTTTAAAAATTCATCTCACATCACAGGTATTTTTTGTTTCTATTTCAGACATCACTAGAATCTATTTTTAAACTATTGTGAATTGATAGGAAGATAGATTGGATTAATGCTGATTAAAGATACTAGTCAGGGCAAGAAAATAATTTATTTAAATATGCTTGTCCTTTTCTTTGCTGCAGAGAGCACAGAGCAGTAGTAATATAGCAAAATATGTAGAACCAAGTTTTTTTCATGGCTAAATTATTGGGAGCAGGGCATTGCACAAGAGGCAAGCTCAATTAGATCACTACATCCCTGTGGTGATAATATATTTTATTTATTATACGATCCAGTAGATCTCACTGCAAGCAAGCTCGCCTGGTGTTTATATACCAGTGTGTTGTTCTAAAAAGTATAATGCAACCATGCTTGTCTTGCTCTAGCATAAAACAAACAGGGATTTTTCTGCCAAATTCTGCTACAAAAGCAAGTATTTCTCCCATAGTAAGTTTTTTAAAAGCACAGAGATTTCTTTACAGATCTGCTGTTAGGTAGAAGTAAGAGCTGGAGTCCCAGCTTTCTGGCCTTTGGTGAGCCCTCTGTACTTCCCTGCAATGGTCTTTCCACTGAGGATTCCTTTGGCAGAAAAGATTGTTCAGCAAGTTTTCAGGCTGGTGTAGCCTCTGCTGAAAAATTAATGGTATTTTTTTGTATATGGATGAGAGAGGGATGAACGCCAAGCTGCCAGAGTGGGTCCTACAGAACTGCTGCCATGCAGCAGCAATGAGAGCTGGCTGGAAACTTCTTTAACTTACATGCTGAGGTCACCTAGTCCAGCAGCTTGCAGGACCAGAGGTGGCACTGGAAGATGAATGGAAATACATTTCTGTTTTCAGTGCTGCATGAGAAGATCAAAATCGTAGTAGTGATTTTTTTCACTGTTTTTACATCAGGGTTTCTGTAGAACCCAAGTTTGGCAATAAGTTAATTAGTATGGTCATAATTTTTTTTTTTTTATAAACCCCAAACTATCTTTTACCATGTTGCTAAGAAAAAAGTAATCGCTCTAATAAAGCTTTTCGTTTACTTCTGCTACTGGAGTAACTTCACAAAGTGAGGTCAATCACAACAGAGCAGGGAACTTCATGGGCTTTATTTTCCGAATTTATTTGCCGTAGTAGTTGCATTCAGAAAATTACTAAGTTTAATGGTTTAATTATGCAAAAAGAACTGGTTTTCATAACTCCCGTCACTGAGCATTCTCGCATACAAGTTACAGCATCGGAAGGAGCTGATAAGTACTATGACTTAGTCTTCAAGATTATATGTATCATTTAATTGAGATTAATTAGGCAGAAATATTCAGTTAACTCTGAAATAAGCCTCTGAATATTCTGTCCAATGGTTTAAATTCCTTCTTTCTAAGAGAGACATCTATAACCTTATGCCAAGGAGTATATGGATTTATTAGGAGCCCACAGTTATGACTGTAGTAGGGCGCTATTAAGTTAAACAATATATGAATGATCAGAAATAACAAGGTTAGCAAAAAGGTGCTGGTTTTAATCAGTGATGATCATAATATAAACTTACGTGAAGCCCAACTTTATATTTTTTTTGATATAATGCAGGCTATGCAGTTATTTTATACAGAAAAAATCAGGTCCATGGATGATGGTGATCAGCATCATTCCTTTACTCATTCAGGACAGAATTATGATCTCCATTTTTAATGAAATATTTCAGTACGTTTCATGCAACATTTGAGAACTTAGCACGCATGTTCTTCAAGTGTTCAGCAATTGTAATTTTTGTGCCCGTACAATTCAGTGTTGGATTACGTCTCTCTTTCATCGAAAAAGCTTTCAAAGTCATTATAAGACATCTTTGCATCAACGATAATAAGTCTTTTCTGTAATTTTGAAAATTAGATTACTATGTAATGGACAGCTGCTAATACGTACCTTGAAACGTTTCACTTTATTAATGATTCTTGATGTCTTGTTTTCTCGCTCTTTGGATTTAGCTCCTCTTTCACTCAGGTGTATTGGTGTCCCTAAGCCTTTCTGGGCCACAGCTGGAGAAGGTGGTGATTGACAGGACCCTGGTGGGGAAGCTCATCTCCGACACCATCAGTGATGGTAATTACACCCACGTGCAAATCAATTGCCTACATTAACAATAGAGCAGAGAAACAGTATGTCAACAGGTAGACTAATTATTGCCATTGGGGACTTGCAAACACAACAAGTAATTGCATGTAATGCCATAGTTACAACCCTCAGGACTAAGAACACTTTAAGAATAATATTTAACATCAAAGTTTTCAGGCTTGTCAAATACTGAATGGGTTTCTAAAATTCGGTTTCTTACACATTTTAATCACTGTCAACATGCCATTTGAACTTGTCATTTTTACTTCATAGGTTGGAGAATGGGACAGAACCAAACATTAGCCAACTGATAAATTATGTGGGAAAATTATTATTAAAATATTAACTTATTAATAAAGGCTGGATAACATTAGTTATGTGGAGGTGTTCTGATTTAGTTTCTAGATTTCCAGAATCTCACTATTGTTATTAAATAGTCACTGTTCAAAACAAAGTTTTAGTTTAAGGCAGAGAAAACTTCTGAAAGTGTACCTGTTTTCAACAGCTTTAGAAAATGACTATAGTTTTTCCACTGTGTCTCTATAGACCTCCACTGAGAACTCAGCCAGGTATCTTGGCATCTGCATGATCAAGAATATGGAATTTTCGTGTGAGCCAAATTACATGTGCATTATCTTCCAAACTCTTAAAAAGTACACCCAAATTACATCCTTTTAATAAGATATACTAGATTTAGCTTTGGTCTTTAGCAATTGATTTCCTTCCATACCCAGTCATCTGTTGAATATTGGCCTGGTTATTTAAGAAACCTGCAAAAATGTGTCTCTCTGACCTTTTCTTATCAGTATGTTTTAGTTTAGTCTTGAAAATTAACATTAATGTAACTATGTTAGTAGAGTTGTTGTTCTAAAAATGTAACTTCATTTTTTACCAACTAGTGACACAGCACAGAACACATTTAATGTCTTGACTCCTTTGTTTTAGCCCTTCACCTAAATTACTGGAATACTAGTTCCATCTCAACTTTTCCTGCCATTTCCAGAAAGAGGATTTCATACTTCCAGGTGACAGAAAATAGGAAAGCCTGAAAGCTAAGTTTATAACCAGATTGAAGTTGTTTGTAGAACTTATTTAGAAAACTCTGTCTTTTTTAAAAAAACTAATAAATATTAAATGTATAAGTAAATTGTACATCTCTTGCCTGACATTGGCTTAATATGTGGTAGGAATACAAATTTTTTTAAAAAAAATACCACTTACTAAAAAAGCTTACAACTAAAGGAATAATAAAGCAACAAATATGTTTTCCTACAGTTATGCCATTCAAACTGCTATAAATAATGTTACGTAATAGTTTTTCCTTACTCTCAAGAATTTCTTAAACCTCCATGTTTGACAATACCCGTGTCTGAAGGTGAAACAGGACTGCTTCTGTTCAGTAAAAGCAAACCCCAACACCTGTCATTGCAATATGGTTTTTATTTTCATGATCAACAAAAGAAAATATTTTTGTTACCTGTGCAAATAGTGTTCAGAATGCAAACTTTTGTACTGAACTGTCCTTACGTGACAACCACAACATAATGTTGTCGTAGAATAAATTAACTTTAATCCAACATAATTGCATGTCTTTCCAAATCTGGGTTGGAATTAGGGTTGTGATCATGAAGTTGGCCAAAATAAATTTGATAATGCAAAAATTCTATGTAAAAATAATAGTTCTTATGGTTAAAAATCATGTATATGTAGAAATGGGTAAGGATTACAGTCTGCCAAAATTACTTAGGATATGTTGTAATTCTCAGAGTAGCATGTCCTCGTAACACTTGGAGTAAAGGTCAGATTGTGTGTACAAAATACAGAATTAAGATTGCATTTATAATCCTCCTGTCTCTACTACTGATTTTTATTATTTATAGGCAAAATTTAAAAGCTAATTTAATTAGCAATTATGGGAAAAAATCCTTTCCTGAAGGAAAACAGTATTTCTCATTTTGTAAATTATTTTGTGGCACTGAGGTCTTGCGGTACTAGTACGTAGAACATGAACGAGACTGCTTGCCTTTTGGGGGTAACCTGGCTCTGCAGCACATGGGCCTCTCTCTGTACTGGCCCAGCTGTGCCCACAGCTGCCTTCATGCTGATTGCATCTCCACTCCTACCCGGGACAGCCACGGGTACTGAAAATCAAGGCACCACTAGTCACAGTCACGCCTGCCCAGGGATCTTTGAACCCTGCTTTCTTCCCTTCAGCCAAAACAAATTTCAGAAGCATCTGAGGTGTGCTGCAGGTCATCTGTAATGTGAATTCTGTGAGGATATCAAAATATTTTAACTGTGCACATATTGAGGGTACATACTCAGTGGCTTTGACTGTTCATCTGTGTTTAGGATCTCAGTTATAGTTTCAAACTCACCATGTCAGCTACTTTATCACCATTTCTTTTTTTTTTTTCTTTCAAAAGCTAGTGTTATTGTTACATTTCAAAGGCAATTATTTGGCTTTAAACTTTACTCTTTAGCATTTGCATACCAGGTACTTCAGAGCTGTGCTAGTACATGACTATTGGAAAATGCAACTGGTTATAAATCAGACTAAAGCAAAGCAAAGCTGAGTAGCCAGTTTTCAATGTTTATATGTAAGACTTAAACTGTCAGTCTACTTAAGAGTATGTAAAATACATTTAAGAATCTAGGATAATAGTCATAAATGCATTTTCTTTGTTTTTCAAGGGTGGTTCTGCATTGGTTTTTTTACCCTCAGTCCCTTTTAGCAGAGTGTTCTGAGTTTACTTTCTGAAAACAGCTTGCTAGCTTTAATTTAAACCCGATTCTCATTAACAATTCTTCAGTGATCTGGTACTAGTAACCCTGGTGACTCACTTCATTGTCAGATGTCTCTTTAAATGTGGCCACCGCTTGAATAACTGGGTAGCACTTGGGAAGAATTCTAGATACTCTTGTGTAATTATTTTTTATTGTCATATCAGTTAATAACTTTTATATTGAACTATTTTGGTCTAGCACCCCTTTATGATAACAGCAGGGATTCCGCTGCACTTTTCCAGACTCCAAGGTAGTTCTTGGTTCCATCTTGGTTACTTTATTGTTTGGGTACCCCCATGTGAAGCTTTCAACAAATCCATAACCCCTCTAAAGCATAATCCTGTATGTAACAGCCTCCTTGATGTCTGCAGCAGCACCCAGAACCTTACAGTATCAAAATACCAAATACACCTCCAGTACTAATTTGCATTTATCATCCTTAACGCAGGCTGTGCTGTATTAGGTGCATTTCTGAAATACTGGTGGATGCTACCATAAGAAAAAAATGAATGCTGAACTGATATGAAAATTAATGTGGAAGGGCATAAAACATATATTTGAATGTAGGGGTAACTTGATATGAGATAATTTATTCAGGTTTATGTCATCGGAGTACTCCCTAGGCTTTATTTCTCATTTCCAAGAAGGTCCTGGCAGGATGACGCACTGATGTTTTTTAGGAGATTACAGAGGCTTCAGTGTAATATTTAAGACACTGTCTTGAAAAAATTGCTTCTTCCAATGTCTCGGAGGAGGGTTCAGTAATTTGTTTTGTTACTAGAAACAGGTATTACAGTGGTGACAATTCTTATTTGTTTTTCAGCTGTTCTTGCAGACAATTTCATCATCTTGTCGTTTGAGAACCATAACCAACTCTGCTTTATTCAGTTTACAAAGAAGATAGATTCTCCCAATGTAAACAAAAGACTGGAAAAACTCTCTTGTTTGGACTTCAAGGTATAGCTGTCAGTGGTGACTGTAAATACCGTAGTAACTTTACGTTATGAATCACAGGTACTCATTGATAGTATATAGCAGTATAAATTGCAAACCTTTATATAACTGACCAGAACAGCTCAAATTCTAAAACTGGCAGTTATTGAAAAGTCAAAAAAAATTACATGGCATTCTGAGTTAATGAGTTAGAATACTGTGCCAAGAGGGATCCAATTTTCTACTGTATTTAGGTTCAGGGCTCAGACACACAGTTGAGTTACCCCTGCTTAACAGATTACCTTGTGTCTGTTGAGCAGCAGTAACTGACCCTTTGCACATTCTCAGCATCTAACAAGCATGAAGCAAAATCTGTAATGGTAAACCTCAGTGTAAAAGATTTAAGGTAATGTGTTTTACCTCTTGTCTGCTGTGGGCTAAAAACGCACACATGGTCAATTACTATGGCTCAGCTGATACACGTGAACTCAGTCATCTGTCCGAGGCACAAGACTGTTGTAATTCTTCGCAGAAATCTTAACTTTCCCTGTAGTAATTACAGTAATTGTATTGTTGGGACGGTTGGTTTTGCAATTAAGCCACTGAGCTAGGACCCAAGATATAAAAGCTGGGTTTCTCACCACTGACAAACTATGTATGTGACCTTAGGCAAGTGACTCGGTGCCTCTGTATCTCAGTTCAGTACGTACACAGTGAAGATTAAAATACTCCTTTTCTCCAGCCCTTTATATATGAGTGTGTCTCGTGTACATATGAGTGACGGCAGTAGCTGAAAGGCAGTCTAGAGAGAGCTGAGCTGGCTTTAAACTAGCCAGTTGGGATGTCAGTAGGAACCAGCTCATCTCAAGCTGAATTACGCTGTGTCTTGGATGGATTGGGCAGTGTAGACATAACTTATTTCAACCATAAGCTCTTTGCCGTCAGGGCAGTGGCTGGCCTTAGGTGAAAGTGCTTGGCACTACCACAGTATCAAACAATAATCAACCAAAGGCAATTAACTTTGAACAGGCAGAGTAGGAAAGGGGCTGCGTCTAGTTCACTGCAAGAGTGAAAGAGAGGCAAGCCTTTGGCCAAGAAAGGTAGTAAGATATAGTGAGCAAAATTGTGAGTTTGTATTTATTTCAGACAGGATAAATGTTAAGGAAAACAGTCCTGTGCTAGCAAATATTTTCCCCTTGACAACCCCTCTGTAATTTGCTTCTTCACATAAGAGAGTTTGCATCTGCAAGGCAAGCTTTTTAAGGATGTGTTTAATTTAAGTTTTGCCATAATACGTTTTAACTTGCTTGGTAGAAATACTTTCTGCTAGGGTGAATATCTAATACATTTTCCAGGCTGTTTCAGTTCAGGGCCTCTTTTCAGCAATGACTTGTGTTTGCGAGATTGATCCAACCTCTATAACGTGGATTTGAGACAGTTCACTGTTCACCAGGAACTGAGCTGATACGTAGTTTACTTTAAAATGATGTGCACTTGTGCCTGGCCGATGGCGTTTGTTAAGGTTCTGCTTTAGAAGCAAGTCTGGTGTGTGGTGTGGTTTGGCTTTTTTTTAATAGAGCTGAACTTTAACGAAGAAGCTGTGGTGAGCTGAAGACTGCCTTCATCATTTAATTGTGAGGCCATAGCTCCTTACTTAATTTATGTTTAGAAAGTAAGTTTGCATTCTGAGTATCATTGGGCACATTTTGGATCTAATGGTTATGGCATTTTTTTCTTGGGAAAGAAGAAAAGCCTAATCCATAGAAAAGCCTTTCTGCCCTAGGAAACCAGAAATATCTGCTGCACTCCTTAATAGGGTTGTTGTGTTCAGTTCTTTGCTGACACAGCTGAGCTTCTCGAAACGCCTCCATGTTCAATGTTAACTTTGCTTTCTCTTGAAATCAGTGGGAATCACTATGGATTATTTCTTTGCCAGCCAAAAAAAGGCATTTGCATTTTTTAATTGAATGTTCTTTTGTGTGAGGCTTGCTAGTTAGGCAGCTAAATATAATTTTTATTATCTTCAAAATTGCACCGGTGTGAGCCAGCAGAAGGTATTATTCACTACTGCAATAATATTATGTCAGCTCTCTGCATTGAATTAGAGTTCTTCATGGCTGATTTTGGTCAAACTTAGAAAAGCTAAAAGATGACAGACACAGTCAACACTAGTGTCACTATCAGTAGTACAAAAGAAACAAAAGATGGTCCTCAATTGAGAATGTGCAAACTTGCAACAATACCGGCTTTAGAAAAAAACCAGTTCCTTAGTGTTGATATTTTTTTCAAGAGAAATTTAATTAAAAGGTAGCTTGCAGTGGTATAGAACTACCACGGGATTAAAATCTGGAGCTAAGCTTCAGGAAATTTAAGTGTAGCCTTCATTTCTGCCTCCGAGTTTTGGTAGCCTTGAGAAATATATACAGCATTTGGGTTTAAATTCCCATTTCTGCAATGAGGAGAATGCTTGCTTATGATCATATGTAATGATATAATTAAATTTCTGTCATATTAACATCATAATTTTTTTGGTACTTTACTTGGACAGAGGCAACTTCATATTGTTCAGTGTCCAGCCTCATGGTGGGCAAAGTTGGCAGGGAACACTATGCAGTACTGGACTACCAGAGTGCTATTAATAATAATAGCAAGTCAGCCAGGCTTTCCTCCTCACAGTTGGGTATTTATCCAAAAGTTGTGGGTTTTACACAATATATACCTAAATGGGAGAATGACGTTCTCTATCCCCTTCCTTTCTAAACAGTAGCACCTTGGCTTTTGTTTACACTTTATAAAAATACAGGAAGACTTACTGTAGGAATTGCTACAGTCTTGAAGACCAGCAAAACATAAGAACTATTATCATTTGTCTTCTTTTAGCAACATTAATGTCTGAGAGTGCCATGTCTAATGCAAGACATAAAGGTTTACAAAAGATTTGTGGCTGTTATTACAGGTGAAATTGTTGTGAACAGTTAATACTGCAAAACAGGACTAATTAATATCTGTGAAACTACTTGTGTTTTTCCATCGTAATAAATGTGTTGTCACCAAATTGACTATTTATATATATCTTTAATTCAAGTAACAAGTACCTGTTAACTTCTTGTATGTTTTATCGTTATACTTCTAAGTATTTTGACAAGTAAAACAGGGTATTCTGAAAATATTGACCTTTTGCAAGTTTTTCCCATCTGTGGTTTTTTTAATCCATTTCAATTTACTGAAGGAAGAGACAGTACAAGGAGTTAAATGTTTACCATGAGAGAACAACATTGGTAATTACTTTGATTTCAGTTCCTTTTGATGTGTATTCAGGGGATGAAGAGGTCAATAATATTATGACCATGCAAATAGAAAAGGGTTCTTTTTGACCATATAAAAAACAGCAAAGGATTATTAAAGCATTAACCTTGATTTTAATGGCCTTGGTTGAGTGGTGAGATCACAATTTGGATGAGCCTGATTATTTACTAAATACAATACATAAATGCAACGGGTTCTTAACACCCATTGCACTCTGGCATTATCGCATTACTGCCATCCTTTGTTGCCTTGCAGACAGGAATATGAAAGCAATCTGTCATGTAGTGAGACTGGCTCCAGAAGCATTTCTCTGATAAGAAGACCCCCTGCCCTTTGCTAGTGTCTGGTCCAGTAGGCTTAGCCATGCGCTTAATCCCCAGAAAGTGGTTCGATTATTGCTGACCAGCAATGGCAAGATAGTTTTTTTTTTCCCCTAGCTATCAACCTTCCATTAATTCCTTAAGCAGAAATGCGGTGCAATCTATATTTCCTTGGCATGTGTCACACAGATGGTGCACTGCTCATGTTTTCAAATAACCATGCTCCAAAATAACAGAGTTTGAATAATAAATTCCACAAATCCTTTCTGAGAAAGAGGCACAATTCTCAAGAGCTGCATAAACTTTACGCATGATGCTGTAGCTCATCCACATTATGCATAAAAGTATATATTCTCTTGCAAAGCAGATGTTTGTATCTGGATTCCTTAATTTAGGGAGGAACAAGAAAGATATATACTTTCTCAAACACTGTAGAATATATTTAATATTTGATTATGTTTTAAACACTAGCCTTAGCTCCCTGGTCAGCTTTGCAGAACTTGTCATTTAATATGGCTAAGCTTAAATCCTATGTGTAGGTCGATGCTGTCAAGCAACCATGACTGTACATTTTGGTATTGATTGGAGTCATTGCAGTAAATTCCTTCTTAACTCACATTCCTTTCCTTCCCAATCCCCTCCCCATAGATAAAGGTGTGAGCACGTCTTTTTCTGTCTGAGGAGATATTTTTTACATTTACAGACAGCCTATATGAAGATATATGTACGCAGTTCTCTGTGTGTGTATATATATATATATTCTCTTTCACACATCCAAAGTAAATGCTCCCTATTGCTTCTACTTTGCTATTTTAACACCTCAAATATCTCCTGCATTTTTCTTCCATCAGATTTCTTATGTTGATATACTTGGACCAGAAGGTAGAAGGATGAAACGTCACCTGGCAATAAACTGTAAGCAAGATATGGTCATTTGCTGGTGGTCAGCAACTAGTGATGGAGCATGGCCTTGGTCTCCTATTTCCTGTGAGAGGGACAGAGCCAACCTATTGCTGTTAGGCTGTGCACATGGCAAATTGGAGGTAAAGTGCTGAACTCTCTTGATTTTTCAGATTTGCTAGAGAAATAACTGTTCAACTTAAATGCATATTCAGGTAAATAGAAAGAACAGATATGGTGAAATCATAAGATCAGCCAATCTAATCTTAAAAGCAAAAGTTCGGTATTTAATGAAAAAAGCACCTTTTTTACTATGTTTACTATTTTCACATCAAAACTGGCAATCTGAGAAAAGTAGCAAAGGAGTTGGGTCTTTATGGTGGAATAGCTTTGGAGCTGCTAACACTGAGAATAAGTGTCAGAGTACCACTAGAAAACTCTAATCTTACAAACTGTAGCTGCTGCATGCTTGTCTAATGCCATTATTTTATGTTGTCTGCAGTGTTAACTGATAAGCATTTTACATCTATTTTAAGTGTTTCATTATAAGATTTTAGCTGCACCCAGATGCTACTTAAATTGTTGCTATGAGTATTGATCAAATCAGAGACCAAGTTTTTTCTTAAAGAAAAAGTCAGAATTCCCCATCTACAGGTGCGAATGTAAGCTACAAGTTACAAGGCTACAAGCTGACCCTCTTCCTGACACTGCTTAGCTTACCTTTTTAGGCAGATGTTTCCATTTAAACTTTTCTATTTTGATTTCATCTGTTTAAGAATATTTGAATCCAGTTTCTTAGGTAAAACTTTAAAATGAAGCTATCTGGGCATACTCTGAGAGGAACTGGAACCTGAATTTAAACAGCTGTTCTGGACTAGCATCTTGTATAGATGCTCCTGTATTTGGAGTTTTATTTTCAGTTTAGCTTAAGCCAGTACTAATACTGACTAAAAAGGTACTGACTGTGGGAGAAGAGCACAAACTTGAGGATCAGCTGTGGAGTAGCTGCTCTGGAGTACCTATTACAGGCTATTTCCCTGTAGGGAAAAACCCTATATAACACTTTAGAATAAGCTGCTCTTACAAATAACATCCTGTTCTCTTTAATTAGGGAAGATGTAAATGTTTTAATGTCTTGGAATTATTACTTTGATAACTAATACTAATTTCAGTGAAGTTTTTTTTCCCCTTGGGATTTTCTATATATTGAATGGAAAAGAAAAAAGGTAGTTGAGAGAGCTTTTCTTTATTTAAGTCATTAGTCACTGTAGAATTTAAGTTTAAATTACCTACAGTTCTGCCTTCTTTACTTCTTTTCAATTGACCTCTCTCCACTAGCGGTCATCTTTAACTCATCTCTCTCCTCTGCCTGATATACACCTGCAGTTCTCAATTCCCCCTGCAGCTATGCCCGACCACATATAAAAATTACTCTGGTAGCTAAAACGTGTGTCTGTTCTTTGTAAGCTTTTTCAGCCTAGTCCCTGTGGCAATTCGATATTATGAAACTTCATCCTACTAACACTTCAGAGCTAATTTCTTACCATGACTTACGTATGTCCAGGTTCTGACAGCAACAGCCTTTTGTTTCCTTCCCGCGTCTTCCAGAAAGCTCCCTAATGCCAACATTGCAATTTCTATTTTCCGATTTGTTTTTTTAGAGACTCATTTCTTCCAATAAATTCACAGAAACCACCCTGTCAGTTTAAAGCTTTCTCCATTTCATTTAATATATTATAGGAAGATTTCCAAATTACAGCATTGCTCTGCATCTTTCAATAAACCTTGTTTTACCCTTTTCTGATTTAGACTCTAAATTGCTCAGGGCTGAGGCTGTCTAGTATAGTCCCAAGCACATCACTGGTGCTTAACACAATAATAATAAGCATTCACTGACGCTTTAGGCCTAAACTCATAATCCTTTTAATTTGGCCCATATTGTAATATAAATATAAGAAAATTATTTTTAAAAGCAGGCTGTCAAATTTAACTGTCCAGTTGCTTTCTCTTCTGATTTTTTGCCTGTACTTGTCTGTTTTAATTCTAAGATCTTCAGATGACATTTCTTTTCCTGTATTTGTCAATAAAATGCCAAGCACTATGCCAGGGCTATTGGAAAACTTAGTCATATATAGATGACAAATTGTCTTGCTGGTTGAAAACTACTCTGTTCCACATACTTATCTCTTGGATGTTCAGTGAGCTGCAGTGTGAGGCTCAAGATACTCTGCCTATATGCTTCCCCAATGTATCCATGATGTGTACCTATGTACCTATGGTACTGTTTGTTGGGGTTTTTTTCAAGATTTCTCTGGCGCTCCTTATGGGCAGTGGTTAAATTCCTGTGCGTGGATTGGGGATGTCATAACCCAGCAGCTCTGGAAGTAGCATCAACCCCCAGTCTGCAATTAACTGAGGTGCATTTTTCCCCTATAGAGTGTTGGAGGGGAACCTTAACACCTGTAACTTCTGAGGGTCATTTGGTAGCTTAAACTTGAGCAGAAATGTAGTTAGCATTTCTAGACAGCTTCTAAACAGTTACTGTCTCAGTCAGATACCACAAAACTACAGTATTTCTGTAATCATGCTTATTTGCCTCTTTGTGCCTCTACTGCCCTACCATTGGTAGTGTTCCTCAGGTATAGACCTGGAATAAAACCATGACATGCTGTTGTTACGCATGGAAGCAAACCCTTATTTATCATAATTGTCCAATAATATTCATTTTCTCCCAGTAAATGAATATTGTCAACAGAAGAAGAATGAGAAGCATGAACTGATGCAGTTTGGAGCATTTATCGAATAGAAGTGCAGTGAAACAATACCACGAACATTTTACATGAAAATAATAATATAGCTTGGATAAAACCAGCATTATTATCTGGAATTAAGAGAAAAGCAGGAATTGCTGAATGTCTGGCCCATTAAGAGCTGTTTGGGATATTGGGTTTATGAAAAGGTAAACCAAGCCCGAGGAAATGAATGGATGCTACCCCCAGCTGTTCTACAGCACCTTGGTGCTGACCTACAAAAACCACAAAAAGGTCTGCCAGCTGCTGACCTGTTGTCTTGTGGCAGAGCAAAGGTCAGTGTGACACTTAGGTGGTGCTACTTCATCCCTGGAAGAATGTTCTGAGTGATGTTTGCTTACTAGGACGAGGACAGGAATAGCTACAGACAAGGCAGCTCGAGTCCTCATCGTGCTGATGTCCTGTAACTGCATGTTCTGCACCAGGGTGATTCACATTGTGCATGCAGTGTTCGGGGTGTTGTGTACTAAGCAGCTTTCCAACTTAATGGAGGAAATACATTTTAAAATACACTGTAAGTTTTACTTGAATTATGCTGTGTGGCTTTATGTTTTAACACTTGCTACTACTGAGGCTAAGGGCAGACATTATTCCTCTAAAAACAACTTTTTTTCCTTGAAAATCTTGACTTGTTTTGCTCCCTTCATTTTTTAGCCCGAGATCAGTGTTTACTGTGTTGATTGCTGTAAGATTTGGTGAGGAATCGTCCCCTGAAGAAAAAAAAGTGCTTTTCTCTTTATCATATGACTTTGCTTTGGTGTGCAGTGTACATTTGTATACATGCACGCACGTTGCTGTTTGTCTGTTGAACCTTTGTCTGCTTTCTTGCATGAATTTGTTTCCTCCAGTAAACTCATCCATTCTCCAATCTATTTATTTAATTATTTAGGGTTTGTTTGTTTCTTCTTTATTAAAAGTATCAACGATGAAGGATGCTATTTAAATTGTCTCCCTGCAGAGATAATGCTGGCATTTTGATTTCAAAACGAGAAGAGGAATCTTCCAGAAATCATTTCAAACAATTTGCTATGAATAAATAGGATTCAATGTGAAATCACCCTTTGATTAAATGCTTTGAGAGAAAGTTATGTTAAAATCAACATGAACTTTATTCTGCAAACATAAATTAACAGGAGGTGATGATGCTAGGGCTCAGTTACTGTAGTACTTTGCATTTGTCTTTGCCACGTTTATTTTTACTGTGTTTTAATGCTAGTGCAAATCACTGAAATTATACTTCAATCTCATGAAAAACATAATTTGCCGGAGAGAGAATATTACTTTTCTTTCTCCCAAGAGATAATATTTAATAGTTATTGCTTCCACAATGTGCTTCAAAGTTGTGAAATAAACACAGCAGATCTTTTATGAGTGAGCTATCCTACAATTACTGTAGCACTCAGAAAAACATCTACTGCGTGTGACTGAATAGCTGAAATACTTCTCACACACATACAGCAAAGAATGTAAAATCCTTGATGTCACATTCGGTTAAAAGTTCAATGAATAATACGGGATAAAGATGATGATGATAAATTTTGAAATAAAATAAGAATAAATGTTGGCTGAAGATCTAAATAATAAGATTGCATGTGGGACTGTAAATACAGTGCAGCAAAATGAGTAACCTAGAGTAGGAGCCTTGCATTTTTATTTTAGAAGTGTTTTAAGATAGGGTGGATTTTTTTCCTCCATCTCCCATGCTGTATTTAAAACTATTTTACTATATTGTGCACTACACTTCCCACTCTACATTTCTAATTAAAGCGTTTGTTGTTATTTGGAGCCTCACTGTGTGAAATTAAATAAGCAATTTTTTTTAACATCCATAAAATAAATCAAACATTTTTCTCATGTGAAAAGCACACAATTCAGTCACAGCAAGCTTATTTCTCTGTTTCTTTTGTTTTCTTTTTTTATCTGCCCGGTAAGCCAATTTTCTGCTTAAGAACTACTGGTTAAAACTCTTACTTGTTTTGATATGTGGACTTTAACCTTCCCCAGCACTCTATGCAAAATACTTTAATTTTAAGTGTTCAAAGATTTGCACTCAGAAGGGTGATACTGCTCACGCAAGCTAGTGATGTTATTTCTTTCAAACATAAAATGAAAGAAAGTATTTTAACTAGCTTAATTCAGGCCTCTTATTTACAAAGATTAACAGATTCCTTTACTTGGATTGTTACGATTTCTGACTAGGATTTGAAAACTTGACATGTATAGTATGCCTTGTACTGCTGGTTAGCTGGTGCAGAGCACAGGGGCAAACAATGTCCGTGTGCAGTACTGGTGCATGCCTGCCACGTTAATAAGGGACGTATGCATAAATTACATGGATGGTATTTAAATACAATTACAATTTTTTTGGTAGCCTACATGTCACAAAGCTAAAAGTGACTTTTCAGCTTCTTTATTTATTTATTTTACAGAAAGCAATTGGTTGTACTTCATGCAATGTACTTCCAGAAATCTTCCCTTGAAACCCAGGGCTACGTGCTTAGTCCCAGATTTATGGAAAGCACTTGGCGCTGAATCAATTCTACCCCCCGCCATGTGGCACTGCAGCTCTGCCTTTTTAGATCTGCTGCCCTGTCCCCTCCTCCGCAAATCCTACAGTTGTCCTACCCACTTCTGAGGGAACTCCTCCAGCTTTTGCCTTCCCATTCCCCGAGCAAATGCTCTGTTAACTTAAAGATACCTTGCTGTTTAAACGTGCCCCTTGAAGGTTCCACAGGACCACTGCTCACCAAGAAGGAATCCCGGCGGATTCCTTTGAATGGCCTGCTAAGGCACTATGTGCACTGCATTTACTAGCATGTGGCTACTTACCAGATAGAAAAACAACTGGCAGGTAATGGAATACCATCTTCTTGGAAAAAAAAAAAGGTGTTTTGATTGTTAGACTTCGTATCTTTCAAAAGCATTATCTTGGCCTTATTAACATGTTTCTGTGCTTGCATGTCTCTCTGCTTTAGTTTTTCAGTTAGCAGCATGAAGAATTAATAAAAGTCATTTCTGACAGAGAAACTAAAATCTTTCCTCTCAGATGAAAGAGAATATTCTTCTTTTTTTTTTCCCTTCAGAGTGCCAAATACCAGTTACATTCAGCAAAACTGGAAACCAGAACAAAGAGGTCTCTCGGCTTGGTACTCTTCCTCCAAGAGGCACAGAAGGCCACTGATGCATGAGAAGCAGCTTATCTGTTCCAATCTAAGGAGAAATGTTTCTCTTGTTTTCAGCCAGAATATGAACAGTAGTGTCGAGAAAAGTTTTCTTTAAACCTAATTTGTTTAAACATTACATCAAATGTTAGGTTTTGAAATGCAGCAAATTGTCTTTCTCTGCTTGCAGGAGCTTTTTCCTAGTTTAGAATTGTGTTTATACAGCAGCCAGCCCTACCCTAGACTTCCTTTCAGGGATTTGCTCTCAAAATTGTGTGAAGCTGGGAAGCTTCTCATCTCAAGGCTCATTAAATTCGCCTTCCAAAATATAGTCTTACTTTCTATTAAAATCATAGTGAGCAATTTTGTGCCCCACTTTTGCTCTAACAAGGCAGAACAAAATTACTAATTGGATTCAGTTTGCTTGCTGACTCTCAAACAATCAGTTGACAACATTTATTTTTCTGTGACTATTTCCATTGCTGTTTTCCAGCAGTCATTCCCATGGAGTTGTAAAATCCATGTTTCACATGTTTTCTTCTCTATTGTCTTAACCTTCAAGGCCAGTCTCTCTTTAGAATTTAATAGTGCTTTTGGTCTTTCATCTCACAGTCTTGATTATTGTGTGGATCTTCATGAGTTTCTTGTAGCTTGTGAGAAGATGAACAGAGAGGAACACTGATTTTGGATCAAAATATGTAGATGAATAATGCAGTGCATTGAAACCTGCCACAGGAAGACAGAAATCTGAGTCCCACAGGGCCTCAAGGCTCATTTCACTGGAGTTATGGAAGCTTTGAAGACTTGCTTGGGCAAGATTTCTGTTTCACATATTTGAAAGGCAGCTACCTGGGTCTCTATACATACTCTTAGGGAACAAACAGTAACACTTCACCTTGTCTTTATTTGGGGTTAGAGCGCTGTATGGTCACAGTAATCCTTTGTCCACAATAACCTCTCTTACAGGTTTCCTTGCTATGCAATTTAACACCCTAATAAGCTACACATTTCAGCAGCTCTAACATCTGCACAGTAGCCACTGAACATTTTGTGGGTATAAATGACTAGTTGCAGAGGCTGAGTCATTGGTGAGGGAACGGTCAAGGTGAGGAAATGTTTTTCAGACTATATAAGTAATCTAATCTTTTAATTCCTCTTTGGTGTATGTTTTCATTGGTCACTACTCTGTTGAAATCGGTTTACCTAGTTTTCACATGTTGGATGCACTGGCTTCTGTATTAGATGCTTTTGAATTAAGTGGTTCTTTGCATGTCCCTAACTACTTATCTTAAAGTAGCTAAGGCTACTGTATTAACCAGCAGCTGATTTGCAGCCACAGAATTGCAATATGCCTTTAGTCTTTCTTTTGAATGAGAAACCTTTTTGCTGACATAATAAGTAAACTCTCAGAAAAAAACATCCTAATCAGTCTGATTGACATCCCTAATAACTTGGCTTTAAATTCATTGGTTGCTTCTGAAGTAAGGGCTGGTATGCCAAAAAAATAATCTTAATTTCTTATTCTCCTCCTTTGCAGGATGAAAGGCTGAATTATGTGTTCAGTTGGTCTTGCGATCTGCAGAAATCAAATTTAAATTGCTTTAATGTTATGTGTGCATTTCTGTTTTCAACGTGACATTTCCAGATTTCCTCCCTCACCCTTTCTATGTCCTTTAATCACATTTGTTACCCCTTTCTGTGTAAATGGTCCTTGCATACCACCTGGGCTCAAAAGAAGGGGCTTCCAAAATTAGTGGCAGGTCAGCAGCTTCAGTTCATAGTGTGAAGAATGCTATGGGTACACCTGAGGGCCAGGCTGGCTCGGTCGGACGTCTCCCTTTCACTCTTCATTTTTGCATGAACAAACACCAGCAAGTTTCTGACTGACTTCCACTACTCCCATTCTTCTAGAGACATTGGTTTTCTCTCTCTTTCAGGGAAACAGCTTTTCAGAAGCTAATTTGTAACTTATTTACAGCTGGTATTTCTCCCACAGTTTCCCTGCTCGAGTCCTGTATAACACCTCTCGCTCAAACCCATATATTATAGGACAGTAATTTTCGCTGGTCTCCACTGTTGCCTCCATCACTTTATGGTTCCTCCCGTGTTCCCACACTACAAATTCTTGCTCTTTGCCAGCTGCTGCCTCTGTATCATATTCTGCCTTTGTGGCGTTCTTCTAGTTCATTCAACCTTCAGGTACCCCTAAATGGTCCCCCTTTTCTGCTATCACAAATTCATTTATACTGCATCTGAAGCTCTATGGCACCAAAGAACATCCACCACCTACTCATTTGGCAGTGTCTAGTATACGTTGTTTAAACATGCCATTGTTTCTACCACCACAGTGTAATATTTCTGTTACTATGGCCTAGAGCAAACGATCAAAAATCCTCTACATGTGATGCTCAGAGTAACCTATATACATTTTTCCAGAAATTTTGGGGTTTCTCCCCCAGCCCACTTGTGAATAATCAGTTATTCTTTTATATCAGTCAGCTGTTCATTTCTCCTCTTACCAACACTCCTAGGAACATCCTCTCTTTTATCTTCTGTTCTACTAATTTGTTGCATACTCTGGACAAACAAATACGGCTCAAACTATATTGCAGCATTTTTTCATCAAAGGCATTAACATGTTAAAAGTTAAACCAGTAGATTTTTATAATTCTTTTTCTAAAACATGTAGTTGTTTTGGCTTACTGACCCATGAGAAAACGTATTTGCAGCAGTCTATTTTTTTAATATTGTCAAAGTAAGAATAAACCGTTACAAATGACTGCCAAAATGTCGTGGTTTTTTTTCAGGTCCTGAGTTACATCCGTACAGAATGGGACCCGCTCGATGCTTGCTTCAGCATTCGTCAGCCTTGCCAGGTGTACACAGTAGAGCACTCCATTTCCGCAGACAAAGAGCCTATGGCTGACAGCTGTGTCTACAAGTGTGTTGGGAACAAAATTCAGTGCGTGGCAGTCACCAGAATACCACTGCGATCCAAGGCCATCAGCTGTTGCAGAGATGTTACAGAAGACAAACTAGTCCTGGGTTGTGAAGATTCGTCAATAATTCTGTACGAAGCCTACAACCAAGCGACTCTGTTAGCCCAGGCAGAACTGCTGCCCACTGTAATAACCTACCACCCTTCCGGAGCCATATTCATGGTTGGCAGCTCTCAAGGGGAGCTGCAGGTTTTTGACACGGCACTGTCCCCAGTTAAAATTCAGCTCTTGGCACAGGACTATTCACCTGAGGCAACTCTGCAATTCAGTAAACACTTTGACGTGCCCAGCAGCCTCGTCCAGATCCAGTGGACTGCTCCTCCAGCTGCATCTGCCGGCACTGGCAGCACAGATATTCATGACCTTTTGTTAGTGAGGTTTGACAAAGGACCCTTGGGAGGACTGCACTTCAAACTTGGTAAGTCACTGAGCACATCCGTTGAACCTTGAGCTCCGAAGGAAACATCTGTACCTCACAAGTATTTTGTAGTTTGAAACACTCTCGTTTTAGGTACAGGGGACCGTAGCCTTAAAAGCATGTAATTCCAGTGATACCTGAAGGTGTGAACCAAGGAGTTGATTATGTTTCGCAGTTGCTTAGTATTTTTCATATGGGGTCTGACAGAATAGGACCCCAATCTGTTGTTGGATCGGGGTCCCATTGTGTTCCCTGCTACTGTAATAAAGCGTAGCAATTTCTCATATGGAAAATTATTTTAATCTGCAGCATATAATTTTAGGAATTGTATTAATTCTGTAATAATACCGCTAACAGGCTATTTGTAATAATAGAATAGTAACGTTATTTTCTTTCCTAATCTTTTTGCGTGTATGTATGATGCAACTGTCCTTCCCATTACAGTGTATATTTGTCCCCATACTCTGTTCTTCCTGACTTCAGTACATGAAGCTGCATCATTTCTTTCCTTGAAGACTTTTCACACAAGAAGGAAGGTTTTCATAACCTTCAGAGAAGTCTGGTGTCTCAATTAATTTGCCAGGAGTTGTGAGTAAAAGAAGCAGTAATAATACTGATTTTGGACTTGATACAGCACTCCTCATTTTAGGTGTATGGAGACTTTAAGAGAGTAAAACCATAACTATCTTCATTTCACAAACAGAGTAACAAGAAGCAGTAAAGGAAGGCTAAAAGGCTTTCCAAGAGTTTCACAACGAGTCAGTGGCTGAATTAAGAATAAAACCCCTGCAGTTGCTCATCAGTGAGAACTGTATTCATTCCATTCAAGTCAGGCAAGTTACAGTGGTGCAAACCCACTGAGAGCTAAAAAAACAATCATGCTTAAATCTTCTGACTACCAAGCCAGTGTTTCAGCAGGGCAGACAGCCATGTCGAATATACTCATCCTGGAAAATTTCAGCATTTTGCCCATTGTCTGTCCAGGGAAACACGATTGCCCTTGTAGATCTTTACAGGACTTTTTTATGATTCTTTTGTATAAAACTGTTGAGATTAGGAAGAAGGAAGCCTTTTTTTTAAAAAAAAAAAATAGGTGACAGTAAGGATTGAAAACCTACTTTATTTCTTTACTTATTAAGACATGCATGAGCTTTTGTGGGGGGAAATCCTGTCTGAAAATGCTGCAGACCTAAACATTTGAAAGACTGAATTTAAAAAACTACGTACACCACTGCAGAAAGGTAAAGTAATATAATAGGATGTTAGCAACAAAAATGTTGGATTGACTTATAGTTTGTGTAGTTTTAAAAGAGCTGAGGCAGATTATTATTGTTATCTAAAAAAAAATATTTAAAAACCTGTTTACAAGTTACTGTTTATTTTGAGATAATTCAGCTATATTATGTTCAATGACAGGTTTAATAGTTGCAGAGTACCCCAGAACACTAATTATAACAGCTATTTGATGTTTTTGTGCATGTTGGCCATTAGAAAAAAACCACCTCTAAATTACCTCTTACCTGTCAAGCAGAAGGCACTCTACCCACATCTACCTTGCTTTTCTTCAGTCCTCCCTTGTGGGGTTTTCTCACAACAGCTTTCCAGAAAGTACAGCTTTCCCCTTGCTATCTTTAGCACATTTATGTTCTTACGAAGGCAGGCAGGCTCTCAGTGCAGGGATTTAGAGGCCTTTCCTGCTAATTGCCAGCTTGTAAACTTAATTGGACCGTCTCCCTGGGCACCGTTCCTAAATCAATTAGGCAGCGAGTTGGCTGTCACCTCTTTTTCCCGAGCAGGTTGCCTGGAAGCGCACCACCCAGGAGAAGTCAAGCATCCAAATGGGAAGATGTTGACCTCTACAGCTGAAAGTTATCACATTTTAAAATTCATTCTGTATAATTACTATAAAATCTGTTATAGGAGGAAGGCGAAGCCCTCTCTATCCCTCCCTCCTTCCTTCCTTGCAGTCCACTGTGCAAAAATACGCTGTGCTCTGTTGCATCCTGGATTGCAGCTTTACCCATCTTCTCATTCTGCCACACTACCAAGGTGGTGCGGTGTTGCTTAGTCAGCCCCGCTTCCCAACCTCAGCAGTTTTTAGCTATTTAAGAAATAATGCAAATATAAATTATACGGAATATTTAGGAGTCCATGACAGCAAAACCCAGACAGGCATTCAGGACTGAAAGAAAATCCATAATTAACTCATGGCTTGGAACTGTTTCCCATAAAAATCTGTTAAGAAACCATGTCAATGAGAATAGACAAATATGTTTTTAACTTCCAGCTGACATATGATGATTTTGGGTGAGTTCTGTGAATTCTCCATTGTGCTGTCTGGCCAGATTTATTTCAGGAAAAGATTCATATTAAATTTACCCTCAAACATTAATGGCAAATATTTTTGGTGTCTAATGCCAAATTCATTTTCAAAAGCATTGCGGCTTCTTGTCGTTGATGTCAACCCAGATCTTGAGTAATGCCAAACTTGGTGCTGGTGCCAGTGGTTCAGCACTGCTGGCCCCAAAAGACATTTTAAATATAATATTGTTTTTAATTAGCATGCAAATAAGTATTTTCATCTTCATTTGCTGATTAATGTGAAGATTGCCCAACTTATGTAATACTTTAAAAACACTAAACATTTAGGAGGAATAAAGTCTACCATAACAATTAGATACCATCACACATACACGGGTTAAACATGGCTATTACACAGTATCATGTCCATAGGCATTAATACATGCAAATATAAAGTGAAATACAGTAGACCACCATGTCTTTTCTTCAATGGCTCTAAAAAACTGAAGTATTATTTCTTTGTTACAAAAAAAAAAAAAAAAAAAAGTAAGCTTTTTTTCCCCCAAAGCGTCAGATCTGTATATGCAAGTTCTCAGCAGGTTACTTGTCCTCGAGCTATAGTCAGTTTTCCTCTACTTTTTTTCCCTTATTTTACATCACAAACAATATTCACAACTACATTTATGAGAATTTTGTGAGGTATGTTTTCTGTATATCGGGTCTGCTTTTCTCTGTTGTTGGACTTTTTTTTCCCAGCCATCCTGTAACAATACCGAGGTTTAGCTTGTTCCCTTTCTCATCAGAATTTTTTCCTTAAAAGTAGCTTTGACGAACAACATCAGAATATAAATGGAGAACATAAAAAATAATATTATGTTTTTATTTAAAGAGAGGGGAAATTTATTCGGGAAATTTTTTCTGATCTCTTTCCAATATCTGGAGCAGTAGTGATAAATTACTCTAGCACAGTGACCCAAAGCAAGCAGGAGCTGCCAAAATCCCTTGCGTGGCCTAGGTAGCACGATCATTTGGGTAGTCAGAGGCAATTAGTAATGTTACTTTCTGCAGCTTTTCAGTTGCCTTTTCTGTTCAGAAGTTCAGATCTGCAAGTCAAGAAGCTTTGACAGTCTTTTCATTTTTCCTTTTCAGAGAGAGAGTGCTGTAGATAATTGATGCTCTCATGGAGTGAGTGATGTGTTGCGTGTTTTTTTCCTTTATGGCAAGTTTGTTCTTGGTTTCATGTGCAGTGGTAATTCAAAGGTCCCTAGCTGTTGATATCTGTCCTGATATCCCCTCACAGAAGAAACGCTTCATGTAGAAAATTTTGCCAAGTTAGAAGTAAGTTCTAGAGCAATTGCAATGTGGAGAGTAATCGAGTAACTTGCTTTGAAGTTTGAGCTGCTGTAAAGTTGTATACATAGGTATGTTTGCGTGAGACAAATGCCAGGTTTTCTTGTTGCCCAGCAGTATTTCCCTACAGGAAGAAGGGCTATGAACATGAATTGATTACCTACAATCCATTAATGATAAACAGGGAATAAGCTTTTTCTACTGTGTTTAAAACAAACTTCATTGCGTGATGTTGTCACCAGTGGCTATTGGCCACAGTCGCCCACCTTGCAATTGTGAAATTCACTGACGGTTTTTCTCTGCTGTCCAAAGCACCCTCAATCTAAATATGCAAAGATAATAAGGAGCTATCTCACATAAAAAATTTAATACT
The DNA here is from genome assembly GCF_015220075.1 of Falco rusticolus. Lineage (NCBI taxonomy): Eukaryota > Metazoa > Chordata > Aves > Falconiformes > Falconidae > Falco > Falco rusticolus. Next base: position 1,678,370 of record NC_051192.1, on the reverse strand, counting down.
GAAACCCATTAACTCAAACTTTCTAATTTTAACCAACGGCAGTTATTTTTAACTGTGCTGAAAAGTAGTCAGCTACTGTTTAGCATACTCATAGCGCTATCTTTGATTTTAATATTTCCTGTAAAAGGTGTGATCACAAGAGGACAACTGGGCCTTGTGGAAATCATCCACCAGTACATTCGTTACGACCAGATACATGAGGCAATTAATGTCCTGAATACCATGAACTGGAACACGATGGGTCATCAGTGCTATATATGCTTGAGTGCCATTGTCAATCACCTTCTTAAACAAAAGCTTACACCAGACAGAGAAGGTAAGAGACTGATTATATTTTTAATGTGTTTTTGTGGTGTCTTTGTAATTCATATGTGGATTATGACAATGTATTTAGTGGCTGCATAGAGAAGACAAAATTGAGAATCCAGTCAGCCAGCCAGATTATGGTACTTCATAATCAAATGTCATATGTAGACAAGTCACTTCAATAAAATCTGGATCAATGTGTTGATTGCATTTTAGTTTGTTTGTATCAATAGTGATACTAAGATAATGCATATTTTAGTATATATATATGGTATAGTCATGACTTAATGTGACATACGTATGCTGTAACTGTATTATGTTACAGACTAGTGGATTGAAGCATTTGTTACATATTCATGCTGAAACAGCACCAACTTAAGGGGGGACTTTTTCCTGCAGCAGGGACAAGAGATTTTAGTATGGTTTTTAAGGTGCTTTTGAAGGGTCATTCTTTCATTACAAGAACCAAAGGCTGGGAATACACTATCCTCTGCTGCCTCCTTTAGGATTATGGCATTTGTCCTCACTGTAATCTTCTGGCCCCCTGCAGTAGTAGCTGGGGTCCCTCACAATAAATGATGAATTTTAGGTTCAGCCTTGTCTCTGCTGAAGCCTGGTGTGATGCCTTCCTCTTGATTTGCTGTCTATCTTGAGACTCAATAAACTTCAGGATTTGAAGTGCCTTGATTTAGTGAAGGTGTTATCCTCCAGCCTAGCAGGCAGACAGCTGGGGACCAGGCATCTTTTGTGGCAAGAAAGAATACTTAGGATTCATGCGTGTTTGATGATAGAAAAACTCCAAGGTGCCTACATCGCTGCCAAGCCATCAGCTGTCCCATTTTGGGGGATCTGATTAAAAAAAAAATTCTCTCTGCATTAGAAACATAGTGTATCAATTCTAAATAAAACATGCTTTTAAAAGAACCCATGAAAAAAGCTGGTTTTGAAACTCTTGTAAAAATATGCACATTATAAATAGATGTCTGTGTGTTTCCCCCCATGCAGCTCCCTAACACTATTTACAGCAGATGGAATTTTATTCTGTCCAGGAGTTATTCTATGTGAACCTAACAAATTTGGCATGGTAATTTGTTTTCTTTTTTATTAGCAAAACCCAGTGGGGCCTTTTATTTATAGCAGTGGGGCAGTTATCTTTGAGATCTTTATTCTACCTTCAACATCAAGCTGGGCTCTCTAATGAATCTATAACTGTGCGTGTAGTTACTCATATTCCATGTACGTTGAAATATTTCAGAAGTACAAAACATGCTGTCGAGAAAACAGCAATGGCAAGGGAGTATGGCTTGTTTTTGCAGAGATACTGCTGTATTCAATTTTAATCTAAATTGACTGCTGCTTTGAAAGAAAATATCTTTAAAGTTAAACTTATCTTACTGTCTAGATTTAAGATAATGCAAAACCTAATTTAGGAACAGTTTGCCAGTGTTACTAACACAGTACTATTAGCACATTCAGTGCTATCAGGCCTAATAAAATAAAATGTAACTATGCTTGAAAATAAAGAACCACTATCACTAAATACAGAAATGCTAGTTCAAGCAAACATTAATAACAGCTAATCAATGAGATTTTGTCTGCCTAATGAGACAATAGGTTATATTTTTCTTTTAAAGCCCACACAAAATTCTGATTAGCAGTAGCAGTTTGCACATTCACTCTGAAGGGAGAGCCTATATAGCAAATATATAGCAAATTCTCCCTGTTCTGCCTGTAAGAACTCGTACTATGTGTTAACTTGCAAGCAGAAGTCACATAACATAAATAGTATTGATCATTGAATTTCCATTCGGCTAAGCATGTGAGACACAAACGTATACCGTGTATTTTCTTATATTATTTATAATTTTGTATTTAAAACATGCAGGAAAATACCTAAGAGCTCCAGCTGTGGAGTATAACAGTCAGAAAGTATTTAAAATGGAGAGAACTTCTGTAACAAAAGGGCTTTATTTTATTGATTACAGGGGAGGTTATCCTGTTTCACACTACAACACGCTGTAGGAGTGTCACACCCTTAGGGTTTCTAGACCCTTTTATTTAAAATTTTTAAAGAACTGTGGGCTGAAGGAGGTTCCTTAGACCTCAAGGGCATCACATGAAGGGTTCTGTCACCCACTGACCTAACACAGTAATCCCTGAAAAACTGAACTTCCTTGTTGCTTGCTGCCTAAGAGGACAAAGATGATTTGAGCTAATCAAGAGTTGATCTCTACTGGACAAACTTGTTCAAACTGTACTACTCTTACGAGTCACTTTTAATTGTATGTTGCTGGTGAGAACTTGATGTGTTATAGACTTCTTGATCCTTTTGACAGGTTCTGTTGCTCAAAGTCATTGTCAACTCTGCCTGAAAGTGAAAGTTTATAGGAACATTTGTGTTTGTACAACCTGTCATATTTTAATTTTATCTGTCCTATAACAACATCACATTTCATCAGTGTTTGAGGAATTTGACTGACTGCAAACATGAGCAACCTGTTGTAATTGAAACAGTTTGACTTGTTTCATTGCTGCTGTGTTTGAACTCCGCAGCACAGCTTGAGGCAAGCCTTGGAACCTTTTATGCTCCTACAAGACCCCTCTTGGATACAACTGTGCTGCAGTACAGGGACCCAATCAGCAGATATGCAAGAAGGTTCTTCCACCACCTGCTCAGGTGAATGACAGTTTCAACTTCTATCAACTTAAAATTAATTGCGTATTTCAATAACTACCTACTTTAATGTGGTTAACATTTTCCAAGAGGACCACCCCTGAAAAAAATGCATTCGTTGTTACTGTTTGTTTTACTTGCACTTCGTTCCTTTCAAGTAGAGTATTGCAGATAAAATGCTATTCAGAGCTCTTCTGTCATCAATACTCTTAAAATGAATCAGCCTTTCCCTTTTAGCTTGATAGAAAAAAGATAGCTTGTTTCTGAGAGATTTATATTCACCAACTGCTTGCAGATTAGCTGTTGAAACAGCTTACAAACTTGGAGAAAACACAGAGTTTAAACAGATGCTAAACTGCAAATGAACAGTGCATGGTCCAAGACATTTTTGTCTTTGCACCACTGAAACCTGAGCATTTTGTTATTCTCACCCTCACAGTTCTCATACAGAAATTCATATCCCAGTAATTCTCAGTGCCATTAAAATAAGAAGAGAAAATGAAATATGGAATTTGTCTGTAAATTATATGACATTAGAAGAGTCATAATACCAAATTCAGCTAGAATTTATAGTGCATTGGTTTATTGCTATATTTTTCCTTCAACATAAATCAATAGCCTAAAATTCAGTCAGTTACAAATATCAATATACAGCAGTTCAACCACAAATACAGCTGAAACATTCCCTCTGAGAATTATGCAGAGTGAAAATAAGGAGAAATTACCTTCTGAATGATACAATGTTTGTAACACCATGTTGAGGAGCAGTGTAGATGGGCACAGTGAGAAGACTTACAGTGCACCTTTTTTTGGTGATTCATCCAGATTGTATGCATTTCCGGCATATGCAAAGCTAGGAAGTGCAAGTTACTTTGATGGTGGGATGTGTGATTCCTTCCAGAATTCCTTAAAGTCCTTAAAGATTCCTTAAAGAAAGATGTTTTATAATGTCTCCTATGTTTTGAGTCTGAATAGGATCCTTTTTCAGGTAAACAGGTCCATTCCAATGGGGAAATTATTCTAAGTAGAAGGATGCTCCAAATATCTGCATAATATGCAGCAGTCTTTCACTGGAGTTTTCTTAATAGATGTGGCCACAACAGTGGGTGCAAACTCTGCTTTTGCCTTTCTCCTAGAAACCAGCAGGGAAGATCTGTTGCTGCAATGGCCAACTGTAGTGGCTGTGGGCCAGTTGCCTGCAGAGGACAGATGCGGAAAGAATGCCTCAGAGATCGCTGAGAGGTGTAACTATGGTGCTTTTACATCTGCAAGAGAAAGGTGTATTCCCTCTGAGTCAGGATTTGCTTCCAAATGCTAGCAGGCATGCAGAGGCATGGGGCCCTGGCTAAGCTTTCAGCCCTTGCGGCTGCTGCACACAGCTGAAACACTGACTCAATCCCCCCAGCAAACAAGGAGCTTCAGTGTCAAAATGCTGCCTGGACAGTGTGGGGCACAGACAGGAGGTGTGTAAGAGTCTCCCCATGTCTTTTACGTCCACTGTAAAGCAGCCCTTGAACAATCTACAGTTGTGGCAGCTTTTGGAACAAATGTGTGTTATTTTGCTGTTTCCCTATTGTCAAAGGGATTTGTATTCAACTGAATCAAAGTGATAGGATCATGTGATTGCTGCAGAACAGATGGTAATGCTTAAAGCTTATCTGAGAAGACATAATCTAAGTACAAAATGAAATGTTCAAAAATGGGAGATTTATCTGATAGCAAGGAAATAATGTTCAGAGCTGATCTTTGGTGTGCTAAAGTGGCTGTGCCTTAATTGGTGTTTATTTCTTTTTAGATGTTTTCTTAAGTGACTAGAATGATTTGAACATAGGCTAAGCAGAGGGTGCTACAGATTTGTTGGAGGAATGGTAAGCCATGGTTCTGGGTGAGAGAATGCCATCTAGGCGCGGTGCAATGTCTAGGAGAATCGTAGGGAGGCACGGTGCCCACTAATTCTTTTGGGCAAGCGAAAGTTGCAGCCACTGCTATTACATCCATCAGTGAAGAGCCAGTGAGGCAAGCCGCTTCTGCCAGCCTGCATTTACAGTTGTAGGTTCAGAACAGGAGGAAAAGTGAGAAGAGAATTATGCTCTTGCCTTTTCAGGTCACCATACTGTGCCTGTGAGGACACTGAAAACAGAGTAGCCCTCCCACTACCCGTTTGTCAGAGACAGAAACTGTATCTGGGTGTCAGGAAGACTGCATTTTAGGGGCGCTATATGCTCTCTGTCTCAACCCTGGTTATTTGATTTATTTGCTTTTTTACCCTTACTCGTTTAGCACTAAATACTTGCAGGCTAGTTACAAATAGTTAATGAATCTCTTCAGAGTGAATTTTTGTTACCACAGATGTGTCTGCATGACCAAACAAGAAGACTTGAATGCAGAAGCACTGTAAACTGGCAATGCCAACTTGATGCAGCACTGGGGGACATTTGTTACTCTCTTGTGAGCATGAGGAGACAAAAGCACTTTGTACCCTATTGCAGCAAGAAGTGAAGGAAACGCAGTGCTTCCTAAATTACATACACTTTAAGTATAGCTGATATTCCAAAAGTATTTCTTGGAATAGAGTAGGGCCTTCCACAATTCCTTTGGGCTTCAGAGAAAGCAAGCAGCAGATGCACAGAAGTTCAGTCTAGAGGCTAAGGAGCTAAAACACACAGGGGAAGACCCAGAAGCAGGGTAGGAAGAGCGAGGAAAGTGTGGTTAGCGGCATGAGTAGAAGACAAGGAACTGGGGATGAAGGCCTAAAGGCAGGGGTGGGGACGGACGGAGTCTCACAAAAGCTCAGAGTGGGAGTACAGGGCAAAATGGGGGAAGCATCCTAATGTGTATGGTGGGCTGCAGAGGAGACAGACACGTAAGGGATGGACAGGGAAGGGTGGAGTCTTTCATACCAGATTAAAACATTAAAACACTTAAATGTTTCTAGATCTAAATCTGAAAAATGTTCATATAAACAAAAGTTTTCACCCCCCCTTTCCAGCTTTCCTTTGAATGCCCCACCAATCTGCCTTAAGCCTTTTCTAGAAGGACCCACTCTTGGGAGAGAAATATTAATTCATTCTACATGCTGAGACAATCTTTGACCTGCCTGCTGAGTCTGCCAAAAAGGTGCCAGTTATTGTTGTACTTTTAAAGATGTGAGTGCCTGTATTTACTAGAATTGAGAAATACAGTTACCTTTTCAGAAAGGCTATCCTCACCTAGTAATAATCATGTGCCAATGATTTTAATCTTTACTGTAGGCTGAAAGGTTGTATATCCAGTTGCAAATAACTGGAGACATCCATTTTCACATTATCGGTGAGATTATAGGCTAAACATTTTTCTACCATCAAAGAGATCAGTTTCTGGAAAATGCTGAACACTGAGATGGTAGGTGCCCTCCTTTAGCTGTCGACGGGCACTGTAGAAAGAAGGTGCTGCGTTGGTACTGGCTGTGTTGCAAGGGTGGGTTAGAAAATGATGCTGCAACCTGAGGTGGGCCAAGGAACACTGACAGCATGATTGAAACGGATCGCAGTTAGACCAATGGAAAATGCCTTGCAACATATTTGATGCAGCCATATTATTTGTATCTGTTGTTATAAAAGCTAAGTTCTCAAATTTGCAAACTATGCATCTTCAGCTTCCACTAAAGTAGGAGCTTAGAGCTTTGCAGATATAGGCCCTGAATGTAGAATATGGAATACCTCCAAAAACAGGCGTTCAGTATACAAAATTAAAATTAAAGGCCTCTTAATTATATGCCAGGGATCCATTACAACAGTATTTATGGAATGAATAATTATTTTCACTTTAAATCTTATCTATAATTAAAAAATACAGGAACTGAATTACAAGTATAGAAATGTATCTTAGGTGTTCCTTGCCACTTGAGTAGCACTTCGGTATTTTATTATGATGTCACTGCTTATAATAATATAATGCGTTATATCATTATGTAAAATGTTGAGCAGAGGTGGATTTATTGGGAAGCCTTGGGGAGCTGTAACCTTCTTGCCCCCACCCTTTTGTTGAGCGCTGCCTACTAAGTGTATTTGCGTAATGGAGGAGTGGCTGCACAACCGCCTGCCTCTGTATAGCAGCCTCATCTAGCCGTGTACACTACATGGAAGGGGATGGAATCGTTTTTCACTCATTAACTATGGCATCGGTGACTCATGGCTTTGCTTCACTCTGATCAAGCATTCGTAAATTGTACTTGTCATATTTTCTAATGCATGAAATTGTCTTGTTTGTTTGACACACACAGAGGCACAAACACATGCCTGCTCTGTTTTGTTGAAATTTTTCTGTCTCTCTCAGAGAGACGGTGAGGAGCTAATATAGCATGAGCTGGAGGTAAAGGCAGGGCTGGAAAGTAACATCTGAAATGCAAAGAGTCGGAGAATTAGAATGCAGCCACAGCTCCATGTTTGTGCTGTGCCCTTTCCTTCTTTGTAATCCTGTTCTTGTGTTTGTGAATATGCAGTTTAAAGGATTTTTTTTTCTTTTTTCTTTTTCTTTTTTTTAACATGGAAAAATATGAAGATTCAAAACCATTTGGACTTTTCTGTCTGGTAATTCCATTAAGAGAATGTCATTGGGGTTTTTTCCCTTAGTACAAATACATTTCCCCACAAATCAAAGCTCTGCTGTAAATAACAAGATAGTGTACTTGCTTCTTCCAAGAGCAAAGTGCAGCTCTGATCACATTCTCTGGTACAATTTTGGATGGGTTGCTGAAAGGTTCTCCTTTGTCTGAATCCAAAAATGAAAGCTTCCACTATGTTTTTATTGTTGCTGTTTGTGCTCTTTCGCAAATCTTCTCGGAAGTGTTGTGTACTCTTCCCAGTGTCCAATGTAAGATGGTACTGGTTAAATGCAAAGAAGAATTTAGCTCCACGTTGGGCAGAACATTCATAAAGTGGTATGACTTTACACACAGAACTTGATAGAGCTCCTTTGTAAATAAACACTCATAAAGGAGATCAGAAAGTAGGTGATCATTAGCATCAGCGGAGATCTTCTATCCAGTACTGATTTTTATGAATCACTTAACTATTCGAGAGTTCTGAAGTGTACTGCTATACTACCTGACATGATGCCTTGACACAGTCAGTTATCACTTAAGTCCAAGACAGCCTTTGAAAAGCTAAAAAAAGCTCTTTTGCCCTGCAGGTACATCACTTATGCAGTACTAACTACCCCTTGGTAAGCAGGTTTCCGTATCACTACACTGCAATCTGCAAAGTAGATATTCGCTGTGAGTATTCCATCCTAAATAGGGCCCTAAATCAAAGGTGAAAAAATGCCTCAATTCCATAGGAACAGTTCCCAATCCCATCTGCTGCCAACTGTATGGAACTGAGGGAGGGTGAGCAAAGAGCTTTTATGATCCTTTTTAAGAGCACCCTAAAAGTAGAATCTATAATTATATTGGTACATAGTGTGTCACAAAATATGTATAAACATTAATGATGACATGGTTCAGGACTGTGAATGTCTTTTATATTCATAAGGTAACCTATTAGGCATTAAATTATGCCTTCAGATAAAATGACCACTGATGTCAGTCAGGTTCTCTATGGTGGCCACATGAACAGAATTCATCTCTATGGGAGTAGGTTCAGTAGCAGCATTCTGACTAAAGTAGCACCTTCTGGAGAGGACTTTGAAGAGTCAGGTTTTGTCATCTTGTGCAAACGATCAAAACCAAAGGTTTTCATATTACCACGGCACTGATAAATGAGAATTTCAATTGCTGTGATGGAACTGCACATGAAAAGATTCCCCTGGTCATGCTTCTTGACCTGTTTTAGAAACAAGAAATAAAGGCAACTATTTAATGGAACTAGATTATTTTTGTAGTTAAAGAGGTTAAATATCTCAGGAAAAGTTTAGAAGGTTTTTGCTTCAGTCCTATGTTGCTAATGATTTTTTTTTTTCTTGAACCATCCCCACAACAGTTTTCAATTTCAGTCAGATGCTTTGATGCCATAGGAATGGCTCCAGGATTGAATTCTCTAGTGGTGATTACAATGTAAGAAGTATTGAGCAAAATATCAGGGAAGGGAGGGGGACAACAAATGACATTACATAGTTGCTTGAGAATAAAATCCCATGAAGATAAACCACAAGAAATTCTGTCAGAGACTTGGACAAGATTTTCTGCGGAACCTGATGGGAGACACTGCTTGGAGCATGGGAAAAAGGCCCTCCCACACACTCAGAGCAGTCCCGGGGCTGCTCTAATACGGAACCGTTTCCCACAGCCACCAAGAGATGGCTGCTGGGTGGCCCAGAGTGCTGTCAGTCCACCAGTTCTCTGCTACGTCCCTGCCCATGGGACTGCGCTAGAAAAAGGAACATGGAATAGCTACACTGGACTAATGTTGTCTGTGCCAAGGCTATTCCCACTTGCTGGTTAATCTGACTTTGATACTGCTACTTTCAGAAGCTAAGCCCACATGGAGACCATTGTTGTGTTGTGTTGTGTAACTGATAATCTGCCCTCATAAGGTGGCTCTTTTCTGCTGTACCAGCTGTGCAATTCCCCTGAAATCCGAGGGGCTTTGGGCATACATCAAGAAACAGTGCAAATATACCACATTCATGGAAAAAAGCTCAAGAATAAGTTCTTAACAACACATCACCACCCTTGAGCAGCTGCAGTGAGCCTCAGCCTTTGCAGGTCACCAGTTACGCCATCTCAGTCAACGCCACCTAGTCACTAATACTGTCTCCTCCTGGAGTGACACTCAAAAGTCTCTTCTTGAGATCCTGACCAAGAACCTGAATTTAAGATACATCTTTTTTCTTGCAGACTTTCCAGATTGATTCATGTCTCATCTCTTTACCAAGATACTCTTTCTCCATTCATCTTCAGGGTCTTCATGAGGCCCACCGTTACACTTTCACTTTTCTGTACAGGGACTATCTGGCAATATTCTGTCTTGAGCTCAGCTCGGCAATCTGTAATCCATTTGTTGTGTGCAAAAATTGTTTGGTTTTCCTCCCTAAAGAGCTTTGTTTTTCTGACTTCTCCTGCTTCCATCCCAGTACCCTCCAGGAAGACCTAATTGAAGATTCAGGCAGCCCTAGGCTTCCGATCTTCAAATGCAGAGCTCACTTTTATGGGTCTTCAGAGCCAAAGAGCCTGCTAAGGAAAGGATACAATAAGTCGAGTGTAGAACAAAAGTCAGCAACAGTCAATTGTCCAATAACTGGATGTAGTGTCTTGGGGGTCCACCTCACCTCTCCTGATTTAATAATGTAGAATTTAGATGTCCTACACACTCATCTGAGCTTCCTCTGTAGTTAGTATAAAGACATGGGCATCCAAAGGATGAGTAATCCCATTGAAGGGAGATGTCTAAGATAAGCGTGAAGAACCAGACGTCAGTGTCTATCCCTATCAATTAACTATAAAAGGAGCCTACCTGATTAGCTTAAATTAGCCATGTAAAGGTGAGCCTTTTGAAGATAAATGGAATGTTTTGCACTGTAAATGTCTAGATCCTGTATCACATTATTACTGGCCAGTTAACAGATCTTAGATGCTCAGATATAGTTTCTGTAATAAAGGGAGAGGCTCAAAGACTAGCAAAAGTACATGAAGAGAGGTTTACAGAGAGACACAAAAAGCAGGTCGGCATGCAGATCTCTTTAAAAATCCTCTTTTGACCAGTTGGCCAGGATAGGAGTGGATGGGGACATTTCTTAGTTTACATTAATAAGTGTTGAAGTATCGGTGAAAGAGGTTATACTGTAGACAGGTAAACAGCAATGCATGACCGGCACTAGATAAAATTAATCCAGAATTTCTGAAGGTAGTCAAACATAAAATAGCTGAAATACACACTGTGGTGTATAAGCTCTTACTAAGAATGACCTTAGCACCTGAGGGCAGGAACATGGAAAATGTGATGTTAGTTTTCAAAACACAGTCTGGAAGGACCTTGAAGAACTATAGCCCTGTAAGTCCAACCTCTGTACCAGTGAAATCAGTAGAAACCATATTAAAAAAAAAAAAAAATGACGAACAGGCAAATACGTTGTATTGGGAGAGAGTCAGCAGGATTTCTGTAAAGGCAAGTCATGTCTCAAAACTCTGAATTCTTTGATGTCAGCAATCATGTCAGTAATGGATATCCAGCTGCTAGTGATGAAAGTTTTACCATTGAAGACCTTTTTGGAAGGTCTCCCACCAAAATGTCTTAAAGAAACTAAGCTGCCACAGGATAAGAGGCAAGCTCCCCTTTCATAGATAAGTCAGTCATTAAAAGGTAAGAAACAGAGTAAACGGTCAGTTGTCAATGGAGGTCACTGATGGAAATTGTAAGTATAGCAGATCTGTACTCGTGATTAGCCTGGCAAAGGAGCAAATAGTGAGGTACCAGCATTTGCTAATGACACAAATTATTAAGACTAGTAAAGATAGGGCCTGCTGTGAAGAACAGCAAAAGGGCTTCACAGGACTCAGTGACATAGTGTCAAAATTAAAGATAAAGTTAAATGTAAATAAATTCAAAGTGCAGCACGTGGCAGGGGGTGACTCCTAACTTCACGTATAAAATGATGGAGTCTGAGCTCACCATTATCCTGGAAGAAGAATTTGTTCTTATCACTCTACAGCTATAGAATAGTCAGTTCAGTGTTCGGCACAAGTACAAAAAGCAAACTGGATGCCAGGAATTCTTAGAAAAGGAGTAGACAACAAAACAGTGAACTTCAGTTCACCTGAATTTTGTGTGTAGTTTTGGAGTTCCATAATCTGTAAAAGGATATAGTGAAACTCAGAAAGCTTTAGGAAGGGCAGCCAGGATGATTAAAGGCATAGAGCAGCTTTAGTGAAAGGAATGACTAAATAGACTAGAACTCCTCAGCCTATAGAGGAGGCAACTGAGATAGAGATCTATTAAATTGTGGGTATCGGGGAGAAAGAGCACAGTGAATGACTGCTCACTGCTTCCTCTAATACAAAACCGAAGGGTCATCAAGGGAATCTAACATGCGGCAGTTTGAAAATACAGTGATTCTTCACGCGACATATAATTAAAATGTGAAGCTCCTTACCACGGGGTGTTGTGGATGTTAAAACTGTATGTGACTTGAAAGGCAAGGTTCAGGGAAGAGAACTTCACTGAGGAATGCCAACACAGAGACCACCTCTGGCTCAGCAAACCCCCGAGAGTTGCTTAGGCCAGTGTCACCATACACTTGCCCTGTTCCTGTGTCCTTTCTAGGCACCTGGCTGTTGGCACGGTGTTAGGTTAGATGTAGCTTTGGTCTGAGCAAGTGGTCATTCTTACGTTTCATGTTCTCGCACATGATGCTGTGCAGAATGAGCATAAAATACGCCTGAGTTTTCCATTTGCTCCCTCAAAAATGCGCCAAGACTTGTACGATCGGAGCTCTGCAGAATTTCTTGCCTGGCTGTCCTGTGGCTGTATTTGCTGTGATGGAGTTCTTACGTGTGGGAATTTTATGAGCATTACCACTGCATTATTTTGTTACAAAGAAATAATATTGGCTATTGACAAACCTAGATGGAAAAAGTCATTTACTTGTTGTATGTCAATACAACAATACAAAAACAACAACAAAAAAAAATACCGTAATGGACCCATAACTCAACAGGTGATTCAAAATTTGGCCCTGCACCATGACTTTGTAGTTAGATGTTTATCTGTAGGCAGCCAGCTTTAGAAAATAGTGAGCTAATATATTTTTTCTGAGAAGTCTTAGCACTAAAAATACGCATTTTATCCACTGTCAGGCATGAGGGAGAATTGGCCCTGTACCTCATGGAAAGTCAAGGAGGAAAAGGGCCTGTTCATCTTAACTTTAATACTAAATTTCCATCTGCTGCAGTTTGAAATTACAGAGATATCACACATATACAATAGGGATTTATTATAGAGGCAGCAACTCATCCTTAACCGTAGCAATGATACTGGGCCTCTGTTATAGAGCTGTCTTTGGTGTGTAGACATGCTGATATGTTTGCTCAATAAAATCCGGCTTTCAAGACATACTGTTAAGTTTACATGATCACCAGAGTGAGAGGGATAAAGCTGGAAAAGAAGAAAAGCAGAAGTGAATTAATGCAATAAAGGCTAGGATTTAACAGCCAGGGTTGAGTAAAATAAATGTGAAACAACAGGTGTTACTGACTCTTATCAGCATTTTTAATTAACACCTGTTTTTAGCCCAGAGTGCTCTGGAAGAGTATGTTGGAGTGTGTCTGTATTTAAAGATAAAAATAGACTGTTGAGAAGTTACTAAGTAGTAAGAGGTTGAGGGAAGAGAGGGTTGGGGGGGGGGGGGGGGGGGCGGCTGTGTTTACTGGGTGGGTGTTAGTTGCAGCTTAGAGAAACCTGAAGGAAAGCCACCATAATAAAATTGCAAGGTAGGGAAATATTACTATGGCAACAAAATATATTCTCTTAAAGGAAAATGAGTATGAAAAAGGAAATACAGAGGGTGGGAAATTCAAAGGAAGGACACATTACGAGAAGACTGAATCTTGTTCAAAAAGAAATAAACCTTCATGGTTTCAATTTATATAATAATAATATAAAAATATAAATATAAAATTTAATATATAAATATATAAATATAAAAATATAATCGTAATAAATTGCTGCTATCCAGACTTTTGTAGCACCTACTACTGAAAATCTGAGAGCACTTGACGGACGTGACTACACAGTGGGAAATGTTGCTGTGGCTCCCAACAGTTGTCCTCTTCAGTGGCCCATTCTGCCAGAACCAGGGCTAACATAACTGACCAGCATCACATGGGAACTGTATGACATCAATGTTCATAGAACCAGGATCTTTAAACTAATATTTCTTTGGTGTAGATATAAGAGAGTTCTATAGTGTTAAACTAATGCTGTGTTATCGTTAATTTGAGGAACGTGTCAACAAGTAAATGACATAGCTTTCTTTATAGCTAAAACTACTACTTTTTCTAGAATATATCATACATCTGGACTATTTCTTACTAAATATATTTTAAAAGTTTCAGTGGCGCCTTCTTACTAAATGAGTTCATTCAAAATTTAGCTTAGTTCACTTGAAAATCTGAGTCAGAAATGCCTGAAGAGCTTTTCTTTGAACGTAGAAAGTCTGTCCTGAGAAGAAGCGTGTATGTTTAACAGTCACCTGAACTATTTCACACTAGAATACATTTAGGTTTCCTAGAGCAGAATATCATCCTAGAAGATAGGAGTCACGTGGTAAGATTTTAATTTTTTTTTCAGGTTGGGAAGGTCTTCAAGATTCACAGCCAGTTCCAGCCCTCAAGGGCTTTCTCTGGCCAGGGAGTCATACTGTCTGGCTCCCCTTATTAGCTTTCTCTTTCCTCCTATTTTTTAAATTTGGTTTGTTAGTTTGTTTTCTTGCTTCATACCAGAGGGTACCCTTTGATGTGAAGGGCATTCAATTCTACGCCCAACAATCTATAAAGTTATAGGTGAACTTCTTTAGTTTAGAGATACATAATTTGACAGTGTACTTCAAGTAACAGAAATTTTGGGTGACTTGAGATATTTGTGCTCGTTTCAAATTTTCTTATGGTTATTCACTAACTTTTACTTGAGACCTATTTGGTTATGGCCTTTGAAAGGTTCCATAAGGGGTTTCTTTTTAAACAAGTCACTCAGGCCCCAAGTCCAGCACTTCACTTAACATGCCTATATTTATTTAGGCCCCATAGAAAATTACAGGTCATAAACCCATACATTAATGCTTTGCTAAATTTGGGCCTGAAGGGATGTATAGATTATGCCTGGACAACCTTTAGGGCTTCTGCATCTAAAATACAATTTAGAAGATTATCCCCTTGACTCAGATGCATATAGAGCTGGTGGCTGGTTCTCCATTAGCCTTTGGTGTGCTCTGCAGCACTTTCTCTTTGATACTCTTGTATTCAAGAGTATCTCAGCAGGCAACAAGGTTGCGGACCCTCCTCAGAGGTTTGTGTGTCCTATTCAGAAGAGCTCATAATGTAAAAAACTAGTAGCATAATAGCATGAGGTTGGCAAAAAAATACCACTAGCATCTCAGAGGTTGGAACGTACCAGCACATCCATTGGTTCCTCCATCAGTTCCCTACTAACTTACAGAATCACAGATGAATCCCAACCAACTCTACAGAAGGTAGAAACCTCAGAAATAAGCATATGCCTGCCAGTTTTGTGAAAATCAGCAACCGGTTAGGGTCAGATAGGACGCAGGAGGTTATCTCCATCCCCAAAAAAGCTACAGCAAAAGTTGAGCAGATGTGTTCTGCCAGTCGAGACGTGCACGGCGTAACACGGAGCGCAGTCTGTGTTGCCCCCTGCCCAAACGGCTGGGCAGGAGCCGTCTACCCCGGTGGGAGCGGGACTGCCCGTCGGCAGCGTGTGCTGCAGGGCACGGGGGAAACGGGCAGAGTTACCACGCTGAGGCCCGTGCAGGAGGAAGCGCAGGAAGCTAACCAATAGTGCGCTTTGCTGCTCACAGAGGATTTCCTTCTAGAAAACAGCAGTTATGGTTTAAATTTCTGATTGTGATACATGAAACTTTTGGTACGCCTTTGCACATACATTGGTGTTGAAATAGTCTAGCTGCCGTAAACCAACACCCAGCAATGAATTTATTTTTGCCAAAGGAGATCAGTAGTATCAGGGATAGTCTGTTTTCCAGGCAGTTCATTATCCAAACAAATAAGAAGAAAATATGAAGTAAATTCAGAAGTTATGGGACCGAGTCCCCCAAATCACGAGATTCTGAAACACAAACCTGCAGTATGGGAGAAGAGGGGAAGATAGGTTCTTCGGAGAGTTCCTCGTCTTTGGGCTGCATTCAGTGATCTGCTCTGCAACTATTTTATTTAAAATAGGGTGTTCTACTGAACTCACGAGGGTAAAATTGGATCAGATTTTAGTTGACTTTTGTTTAAACTATTTTGGTTTTTTTTTTTAATGAAACCTAGGATCTTGAGCTATATATTCCTTTCCATGTACTCTGGGTAAAGTGCGGGTATTTCAGCATTTGCTATAAAATGCAGGATATAAGTCTTTGACCGATACTACATTTTTTGTATGAAAGGTTACATAGCAGTCTAAATCTTCAGAATTTACTGAAACTTTACAGTGTTTCCTTGAGGTCAATAGAATTTCTGGGTTGGCATTTCAAGGGTGCGCTGCCTGACTTCATTACGCATGAATGTATTTTGTGTGAAATATATAAGGCCTTAAGCCATGGACCAAGGTTTTTAACTGGGCTCTGAAGCTGTGTTCTGAAATACAGCTACGTGCCTAAGTCGGTGGTGTTACGGTCAACAGGCGGTTGAAAACCAACCTGTCCCCATTTAAATCAATGCCTTGTGACCTCGCTGCACACTTTTTACATTCTTCAACCTGATAATCTCTGTTTATTCTCCGAGTTCCACTGGAACGGGGTGCAGAGTCATTTTACAGATGTCATTCTTTATTTTAATATTGTCTAATTTGAAAGGAAAATATTTCAGATAATAACATTTTTTGAGGTAAAAAAGCATGAAAACCATTTCTGTTCCAAAAATTGCTGATATGAGAACTTGTGGGAAACAGGTCCTTTTATGAATAATTATTATTATTGTGTTTAAAAAATGGGCAAGATGCCTAGAAATTGAATGAAAGAATGAGCTATTAAATTGAAATATTAAATGAAATAACTGAATTAAAAGTGATCATGTAAACCCTGCGGTAAGTGTTGGGAGCTGTAGCTGATTGAACATATTTTCATCATCTGTTTTGTATGCTTAAATACAATTGCTTGATGTAAGTAAACACTTGATTGATATTCTGAATACTTTAAAATCTGCATATGCATCACAGAATACTGAACAATTAAAACTTAATTTCAGTGTAGTTTGATTACATGTAAATTATTTCAATATTCATTTTTTCCTGTTCTGTTTGCTCAGTGCATATTTAATATCCACTTTTTGAATGCATATCACCCTTGATTGGACTGTGAGATGAAGAGGACTCTGAAATTTCTTCCATTAAAAAGGATTGCCTTATAAATATTATTTGTGCCACAGCTCTTCCCCTGCAGATTATTTTCTAAATGTTGTGTACCCTTATTGAAGACAAGGAAAAAAACTGCTGCAGCCCTTCTTTATCAGCCCAGCACAAGGAATATGCTTACATGGTCGATGGGCATGTCTAAGAAGGCTTGTTGGTTGTAACTAGTCCCTAAAGAAATGTTCCCATCTTTTCTGCGCTGTATTTCTCTCTTGCTTGCATGAGCTCTCTCTCCCTTCCCTTCCTCCTCCCTCCACATGATTTATTTTTTTTCTGGTTCCTGGACTTCTTATGAGATGTTTTAATACTATGGGTAAATATTACAAATATTTTCAAATCGACCATTTTCAGACTGAAAAAATGCATCTCTATCTTTAAGTGACCACATTCAGTTTAGGTGTTGTGGAATACAGATGACAAAATTCTTCCTTTTGATATATTGGTAGAATCCCTCATAAAAACCGAAGAGACTTCTTTTCCCTTCTCCGCAGGCTGCAAACCATGCATGTTGTTTTGATCTACAATATTTAAAATCACCTTATTTCTGAACATCCAACAGGAGGAAACCCTGGGCATTTGATACTCTTTTTATTTATGCCAGTGAAAAGAATAGCCTTTCTGAAGTTAATCGATAACATTCTATTTTTTAATTACTTATAAAATGCTCTCCTGGCATCTTTTCAGCTAAGTCACATTCTCAAAATACAAACAGGCAGCAGGTCTGCTTCCACCGTGGAAGGCAGGTCTGGATTCTTCTCTGCCTTGGCCAGTTTTGACATGACCCCTTTGTTTCCTTGTCCATACAACAGACGTACTAATAGCCATCTTTTAAAATTTTTGTAGGATATGTAGAAAGGTTGCATAAGTGCGTATAATAACAGTATTATTTTATTTTATGAGAATTTGAACTTAATATTGTATGTGCTAAACAGCTTGCAGGGGAATGTTTTCCTATCTGTCCTATACAGTTAATCGCAGTTTGAGAGTTCTAATCTTGAAGGTCATATTTCTGTTGGCTGTCACTTTGACCAAACAAGTGGCTGAACTTCATGGTTTACAGGCAGATTTCCTTATCTCTCTCTTTCAAGAGACATATGAGTCTTGATTGCTGGAGTTATTGTGAAGCAAGCAATAAGTAACGAGGTGGTGAGGGGTGGGAGGACACTTGCGGTGGCGGTGGGGGGGGTGGGAGAACACTTGCTTCAAGACCAGTCCCCTGTAGGTGCCAGTTTAGGAAGCAAATATTGTACCTGGTGACTGCAGCACGAGAACAAAAGGGAGGGTGTTTTGCTCTGTGTGTGTGTGTGTGTTTGCTTGTTTGAGGAGCTGATAAAGTGAAGTGTGCTAGCAACAGCGACAGGTCTTCCTGCGACAAAACATGCTTAGAAAACAGGCATTCTTATCTTGATGGTCTCCTGCTGTACAGAACTCTCTAAGTGTTCCTGTAGAATATAAACAACACAACTCTCTTGCCAAAGAGACTCAAAATAACAAGTACCTTCTAGCTAATTTAAAAAAACCTGGACATTCCTGACTGATGTAATACTGTTTGCCGAAGTAACACAAACTTGTCACTCTTGTTTGAAACCTCCATGTTATTTTAAAGCGATTCCATTTATAATAATTTATGAAGTATCTGTGATTGTTATTTCCAGCTCTCTTGGCTTGTGGAGAGCATTTCTTGGATAGTCTTTTTTTTCCCCCCCTTTTTTTCCCCTCAGTACGCTAATGAGCTAACTTTACAGTGTTATGAATAGGGGTGGGCTATAATGAGACTGAAGTATGTATGTCAGTTGAAGGGGGGAAAAAATTGAAATCTTTGTGAAACAGCAAAGACAAGACAGCCTGTAAGGCTGTGTTTCTGTTCTGCAGGTTAATCAAATGAAAAAGTTACTTTACTTTTTTTGGTTGCAGGCATTTTTGCCTTTGCTAAAGCAACTGTCATTCAAATAGTCTATATAGTTATAACTTTAAAAACCAAAATAACGATGCAGACATTCTTTTTAGCTAGTCGTATAGCCAGTTTCTGTTCAGTTTCCAATTTCCCCTCTAAGTACTAAGAATGTATATTTAATCCATAATTGAAAAGAAAAATGTGCCAGAAAAAGATATACATGATAGCTATTCAATATAGACATATTTTAACATGTACTTATTTGTCTTAATTAAAGCATAGCTTCAGAAGCAGCATTACAACACAATGTATTTTAATGGAAAATCCTTCATAGAAAGCATGTTGAAAAAGTTTCAGATCCATAGATGTGCATGATAAAACGATGATGCACTGCCTGTTCCCCAGTGATCAGGAGGTTAACCTTAATTCATCTCTTCCCTCCCTTAAACAGGTTCTGTGAGGAGGGCTGCAAATTAGCACTTGGAAGACACAGCAGGGAGATTAGCTTTAGGGAGGAAAGGACTCCCCACTCCCGCTCTTAGGAACCTCACCTGGAGAGTACATTTCCTTCTCTGCTTAAGCTAACGTATCATGCCTTCTTGTCATAAATGTTATTCCTGAAGGAGAAGTCCTCGCCGGCTCTGTCTCGTGATCTGCTGAATCATTCCAAGTGTGCAGCAGCAGAGGAGAGCAGTAAGGCTGTAGCAAGAGGGAGGCAGAAAACCGCGTAGGCTTTGGCCAGAAACAGGGATCTCCGTATGGTGCGTCCTGTGGGACCTCTTCATTCACCAAGGGAAGGAGGGTTCCCATGTTTCCTCTTGTTCACACTGGCCTGAGGAAGAGCTACAGCATTAGCCGCTTCCTAAGACACCCCCAAGGTACAGAACTGTGTAAGTACTGGCATCCATACGATGCTGCCTGACGATATTCATCTGTCTGATGATGTTCATCGGACAAACACAAACTACACCTTCCTCCAGCCTTCCTGGGTTAACAGTAAAGGTGACGTTCCACCTCCACACCACTCCCTTCCTACTCCGCTGCGTCTCTAGGTGATACTCAGGTGGTACCTTCTGGAGCACATCTGGAAGTAATTTTTGCTCATGAATTTTGCTCATTTTTCCCCTTGTTTTACCTCATTGACACAATCTTCTTCACCATAAGATGTTCAGAAAACTCTCAGGAGTCTGCTAATACTGGGGCTGAGAGGGTGAGGAGGCAAAGCAGTGTCACCCCCTACCTTTCTCAGTCCCTGGGGATTCGTGGCTGTTTGTCACGACTCAACTAGATCATGATCTTCAGAGGACTATATTGAGGGGTCTGTGAGGACAAAATTTTGTGCAAACTTCTACAACTACCTCTGAGGTCTTGCGAGACTTGGGATGAGTCTTTTCTGTAGGGCATATTGAGGTTCCTACCAGTGATACTGGGGCTAGCAGTTACCTATGTTGCGGCTGGGATCTTTCAAAGGATCAATTTTTATGATCTACAGCACCTTCAGCTCCCTTCAGATTCAACTAGATCTGACGGGACTCAGCACTGAACATAACACTTGCTGAAGGTTTTAAGCGATGAAGAAGAGTAAGGGTAGCCACTGTCCTACCTCGTAGTTCTGCAGTTTGGGTATGAGCGTACCAGGTTTCCTCAGTAAAGCTTTGGCATCGCTTTTGGTGAGAATGGACGCACTTCATCTGCCAGTTAACAAACTTTGATGCAGCTTTTAAACTATCCTCAGCAAGTGACACGTTTCCTTTTTCTTGCAGGTATCAGAGATTTGAAAAAGCATTTCTGCTAGCTGTTGACATAGGTGCTCGGGACCTGTTTATGGTGAGTCATTTCTGGAGACAGAGGCTATTGTCGGGATGTTAGTTGTCAGCTTTTGCGCACATTAAAATGGATCCATGTCATTTGCAGTCTTGGTCACATACTGAATACAGAACTACTCTACCTGGTTTGCCCTTTGCCATCATGAAACTTGTCAATAGGAATTGAGTCTCTTTAGAGTCATTGACATTTTCCCTAGCATGGCCTAAAGGCTATTCTTTATTTTCCAGGAATTAATGTATATGTTTTTGAACTTTCCCCTTCGTCATCTGTCTTGATGTGGGTGAATGTCATCTTTCACTCTAATAAGCTTATATGTTTCTAATCCATTCCTTAAGAAGTACAGCTGCTGAGTCCTGGACACAAGAGCTGGCCGTATCCTGGGGATCCTGAATGCTCTTAGTTTGTCTCTTAGGGTTTTGTGAAAAGTGACAAATTATGAACGCTTCTGCAGGTACTTTTAAAACAACAAAGCTCAGCAGCATCAACACAAGGGTTTTTAAATTTCATGCACTCTCTGCCTCCTCCCATTTAATTAGCTACAAAAGTAAAATTAACCAGCTCTTAAAAGGTCCTCTGTGTGAGCTCGGCAGGAGGCTCTTGTTTTATAAGATCTTGCACCACAATGTCACAGTGAGGTCAGATGGACAAAGCCAGCCGTGCTTTCCTAGTCTCTCAGCATGTTGCTGCTGCACAGCTGATTTCATTGTTTTCAAAGAAACAATAGGAAAGGGTCTTGTTGAAAAAAAGCCCTTTGAACGATTCGTTTGCTTCACTTTTTTGCATAATGAAGACATTCTGTTGTTTAAATTAAGCTTTGACACTAGATGTTAATATCATTTATTCCATTAAGTCACTTGCCCTGCTAGTTTGATCTTGATATTTAAATTGTATGTTAAATTACACAATTAAATCCTGCTTTTATGGGTTATGAAAATTCCCTTCTAATTATATAAAAAGTTGTGTGAACCTTTTGATGTGTTTTTCACAGCTCTAATCATCTGGCTTGTTCCATCTAATTAGAAAGATGTGAATACTGTGATAAACTTTTCTAAGTATGCATCAAAAGAATGTGATGGAAATGTCAGACTTTTAGGAAATTCACTGCATGTTTTATGTTTACTCTTCTCCATTTTTTCTCTTTTTATCTCATCTTTTTCCTTTTCCCTTTTTATTGAATGTAACTTCTTCGGTACCAATTTTATACCTGATCAAGCTAAGCACTGCGGCACCGCGTGGAAGGTTTAGACTGTAGCATGTCTGCGGCAGGTTGCAGCTGTTTGTGGTGGACTCTCCCACCGTACAGATCCTACATTCTCCCTGAGTGATTTCAGCCATTTTGGCAGAACAAATGACCCAGCGCTTGGCCTGCCATCTCAAGGGCCCTCTCTCATACGGTGAGAGCATTTCCTACACGATCTTTTTCTCTTTCCTTCCCTCCGCTGAGAGCAGGGCTGAGGAAGCAGCCCTGTCCCAGGGTGGGGAGCACCAGCGCTGGGTCAAGAGATGGGTGCGAAGCTGCTAACAAGGGGGAGGGACTGTCAGTACCTGGCTGCACGAGTGGTAACACATCCTCCTCTCAACAAAAAGGGTCCCCAGCTTTCTTCAAGAGGGACTTTCAGTGTTCAGAGAGAAATTAGCTCCATCCTTTCCTACTCTTCCTTGTTTTCCCTTTCCTCTCTCAACACCTACTTTCCGTTTCCCATCTCACTAACACTCTTAAACATAAATATATGTTTCCGCATAGTTCCTCCTGGCTTACATTACTGTGAGATCAAAACCAGTTCTATATTGTCCTCGTTCTGTTTGCATTACCGTTGAGATTCCTCAGAGCTTCCCCTGAATTATGCAACAAGCAGCACACACGCCGGCCTCTTCGGATCCTCTGTTAACTCACTGCCTTCTCTGGGGAAATGTCCTTTTGCTAATTCATCTTCTGAGTGAGGTACTGAAGAACGACCTTTATGGTAAGCTAACAGTGGCACTGCTGCAAGGGTACTAAGTATGGGACTCAAAACGTTGAAAGGTGCATAGGTCATAAAAAGTATTTCGTTGTGCCACGGTAATTTCTAGGGAACTGGGCTTCATTGCACCGAATGTGTGAAAATTAGATAACCCTGTTATCTAGATAACCCTGTTCCCTGGAAGCTTACAGTCCTTCTAGGTATTAGTATAACAATACCTACCTTGCTAAGCAAGGTTTGTGCATCCTTTCACTTCTGCTTAACACTGAATAATTTGTCTATATTGTTTATGTAGATCAAAATGCAATTAATAGCATACAACTTGACTTTACCTATACTTAAAGTATTTATAATTATGTGCAGTACAAATAACTGTACTGTTGTTTTACAGACCAACCAAATCCATTTATAAAAACTCACGCCACCTAATTCCCAGTTAATTTAATGGGATTTCAAGAAGCAATAGTAGACTAAAGAAAGATACCTGATGAAATAAGCAAAATGAGAAAGAAAAAATCTGTTTATTAAAAGTGAACAGAGAAGGAACAAAAATGGAAAGGACAGAGAGGAGCAGACAGAACAGAGGCTGAGGAGGAGCCAAAAGTTGAATACCCATCTCTGAGACTTCTAAGGAAATGTCCTATGTCTTGGAGAATTTATCCTGAGCTTCTCTTTCACCAAACAGGGCTCTGCAGCATTTCTGCTATTTGTTTTGACGTTGCAAAGAAGTTTGAGAGAATGCTGCCTGAGGGCTAATTTCTTTCATAGTAATGAAAAAGAAAACAAAAAAGACTTAAAAGTTAGTCCTGTAGCTATAGCGTCACTAGTATGATGCCATAACAAGACACACATACACTGCTGTGTCTCTCCGTAAGCTTTACCCTCACGTCACGTCTAAGTCCATCAATTATTATCATCTCCTACAAAGTTCAATAAAAAAATAAAACTGAAAAGGACATAATATCATGAACAACAGCTACATTTATTGGACAGTGACTGATCCAATCTGTGACAGAAAAGATCAAGCAATAGAAGGGTTGTTAGCCTGAAATCCTTTTGTAGTATGCTCCAGCTCTCAGCTGCTGAAAATTCAAAAGGCCATCCCATGTACCAAAGGTAGCAAAAAATGCAAGGAAAAGACACTTTAATAAAACTGTCAGATCTTGGGTGATACACTGATGAGGAAAGTACATGTTTCGAAGAAATGTTGGAATTTTGCCCAGAAATATCCTATAGACAAATGCACATCAGTGTTTCAAATGACTTCTGCTCACTGAGGGCCAGCTCTGTGAGTCACAAAGATGAGGGTAAAAAGGAAGTAGTCCAAAAAGTAATCAAACTGTTAAATGATAAAATACAGCCTTTTCGGCAAACTCCTGAGAAGCAGCTGGAATTTGTTTTTATTGTCACCATTGTTTTTGAAAGGGATGTGATCTTTGGACAGATGAATTCTTAGATAATTGTGTGGAAAGATCTGTAATGAATATTCAGCTAATTTAATTCTTTTTTCTTCTGTCTTTCTTTAAGGCACCCTGTAATCCAGTTTTCTTCTTTCTCTTTTATTTACTTTCTAGTTTCATTCTACTCAGAGAGTTACAAATTCTTAGAACCATCCAGTTTTGCTGTCTTATTTGAATGAGGGACACCTAAATTGCATCTCAAATTTTCTGATTAAGAGTTTTTATATCTGTAATCTTTTCTTTCTAAAGCTTGTTTAGAGATAGAGACAAGAGCAGTTTTAATTATTCTGACAGCAAATTGAGGAACCATGAAAAAAGGCACTTACCAGCCTACTGCTGCATCTTTATTTCTCACAAGGCCCCTGTTAGGTAGCAATGGATGTGTAGGAATTTTACATTTCTTTACTCCAAACAGAAAGCACAGGCAAAACCAAGTTCTCAAAGTGAGGTGTTTTGATACGCACAGTATGCACAACCCTCTTAACTCAAAGAACTTTTTCATTTTCTGCAGTTGTTTCCATCCCCTCCCCAAGTTTATTATTTAAAATTGCATTGAAGTATACAATACGTCTTAGTTCAAACTAAAAAACCTAGTCATTAAGCATCGTCAGAATGTATTTTGAATTAGTGAACACAATCTGCCT
The DNA here is from genome assembly GCF_015220075.1 of Falco rusticolus. Lineage (NCBI taxonomy): Eukaryota > Metazoa > Chordata > Aves > Falconiformes > Falconidae > Falco > Falco rusticolus. The sequence goes on along the minus strand of NC_051192.1, from coordinate 1,653,550 downwards.
ATACATTCAAATCTTTGTAAGTTCAGACTTGTTCAAGAGCCCTTAGGTTTTCTATTGTTATCTAAATAAGCTGACAATATCTATTGCTTAATCTTCATAGAAATCATACCTTGCTACTCAGGCCCTTTTCTCCTGACAACCATGTTAAACCTACAAAGAGAGGAAGTACAGAGTTCGCAACAAGTTCGTAACTCATTACTTTGCTCCAAGACACTTGCACATTTTTTAAGTCACACCTGTGTCTGAAATAGAAAATGTTGCTGTCTCCTGCAGACTGTTGGGATCCTGCAAGTCAGTACCAGATTTTCCTGCATAATCAGTCTCAGTTTCCCTAACATTTTTGGTGGTATTGTTATTGTTATTATTGATAATAAAAGCAGCATCTTTTTCTCCTAACACTATTACTCTCACTTTTTTCATCCAGCTTATCTTTCTAGAATAAGGTCACTTTTTCCTGTACAATTTTCTGTCGTGTTGATGAAGGTGGCAGTAAACTCACACTGAGAAGGACAGTTTCACCTGAAATCTTCTGCATTAGTGAGAATATAGTTGCTTTTATGGTATGCAGAGGTCAATATTTCCAGCAAGTACTCCTTTTCCCTTTAAATTCCTGCATGCAGATAGATTGCAAAACAATGGCCAGGACTAACTTAAATCTTTGGATACAAAATGTCGCCTTCAGCACAGAAGTGGGGAAGAAAGACTTTGCTGACTGTTTTGGGGTTTCCCTCACTTGTATTGTCACAGTTCATGCACAGAGCAGCCTGTGGCCGTGACGCCAAAGGAGAAGGGGGTTAATTATCTCTTTATTAATGGTCAAGGATGAAACTTGTCTTCAAGGGCCAAAATCAAGGGCAGTGAGGCTGTAATTTGTCACCAGGGTTATATTCTCCCACAAATGGTGCTGTCTGTAGTACACCTCAGGTTTTCACCTCAGACGTTAACATACAATAAAAAGCCTTGCAATTCAGCACGTCATGGTATGCCCCTGCAGCAGCCCTCTGATTTTTAACCCGAGATGAAGGACTAGATCCAGAGTATTGGCAACTATTCATGCTCAACAGCAACATTTTTTGAAAGCCCCTTGTTGTCCAAAAGGGACTCAGGAATCATGTCACCTGTGTTGGTTTTGAAACCCTTGAGCAACCATTGTTTCTCTTATTGCCTCCAATATCAGCACAAAGAGGATCACCATCACCTTACTCAAAGAACAGTAAGTGTAACATGACAACTTCCAAACAAAAATTAGTCCCAAAAGAGTTTTACCCCAGAACTCATGTATTAGGTGGAAACCTTAACACACTTCAAATAGGGACTGTCAGCCAGAAGAGTTCCAGTACTTCAGATCTGGTTTACACAGAGCCAGCTCCTATCAACCCTCCTTTAATTCATGTTGCACCAACAGAAGTTACCTTAAAGCAGACAGATTGTTTTCTTTCATACACTGAGTCAATAGCTCCACTTTTATCAGTGCGTGATTGGTCAGTGTTTTATTCAGTGCTGAATTCAATAGCACAAGCAAGATAATAAATTTGCATTGGGAGGGAATTAAAATGTAATGGTAGGTTCATCAGTTCCATCTGTGTTTGTAATCTAAATAATAAAAGAACCTCTTTCTTTTGAAAGCCCTTTTGTTACTCCTATGAGATCCATTTTCGATTAATCTTTTTTTTTCTCTTTTATTTCCAAAGGACATCCATTACCTTGCGCTAGATAAGGGTGAATTGGCACTAGCTGAAGTGGCAAAGAAAAAGGCTAATGACATTGATGCAGAATCAATAACTACTAGAATTGGTAAGAATTAATGGTGTTTAAAAAGCCCTTCTTGTTTTAATCAATACTTATCCTGTACAACACCATGTTATATTTGTAGGGGGGTTATTGTTTCAATTGCCTTGTTTTCTTTGAAAGCGAGACAGTATTTTTATTCATAACTAAAGAGGGAGGCTTATAAAAATACCATAGCTTTGCCTTTGAGCACCCACGTGAGGATTGTGTCAATGCAATAGCTGTGGAGCAAGAAGGATTTATACTGTGACTATATAGAAAAGTTCAGGCTGTACAAGCTGAACTGAGTGCAGGAGGTGAGGGGCTGAATCTGAAGGCCTGGTATGGCAATCTCATTCACCTCTAAATACTTGCTTGCACACACTGTGCCAATAACTGGAGTCACACCATGAATGCTTTGGCAGCGTTCAGATGAAACATGTACTGATGTGAACACAGGCTCAGATCCTGGCTTTAAAGTAACAGCTGTGCATGCAGTGGGATTCTTGCTGTTCCATAGGGAATATCAATGCAAAAATTGCAGGGTTAGACTGATAGCTTGAACACAGACAACTTTTCAGGCAAGTGAACTCACAACTCATTTTCTCCTTGTGTTTCCTCTGAATTGTCATGAAGAGATGTATGCAAATACCTAGAACATTCTGATTTCATGCCTGTAGCCCGAACCAAGCAGAAGGGGTCTAAGTCTAGGTAGCTGACCTCCAGCAGAGAGAAAGTAGGCAAAGGGGGAAGAAAGAACACAAAATGTATGTACAAAATATGCACAGTGCTATTTAGCTTGTTCTACTGCGTCTTTGAATATTAGAGGAAATCAATATTAGAGCTTTTGTCCTTGTCCCATGCCAAGAAGTAGAATGATTAAAGCTCAGAAGGAGTTACAAAACCTTTGAGACCTTGGTTAACGTAGGATTCTTTTAGAACTATGCATCTTGATGTTTACATAGCAAATGCTGTTCAAATACATAGAAATGCAGAGAGGCGGTATGTGCGTTTATGTGGCTATTTCTAGATATTGTATAGATCCGTTACTTTCAAGGCTATGCAATACAGTATCACCTCCTTCCCTCTCCAGCAGAATAGAAACCGAAGTGCCTGTCCTGAACTCTTTTCTTCAGGGTCTTTCATTTTCAAGCTGAAATCCCTTTGAGAATTTTTTTGCATCACAGCTGGGCCTTTGGTCAAGCCCTTTCACCACTAGAATTGCCAAAAATGACATTTCTTCAGGTCATCTGTTACTGGGCACTCCTTAAAGTATACAGTTCCTTCTCCCTTGCTTTCTCCTTTACTTTTTAGGTAGTTGTCCTCTGCACCTAATATGACTGAGATACCCAAGACTTGTATGTGATCATTATCTACTCTCTTACACTTAATCCAGAAAATTTGAGCCTTAATCTGTGTCTTCATTTAATTCCTTGCAAACTAAAGCTGTTACTAATCTCTGAAGTTCGGCTGCTTTTAAGTTTACTGAGAGCCTTATATACTATTACAGACATACATGCAAAGATAGGGATAGAGGAGAAACCCGAGGTGATCACAAATGTCTTACTTGCATGTCAGATATAGTACTCATGTTAGTACAGTTCAGTTATAAATGTGCAAGCACACAGTCTTGCCCTCCTTCAGAGCAGTCCTACAGTTACCTCTGTAATGCTCCATAAATATAAATTATTAAAGTCATTTTATATGATAAAGTCTTTAAAGTGTTCTCGTTTGCTGAATAATTAACTATCAGAATGATTTAAAATAATTTTCAATGCCCCTGGGACAAACTGTCACTGAGATTCACTCTATAAACAGTAATGAATTTGCATCCAATTCATTTTATATGAAAATAAACAGGGATCTCCCATGAGTTTGTTTCACTGCAGATTGAATCTCACCTTAAACATGCGAAATCCCAGCCACAGGTTTTGTTTTGTTATACTTTATTCCAACGTCCTTTCGTGATGATGTTTTTGTTTCATAAGCTGTTGTTAGCAAAAAAGTGTCGCAAGGCACAAACTTTATGGACCCAGTGAAAACAAAAAATAACAAGTGCTTTAGGTGTAAATTACTATATTTATCTAACATTTTGAGAGGGGGAGAAAAACTCATGCCAGAGCCAGAAGCTTTAAAATGCAGTTTCAAACAAGTCTCTGCCTCCCAGGCGCAGTCTTCTTCATCTCGTCCCTGCTCTCTGGGGCTTTCAGCCGCTCAGTTTGTGGAGTCACGTTCCCGGAGCAAACCCCAGACTTCTTGAGCACCCACTTCAGGCTTCTACGAGAAGGCTGCATCCTCAGCAAACAGAGGCAACAAGATGCAATAAGTGCTGCAGGTCCCAAGTTATGCTGAACAACTCCCTAGATCACATCAGGCCTGTCTACAGCGTATTTAATATACATATTACAGTATTTGGTCCTAAATAGTACAAATGTGGATCATTCTCGTATATCAACATCTGATGATATTTCTTGAGCTAGCCCATCCCCAAAACTTAGCTCAACACTATTTGAAATTTGTTATTTGAAAATAACATGAGTCAGTGCTCCTGGCTGATTCCCAAGCCCTTAAGAGTGCTCCATCTTGCTCCAGATAGATTTAATTTGTCAAGATATTTTTGTGTACAGGGCTCACTTCAAACATAATATATTTCAAACTCAGACTTCTGGAAAAGTTTCAAGCTCCTACAAATAACGTAGAATGACAATATAATTTCAGCTGAAATGTATAGATGTCATCCAGAGTTCTATAAGCACTGATAGATTCCTCACATATATCAAGATTTGTGTCAAGATAAAACAAAAGATAGATTTATTATTTTAGAATTTTCTGAATTTTAGCTCTTCTCTGTTCGTCGTCTGATTTTGGTTTGCTATACACCATTTTGAAGAAGTCACCCTCAAAGCTCAGAACATCTGGGTGCATGGGTAAAAACACCTGTAGCCCTTCAGAGCAGAGTACCTTGGTGAGAACATTGCTGAGCAAGATGAGGTGTCAGGTACCTGTTCCCAGCTATGGTTTTGGCAGAATCAGCTATTTTGTTCAACTGATTAAAATCTTCTAAAGAAAATTATTCTCCTAAGATTTTATGTTTGACAGCTTGTGAAAATGCATCTTGAGGCATGAGAAGATTGAAGTAATGGTACCGTTCATCTCAGAGTCTTCATTAGCTGTCTCCTCTTTGCCCGCTCCCATTTGATCACCAGACCAGTGACCACAGATATTGTGGTTTCCTCTGCCAAAGATTTTCTGTTGAATTATTTCTGCAGAAGATCTATGAGCTCCTTAACGAGGTCAGGGAGTTCTCATTTAGCCTTGCCTAAAATATATGCTGTGCACCTCATTTTGTTTGATTAAAAGAAAGAGGACTCTCTTCAGTATCGACAACATTTATTATAATATTATAATAAAAGTTCTGTTTATGGGTGTAACCTGGCATATACACTCCTGGAACAACGTTGCCCGTGGTGGAAGAGCGCGTCTGTTCGGTGCTGTAAACTGTGGGTTGCTAATGTAAAACTTGAGTTGCAAAGAACTGACATGGCACAGCCTGTTGGGAAATGCCATAACTAATGATGATCACGGAGGTGAAGAGCTCAGCCTTTCAGACATCATTGCTCAATGAATATCCAACGAAGAGCATATGTAGTCAGTGTCAGAAAGTTTCCCAAGGCCAACTTCCAACAAATTACATTAGGGCCTAGCAAGATGATTTTAACCTTCAAATCAATAGCTTTCACCCAAAAGGGATTCGTGTTGTGACAAGACAGATAACTGCTGCGTGGTTGAAAGGCAAATTGGGAAACCTTGTATTGCTACTTAGAGTTAAATTCAGAATATTAGTAACACCAATGTTTAGGCAACATTTCTAACAGAGATATCTTAATAAAAACACTGATGTTGAGATAATTGTATTGTACAGAAATGCTAGATGGGATTGACTAGCGTTTTGGTGGTTCAGTAATGTCTCGTGAAAGCACTTGAGGTTTTTCCACTTAAATTTGAACTTTAAAACATTTCTGGAAATATTCCATAACGTTTGCAAGTGAGATAGGAAATCTTATCAGTTCTCACAGAGGCTGAGGTCTAGTTTCCCACACTGTTCATAAAATGACATGCAAAATATAGGGCCCTAAATGTTTCACCTTACTGGCAAGGGACATTGCCGGTTTGAACCTTAAGTGGAGAATTTATTAACTACTTCTTAGTTCTGTCATAGTATTCTATATGGAATGGCTTACCTGTTCTTTGTGATAATTAATAATGACACCTTATAGTGTTTTGTCTTCTGTATGGTGCGCCTGAGACGCCAGCCTGGTCTTGCATACAGTCTGCCACCTCCAAATCACTTGTGATTTGCTCAGATCTTCCTCTATTCCTGATAGTCCTGGTAAGCCCACATGTATTTCAAGGCCAGGTTTAGAATTGTCCCCCTGTTTTTGTAACCTTCTCTGGCCCTGCGTTAGCCTGGTTGCTAACATTTGTTCCTCTTCCGATCCATAGTGACTCATCTATCAAGCAATAGGCTTCTTCCTTACCCTCCCGCCCTCTCTCTGACACTGATGACAAAGCCCCTTCACTCCCTGCGCTTCCTTGGCACACACATCTTTCTCTTGCTATCAGGTTTCAAGTTAACTGAGAATCTTAGCCTTTTATTTCGGGGCATGGTTTTTATTTCACTGCGTAACATGTTTGTGGCGTGCTTAAAAGGTATCATCCAATACAGAGGTGAGCTGTGATCTGGAAAGACTCAGGAGACGCTGTTTATGCTACAGTTTTTTGGAGCTCTGCTCCTTCAGTTTAAGTGTTAGATCTCCTATTTATTTACTTAGATTTTCGGTTTAAGTCAATCAACACCTCTGGAATCAAATCCTTTGCTTTTATTTTGCTAATAATGTGACTTTTTCCCCAGAGAGCCAGAAGAACATTTTTTAATGAAAAATGTTTTTAAGTATGATTGGCAGTTAACCTATGGCAAGAAATTAGTTTCCACAAGCACTTTTTTAATTTTGTGCCACACAAGATGACTGTCTTTGAAGATCCATAGTAATTTGAAATTATTTAACTGTGCTCATGTGTACACACTCCGGCACACATTAAGCCACACACGACATTTGATACAGAGCCCGCTAAACACAGCGAAAGAATTTCTGCCATCTTCAGTGGGCTTTGGATGCAGATTTTAGCAAGTAACAGGCTCATGTGAAGGCCTGGCATTACCAGAACCCCTGCCCTCTACAAAAAAATGACAAAAAGCCTGGTCTGGAAGGTTGCTGTCCTTGATGTAGGCTGCTTGAGGCCCCTGGTTTCAGGAGGAGCCAGTGGTGCCCAGTGCTCATGGCGTGGAAGCCTATTGCAGTGGTAGCTCTGAATTCATGCCCTGGCATACCTGCCTCATTGGGAGTGGAACAGTACATTCCCATACAACTAAGTGGATCTGCTGAATCTTCTTCTTTATTCTGATGTTTAGCTTTTTCTTAATTACATTTTTAATTTTCCAGCTAGTCGTGAGGATTTTACTCTATTGAGAGGTTACAGGCACTGATTGTTCCCCTCCTTGTGTTCTTTTCGAGAAGTGGAGTTGTTTGTTTTACTTAAGGTCTATAGTAATGCCAAACTATTTTTGGCTCCACCTCATCTCACCTCTCCACTTGCTTGTGTCATGATGTCAGTTTTGATCTATACCTTCTCACTGCTAGACAGCTTTGCCTAAAGACATAATCCTCAGCTCCTAATAATTATAAGTACATCAAAGGCTAGCTGGTTTGCTTAGCTGCAGAGGTCTACTCAGAGATCTGTGTATCTTCACTTGAAAGAGATTTATAGTTTTGTGTCAAGCTTTAGAATAATCATGGCATTCCATTTCCCCCCCCTTCTTTATCATGACATTCTTGCCCACGTTAGAACATAATTTAAAAAGCACCATTATATTCCTAAAATGAAGACAATATTCTCCTTTAATATTTTAATTGTAATGATCCTCCTATTTTGTTGTATCTATCAGCAGTAAAATTATACCCTATTTAACACAAAAAAGTCTTTCCAAGAAGTCATAGATTAACCATTTTTTGCCTTCATTTTAAATGATGTGACGAGTACTAAAAAAGAAAGAACAGTAAACGGAAGAGCCAGCTTTAGGGGGTTATATTTTTTTGTATCAATAGCCACATACTATGACTGGTTTATAAACAAAAAAATTACAGTATTTCCAAACTCTGAAAATTGAAAGGCGTTGTCTGTTTCTGATCTGTATTTATTCTATGTACAATTAGGTTATTGCAAGGGATGTGAGGTCTCTCATCTCAGATCTTTCCAGTATATTTCCACCATATCCCTATAACCTCCAGTAAAGTTCATGCACGTACACAGTAGAGAATGGATGACACTAATTACCAAGTAAAGAACTTATTTTCTCAACATATCAAGAAGTAAGTTACAAAAGTGAAAACAATTCACAGAGATGTTCCTTGGTTGAGGTTGTTACATGATAAAGAGTAGTTGAGCATAAAAGATCTCGAAGGGATGCCCATAGCATGCCATTGCAGTAAAGAGAAGCAAGTCAGTACTCAAGTATCCGTTGACATTGCAGCTAGGAATTTAAGTAGGAATTTAACTTCTCAGCACTGATTCCACAGACCAAAGTCAATTTAAATAAAAAGCACACATAGTTAAAATAACTGTTGAAACAAACTGTCAAAGAAATTGATGCACAGAAAGTGTCTTTGCATGGAGACTAAATTAATACCTTTCTGGGAAATATGTCTTAGCCAAATACAATTTATGCATTAGTCAAACACAAGTTTTTCTTGCTCAGTGTAGGATACCTGGATGCAATTTAATGGCCTCTAATTCACTGTAGGTCAAACTAGTTGATTTACACTATAACATTATAGTATAATATTCATATGTTCTGGATTCCAGTCTTGCCTACAGCTCTGTGAAAAAGCCCCTGGTAAGTCTCCCATTAGCTTCAAAAGGCCCACATGTAGGCTAAAAGGCTGCAGTTAAAAAGCCACATAATGTATATTCACACATCTCATAGTATGCACGTGTGTGCGTACATAAGTGGGTGTTATATTTACACATACACAGCCAAAATCTGGCCAGTCATAAAAATAGCTCCAAATCTGAACACGGGCACTAGATTAATTAATACGTATTTTTATTTTGCTTCATGACATCAGCAGCCACAGAACCCACTGCTGCTTTTTTTCTGAAAGAACAAGAAATAATCACAGCAGGAGTTGTTTTCATAATTGCTGTAGCTGGCTGAGAGCTGCGTATCTGTATGTTCACGGTGTGTCAGAGGCATGTTTGTCTCGCACACCCTAGAGCCATCCTTGAGCCTCTCGTTTTCTGATAGGGAATTCGCCAATTGCATTTCTACGCACTGAAAAGAGTTGGCAAACACATATTTGCCTGGCAGTTGGTATGTGTTTTGTCCTGTTTGTTCTGCGTAATGTAACGTGATGTGACAGGCTGCAATTCATCACATCAGTGGTATGACAGCAGAGGAATTGGAAAAGAGGTATAATGGTGGGCTGATGCAAGGTGTCCATTTAACGTTCGATTGTAATATTTCAGTGTTAAGTCTTTTTATAATGGCCTACTGAAGAATTATCCCCAGAATGTTCCCCACGTGGGTGAGTTTTAGAAGCAGTGATCAGGTAGAGCGTAGTCAACATCCAGAGAAGGCTGTAGATTCCTGTGCTCAGAAGGACCAGCTCTTGTAAATAGGAGAACCTTTGCACGTCTGGCTTCTGATCAAACAAAAACCTTGAAGGACTATTTATGTATTGCCTCCACTTTCACTACGCTTCCCAGCCACACCACAGGCTCTTCCGTGGGGATGCCATGGAACTGCCCAGGGCAAAATCAGAGGTCGAGGCTGTTTTCCTGCAAAGACTCCTGCACAAGAGGCTGCTTGACAGTTCACCCCTGAGAAACTCCCGCAACAAAAGCCAAGGTGTTTGATGACCTGATGTTCGTTCTTGTTGAATGCTTGCAGCCTAACAAAACCAAGTTCCCTGTTAAAATCCTGTCTCAGGGCTGGTGACATTCTAATCAGGGTATCGCTGAGGAAAGCAGTGGGGAAAAGCTCAGCAGGGCCCAAGAATAAGCTTTTCACCCATTGCTGTTGTCAGTCTTGCACTTTCTGAAGTGCTAGACTTGGCCAGAAGAAAGGAGATGGGCTGTTTAAGAAAAAGTATTGGTGAAAAACTGATCAACAGTGCCTAATACAAGGCAGTAAGTACAGCCAGAACTAACGACTTTTTTTCTGCCCTCAGCATATACTCTGTATTTCATTTCAGCTTTTTCAAATATCTTTTCCCTAAATATCCTTCCTGTTAGTTAGTCTGTACCGAGACTTATTTTTACTTTAAATCTCAGTGCCATGAGACTGCTGCGACTCCTGAACCTGTGCATGAGTAATATCTGCCCTTCAATAATATTTTTCACAGCGTTCAAGATACCAGAAGTCTTGAATCATGCTAGATTTCAGACCGTAAAATTCAGTCTTAAAAATAGATGGTGAGGCAGCATTGGTTATCTCTGCAATGCTGATGTTATGAAATGGAAAAATATTGTAATATGACGAAAAGATATCATTAATAATAGCTTATAAGCGTGTGTAGTGATCACTTTAATTAGTTACTTTCTGCAGGTACACTGCCAGAGTCCCACCATTTCATCTTTACGATAACCAAAGACGCAAGAGCCACTTGCTTTCTGCCTCCTGCCCTCCCAGCCTGGCTGTAACGCCCGCCCTGGCCAGGAGCTCGGGCTGCCCAGCACCCCTGTCCCTGCTTCTCCTCTGCCCTCTTGGGAGGGCGCAGCTTCCCCACCCTTGCCCACATTTAAAGTGATCCCTTTCAAACCTGTCTGCAAGGCCGCGGCTGGTGCCAGCGCGGAGGCTCCATGCTCTCGAGAGCAGCCCGTGGCAGGAGTCACCAGGAATTTCTCGCCGCCCTTCACCCGTGGTGGCTCTGGGCTCAGCTTTGAGTCCTTGTCTACCACAAGATCAGTAAAAAGTCAGGGTGTAGTTCTCACATAAATTAGATCCCATGGATTAAGCACTTAACTGATCGTTTTAAAATTTTTGCTGTAAAGGAACGTGGAAGACAGTATTCATTCCTGTAGAATTGTGTTAAAAACCCATGCATGACTTCTAGTTTTCTCAAAAATATAACATCGTTTCATAACAGCTGCTGGCTTATGTTTTTTCCTTCCTGTAACCTAACTTCTGCTACGACTTACTATGGTTATTCATACACCTCTGCTAAATTTAGTCATTTCCTTTGCTGAAAATACCCCCTGAAGGTACCCAAACACACCTGAGGCGCACCAGATGAAGAGCAGGTGCTGGGGCCATCCCAGAGACCTTGCAGAATAACCCCAGGACATGATCTTACGTCACCTGGAAGCGTTGCTGCTCCTGAGCCATCGGGAGCCTCACGTGAGCTCACCGCCAGACCGCACCACATAACCCATGGAAGGAAAAATTTGGGACCAGTTCTGAACTTCTCCTGAATCATCATTTGAAGTTCATTGCTAAATTTCACCACACCTCTGCCTATATAATGCAAACCTTTATTAACCAGATGAAAGATCATGGCTGCAATTAATTATTTATTTTACTATATAGGATGCATTATGGCCAAAGGAAAACAGCTACAAAGTGCTTACCTTAGACCCTCGCTTCTAGCCACCAAATGGCGAGATGTTTGGCCCACAGCCATGGATCTGGAGCCTGTGTGGGCATAGTCTGCTGCAGCGTAAGCCCAGATCGTCCTGCTGACTGTGCTGCTGTTGCTTCTTAGGTTTGTAAGGGATAAGGGAAGAGTTGGGACCACAGTACTCTACTCTGATCACCGGAATAAACAGAATTTTAACAGTAAAATATTCTGGAAAAATTCCTTGTTTCCTCAAAAATCCCTGAAGGAAGCATGAGCTTATTTTCATATATCATTATCAACTACACCATCCCAACCTATTCCTTTGTGTGTCAGAGAGCTTGGCTGCCCACTCATTGGGATCAGAAACAACGCAGCCCGTCAGGGTCTGGAAGAATTGGACCTTCCCGGCCATCACCAGCCTACTGGATGCGTTTGGCCAGCTCATTTTAGCCTGCAGTGCTCTTTTTTTCCTTTGGGGAACACTGTGTGAGCTCTCTGCGCCAGGCTGCCCATTCTTACGGCAGCATCCGAGTCCCGCGCCGCAGCCCCTCGCTCTTGTGCTCCTGCAGCACCGTGCCCTCAGCTTCTCCCCACCGGTGGCGTGTTTCCAGCGCTGCCCTCCCAGAGGATGACCACACAGCCAGGGGAAGTCCTTTTTCTAAGCTCGCTTATTTTGTATAATTTGAAGGCATTTTTACAATATAGGGCAAAAACAACCCCAGGGAAATCAGCCGTAATACTCTAGTTCGTATCTGCCATTAGGTGTCAGTGTGACAACAACCATCATACACAAAGGGCTGTTCTGGGGTGTGCAGGGGTACCACCCCATCCTCAACTTCTCCTTTTCGTCTCAGGGAAAATGCAGCATGCAACTGAGAGGCAGAAGGTTGAAGAAAGCAAGAAACATTTTATTTCAGGTTTTTCCATCACCTAATAGAAGTTATTTACTAACAGATAAGCCTGTCTGCATTTCATTCAGTGTGTCTCAGGTTCCTGGTGCTGCAGTTGTCAAAGAACTGTAATATTTACAAAACCAGGACAAGAGCTTCTGCACACACTGATCTGATACCCTGTTTGGGGGCGAAAGAAACAGTCAATACTATTAGTAATTTGCTGTCTGCAGGAGGTAAACTGCTTTGCCCATATGCAAATGTTAAATGACTCATCTGAGTTGATCCTTGCTAATATCGATGCTTACAGTTGGGTCCTGCACAAGTTGGTTAAAATACTCTATTAGAAAAACAACTAAAAGTTCCACTCATTCAGAAGAAATGGGTGTAAAGACTTAAAAACTAGTTTTAAAGCACTTTTTGTGTCTGAAATGCTACCTTATTCTGGTGTATCAGTGGTATGCATGATGAAGAAACATGACATACGTCAAGGAGTTTGCAGTTGTTTTTAAACAAAGTTTCAGGCACTTCCCAAAATGAGATGGCAAAGGTAGCAAACAGGTTTTGGTTACATGGGAGTTTTGAAAGTTAGTACAGTTGTAAAATAAAAATCAGGTTGGGGAAAGAAAGTATTTACAGAAGGAAGTTAATTTAAAAAATATTCTTAAGTTGCCTCTAGTATTGAGACTATCTCAAGTACTTGTATATTGATGTTTACATCTTGAGTAGCACCATGCTGCTGTGATAAGCATCTGAGCGTGCTGGCTTTTCTTTTAGCTACTTCCAGTTTTCTAGTAACTGCACGACACAGGAGTGGTTAGTCCTAAGCGTGCACCGCGCAGCCCAGAGTAATGCCGGCCAGGGCAAGGATCCTCAGGTGCCATCTCCGCTACAGTTCCCTGAGGTGGATAGCTGTAGTTCTCTCTGCCACATCAAGGACTCCCAAAATTTGGTAGCCCTGCCCGCATTCAGGTTGGGGGTGGGGAAGGAAAAGTCTCATGTGCCAATTTGACCTTGTCTTTATAATGGATAATTATAGGCATTAGGAACAGAAAAGATGCCTGATTAAATGGCTCCAGCCACCTGCTAATGCAAGATTGTGAAGTAATCCTTGACTATTTTCATATTAAGAGTTGCCACGATGATGTTCTTCCACTCCTTATGCTACTCAGCTTGCTTAGAAAGCTGTCTCCTATACTTCAGTGTACTTGCATCCTTCCACTCTTTTGCTTTGTACTGTTCCAGTTAGCACTGATCTTTATAATGGTACTGGTGGAGGCTTGAAAGTTCCTGCTATCATGCACATCTATTTTGGCTTCAGAAATACAAATTAAACTGCTCCTTATTTTTACATGTGGTTTCAGGCCAGGTTCTTCTCCTTGTTGGTGGTGCAGAGGGTGCAGGCGAAGATGCCGGCTGGGCGGCGGTGCACAGCTTGCTCACATGGCGCTCTCACCCAGAATTAGTTTAGGTGTGTCCGAAGGTAATTTTGCTGATTTTGAAGCAAAATCATCAGTAGTAGATGACTGTAGACCTGAAAAACATCAGTAGACCTGAAAGCAGCAGAGAGCTGTAAGCCTGTTGTAAGCTGAGCACTGGTCTTGCAGAGGGAGTATTGCTCCAGGCCGCTCCTTAGGGATCAGAAAGGATCAAGGTGAGGATTGAGCTCTGACTGATCCCTTCTCCCTGCAGTGGGCCGAGTTCCCATCTGCAGCCTAAACCAGTCCAAAAACATCCCACCAAACGAAAAGCGCAAGGAAGAGTTTCCACCTGAAGTCAGAGAAGAGGCAGAGCTGCAGCAGTAGCTCAGGAAGACAGTAAACATCTCTGGGTGATGCACGGCTGGGTGAGGACTGGTGCTGGCATGCAGGGAAAGAAAAAGATTGCTGCAGCGATGCAGGAATGTGGAAAGATGCTTTGTAAGGGCAAACTTTCCCTATTGAACATTAATTGCTTTCCATGGATAATAAATGCACTTTGAGCAATGAAAGGAGTGGCTGACAAGCAATGCTGTATTCAACAGATATCAGAGAATGCAGACCAGGTTAATTACCTTCTCTTAAAAAAAAACAATGTTTTTTTTTCTGAAAAGGTGAGCATCTGTCTGAGACAGAATCTTATCTCCAGACTCCTGTTGTCTACTTCAATGAGAAGAGGAGCAAGAAAGGGAATGGAATGGGGCATTGAGGGGACTCCAGCAGGAGCCATGGTGATTTTTTTTCCCTGGCATCAGCCATCAGCTTTTTGCATCGCTTCCCATGGATTTTCCTCCTGGTTACCTTCAGAAGCACAGGCAACACCGGGAGCTGCCCACAGCTCCCTCCAGGGCTCTGAGCTTCCCAAGCGGCATCCGCAGCCGCTGCTCCTGCTGACGGAGTTTATTTAAATAGGCAGGGAGAAAGTATTTGTGTTTGCAGAAGGCAGCACGTAGTGTAAACTGCCTCCATGAGGTTAAAAAACCCAACAAACCACTCTGGTATTCATGCCAGTCTGTAATTGAAGGGTACCAGTCAGATGAAGATCTTCCCAGGGAGTGGAAGGAACAGCCTGGGAATGAAAAACCTGCTGTTTTTACAAGGTTGCATTTCCCCTTCAAAACAGCGTACGAAGCGTAGTGTTTCCCCTTCCCAAAATTTTATATTTTCCCTCTAAATTAGTCTCTTCTGATGGTCGGGGGTGGGAAGGAAGGTGTCAACCCCTCAGCTGGGGTTTTCAGATGCCGATAGGGTCACATCGGCTTTTAAAGCCTTTGGGCACCTGCCATGCCCGGTGGTGTCAGCCAGCCTGGCCGCGGGGGTGACGGCCGCTGGACCTGCCCCTGTGTCTGCTCCGGTGGCTTTGTTAGCCACACCTTTCTTGTAAAGTGTTGGTCAGGGTGCTCCGGAGATGGTTAAAACAAGACGTGCTCTAATACCCCAGCTTCTTTTATGTCCTAGTGCCTTGAGGTACATTTAGAAAATGCATCCAAGTTTTATCTCCTGTCATAGGATTTAGCCGAGAGACACTGAACAGAGCACTGGGCAAGTGTCACTGAGAGAGCTTAGCAGCAGGATGTCAGTATGCATGTTGTGGGTGTGCATAGATGTGTGCCTGCATGTGCAAACACACAACTTGCATGTATACACATCACTCTAAAGTTTCAGACTTTGTAGGTTTAAAATAACGTGTTGGTTCCTACTGTGTAGTGTTTTCTGTCCATTGCACCGGTGTTGCTAATTTTCTAAGCAGATACACACGCATACACCCAGACCCCATAAAAACTTGGCCCTCATTTTATGTGAAGTTATGAAATTACTTATCCAAGTAATTCCTGACTTCGTATCCTAATTCTGAAAGCACAAAAGGTACTCTAGAAAGTCAGTATTTTTAAAGGGACTGAAAAAACCATGAGCACTTTCAATGTTGGTACATGGAAAGCTAGCTCCTGTTAAACTCTGAAGGTATTAAGCTCATTGATGTTGGAGTAAGTTTAGTCTATACAACCTTCCAGCTTGAGTAACATTTTTTTCTGTGAAACCCACTGACTATGAGCACATGAGTCTGGCAGAGGCCAGAAAGCAATACTGTTTTGTAATTTGGGCTTTATATACAGATAGGAGTCCCATTTTTCCATTACTTGGATTAGGCAACTAACTGGTCCCAAGTTTTTCTTCATTAAAAGAAAAAGAAAAAACCTCCTTTTAATAAGTGTGTGCTTCACACTTTCAAACTTCAATAGCATAGAATTTTTCACTTGATCAGAAAGCTGATTTAATTTGCTGCTAGGTTAAATGTTAAAGGTTTCAGTCTTATGACCATGAATTCTCAAATTAAATTCAGTGCATTGCTTAAATTTCTAGCTGCAGTGCATTTAGCCTAATTGCTTTGGTAAGTTGGGTGCTTAGTAACTACTACTCTTCTGAATTTTCGTCTTTAAAGGCGAGCAAGGAAATAAGCCTGAGGGGCACAGGTGGGCTAGCATGCTCTTTGGGATTCACCTGTGGGGTCTTTGGATATCCCTTCCAGTCTGACCACATCCTCAGACCATGTCTGATGAGGCTGTTCTGCTGACAAGGGAGAGCATTTAAACACCTGTAGCTTTTAGCTATTTAAGCCCAAATCAGGTTTGAAGCAACAAGAAAGGCTGAGCAAAATGGTTCAGATTTCAGTCAGTTGTCAACTAAATGTGTGCACTGGGCCTTCAACTATTCGGCCAGACACATCTTGATTGCTTCGCTTTTGTTTTCGCCCTTGGAAAGTTGGCTCGATAATACCCTGTAGCCAAAGCAGGCTGGGCTGGGGGGTGCGAGGGAGAATTAACAAAAAACAGAGTTATATTTATTTATTTCCCTGCTTCTGTGAGCCAAGCTACTTGCAGTCATTTTCCATATCCTTGCAATGTTAAATATAAAAATCGTAGGGGCTTTAAATGATCCCACTGATGCAGTCTTTAAGGTGGGCTCTTCTCCTTGGGGACGAGTCGTGATGCAAACACAAGGGTGATGGAAATCATAGAGGAAACTTCCAACCAACACACGCGGAAGGAGCAAGCCCCGAGTGTCTAGTTGTTTCCTCTTTGTTTACAGCATTTTTAAGGCTTTGAGTTCTCACGCAGCATATATGTCATTAAATGGCTGATGCCTCTTTGCACACGTTGTTGTGATGGCCTGTGGCAACCTGAATTAATTGTTTCAGTAGTTGATGGTGGTTACTAGCCGTAATTATTATAATTTGCATTTATAAAAACATCTTTCATCTAAGGATCTCAAAATGCTTTTGCGCACATTTAATTAAGCTTCACAACATCCTGTGAGGTAAGTGTCAAGAGTGTTGTTATATCCATTTTTACATGGGTTTCTCTAAGAAAACAAGGTCAGTCTCTAACGTGACTGGTATTTGGTTCACTTCACACTTGCACAGGACGGAGCAGCTAGCACAGCTGCAGGAATTAGGGGTGCTGAACTAGGTCACTTTGCATCTCCCACATAGCTCTTGCCGTTGCCACGCTGTGTGGACACATGCCCTAAGCCACCACAAACACAGTCGGAGCAACCTCAGCCCAGATTTCCAGCCTGAGACGGCCCTTGCTTTCCCAGGAGCGCTCCAGCAGCAGCAAACTCTTGGGAACAAAAACAGATAAGCACCCTGCCTATTGCACAGTATGGCATAACCCATCCTGCAAAGATCTGTGCTTTCTATAATGTTCTACCTTAACATTTAAGCCTCTGCAGTCTGCGCACAGCAAGACATTTGTAGTGCAGCCAAAGCCAAGAAAGTAGCTGCAAGCAACATAAAGTTACCCTTTACCAGTCACTCGCTTGTTCTAGAGGAGCCTGCAGGCTCCTGAACCTCTCTACCAGCCTTCCACCCAACCTTATGGTCGATCAACACTTCTGAGATCTGCTACATCCTAGATTACTACTTGACCGTGGTTCTTAAAAAGTGAGGATCGACTCAAGCCAGGTAGACTTGGAACTGGAGGAGACGGTTTTCAAAAGCTCATTTCTTCTTCAAACATATGACTATGTTGTTTAAATTGAACCTGGCTCTCTTGTAAGCTCTGTTGATCACCATATTAGCCCTGAGGAAGATAGGTCTAACTAAGTGCTTGCAAATTGAGTAAGAAGTCCTGGGCCATACCTTCACTAGTTCTTTACCATCCCCATCAATTTATAAGGGCTTGTTTACATGTGGCAATGACCAGATTAGCTGTTTTGAAAGAACTCTGCCTGTGGATGCACTTATTCCAAAATAAAAGCCACTTTGCTTTTCTAAATTAAGTGGACAGGTAGAGAGAATGATTATTCTGAATAACGTGAGAAAGTCATTTCATTCCTAAGCAGACCGTTCAGCAGGAATATTCTGAAGCGAGCTGTCTGGCTAATTCCTCACGTTGATGCTTTTTAAGGTACTGATTTAGTTGCACAGTCATCAACAACCAGTTTTGTTCTCGGTGCATCCTTTTCCCGGAGAGGGTGTGCCAATGCGAGGCAAGAGTCGCGTTGTCATTGTCAAAGGTCATGCATACTTCCCTGTCTTTAGCTGACATTATTTCTGCTTAACCTCATAGCATGAAATAATTTCTGAAAACATTCTGGCTTTTTCTAACACCAGAAAGCCGTGATGGAGCACAAATGGAAGAGGCTTCCAGGTGTCCTGCTCCACTCATAGGAGATGCCAGTAGCAGCAGAGGCTATGTCCTGGATGCTTTGGAGGGACGCTCCAGTGAAGCCCAGGGAAAGTTGGCCCTGCTCCCCAATTTAAGCATGTCTGGAGCATCCTTCGGGGATGCTCATCCCTGATTCTTTTCTGTTCCCTTAGTCAACATACAGGATTTATTCTGGTCCACGTTTCTCTTGCGGGGGAAGGAGCACCTGGCAGCGAGAGGAGCAGGTCTGGCACAGGAGCATATATCATTTCATTTTGCCTGATGCTGTTGCTTTACTTTCAGGACAGTCATTGGGCTAAACCTGCATTTTTACTGAAGCTTTCTTCTGCTTTTCCTCTCCTCCAAACTTGCTCATGTCTACTGCTGCACAGAAAGGAAAGACGCAGCGGTGACCTGGGGCTTGGGAGAATGCAGTGCCGTGAGAGTCACAGCATCAGCGCCGTGGAGGGGGTTTTCTTGTGGCTACCAGAAAACCTTCAGTAACTTCCAATCAGTACTGTTGGGGTCTGTTTCTTTTTTTTAGAAGGGAAGAGATAAAAATTCTGCTCGTGTTATCTCATATTGCAGAAATTGAGACTTGATGGGTACTATATTATCCTTTTTGGACCTCAGTCACTCCCGAAGATTCAAGATGAACTCTGCCTGCCCAGGCACCAGAGTCGGTGCCCCAGGGAATTTCTTCATATCTAAGGGATATGCAGGATGTGTACTCGCATGCCCTTGCTGCCTCTCAACTCCAGCTGTACATGCAGTTTTGCTTTAGGAACCTGTACCTCCAGTATTGCAATATCTTTTTCAGTCTCTGTCATCAAGAGTTTAAATACAGTTCAGATCAGTGTTAGTGGCCCAGCTCCAAATGAGGAGAATTGCTGCAATTCGTTATCTTGACAAATTAACTGGTCTGAGGCAATTCCTTTTTGAGAGAGATACAATTAGCTAACTCTTGAACTCTAGCCTTGCTCCAGCACTATGGCATAGTTATGCACCTGCTCAAGAAGTGTTGATACTACAACCAGGACTTTCCCACCTGTAAATGCAATTCCTGCACTGAGAGCCTTAGTGTTACCAGCCATGCCTTGCTGTCCTCGTGCTGCTCTCGTACCCCGCTGTAGCCTGGGAGCACGATGCAGACCTTGTTTGTAAAAGACTCTGACCTCAGCTGATTTTAAAAATAGTCTGTCTGAATACCAGGGTGGTCTTGTTGTATAGCCTCTAGGGGAGGGTCGGTGCTGGAAACACAGGGTCCTTGTGAAACCACCAGAAGGGCCTGGCGCAGAGAGTGTTGTGTCAGAGGGACGCATCACCGGTTGTCCCATCCTCTGTTTTGAGTACACCTTCCTGGTCCGGTGGAAAAAGGTGGCTTTCCTACCCCAGCCCACTGCTAGAAAACAGTAGCCCACGCAGACCTGAAATAGATTTTCTTTGGAAAAGGAAGCATCCTTTTAATGGTGTTTTCTCCCTGGGATTTAGGCAGGAATTTCTAGTTGCAGTCCCTCGATCCTTACATACCTGTTGAAAACTGGGTTGCCATCAGGTACAGTACCCCCCTCCTGACGTGGGCAGGATGCCTCAGGGAAGGCAGGGTGACCCCCCGGCCTTGTGAGGTTTCCCACACCTCCTGGCCTGGAGGAGCAGCTCCCTTCTGCCCCTTCCCACCAAGCAATGAAAACACATCCCCAGCTACACATTGTTCTTCCACCCAGTGCGGGCAGATGCACTTTTCATCCATTTCCCTGGGGAAAGCAGCCCCTTCTGCTCTCAGCCATTGCTCACCTGTGGGCATCTTCTTCCCTTGCACAGGATCTCCCAGGTGCTAAAAGATGTCCCTTAACAGTTGGTCCGAACCATTCACTTTTGGAAACTCTGTTTGGGGTACAGCTGTCCTGCAGAAGGCGTATGTTTGCCTACAGCTTTTTTGTATGGACTTGGTGGCTGGGAGTTTCCTTGAGCTCCTTTTTGAACTCCAGGCCTTCAGCATCCAAAACATTTAACCCTCAATTTCTTTTCTGCTTTATCAGTTTGGCCAGCTTCCAGCTGGCAGCATTTATTTGCAGGCTTCCCTTCTGCATCCTGTGTTTGCAGATGTATTTCTCTTTCAATTAACCCCCTGAAATGGTTTTCTTCTCCCCTGAGCCTACCTGCCTCCAGTCTAGCCGGCACATCTCCCTGCTCTGGATGCCCAGAGGGCAGAAGCCAGGAGCAGAGACGCTTGGTCCATGGGCTGGAGGTGCCAAGCAGAGGGTGTGCCCCGTACACAGGCGTCATGAAGAGCAGCTGAAGGAACACGCAAGTTCAGCAGCGCCTGCTTTGCCCGTTGTGGGTTGGGGCTTGCAATGCCAGAGGCGCTTTTGCCTCTGTGGAGTCTCTAGAGCATCACTTAAGAGTAATCAGGTCTTCCCTGAGCTTTCACTGAGATGTTCTGGAGCGTTGCACCCACGTTTTCAGTGCTGCAGCCTTCACCCCAACCAGATGTCTCCGCTCACTGGCAGCTTTTGCCCAGCTTTCTTTTAGAACAGGTATTTCTAGATAGTCACTTAAAATGGGGGGGCGGGGAAGAGCAAAAAAAGACCTGGTCTAAAGTACCACTTACTGAACAAAGAAAATGCCTAGTCACCAGGAATGTCCTCTCTCTGCCTGCTGTAATTAGCGAGTAATAGCCGCCGTAGGTGGCTCCTCTTGCGCCTTGGCACTGCAGCTGGTTAACGTGCATCAGCTGTTGCCTGATTCCAAGGCAAACATCAGATGGTCCGGGAAACCGAGAAAATCTAGAGGTGCAAGCTGTCTATTGCTGGGACACTAGTGAAGCCTTTGAAGTGAAAGGGCCTGGAATTGAAGCAAATCCTTGGTCACTCGGTCTCTTTCAGCTGGTGACCCATCACAGTGTGGTACTACATCTGGATCACCCTGTGAGATACACCTGGTTTGTTTAAATAACGTTGGCACTGCTAGAGTGGTTCCTCAGGACTGGCTCCAGGGAGATATAAAATGAGCTTTTCAGCCTATATAGTGATTAGCTTAATTTTGTGTATGATTCTAGCAGAGCAAATGAGTAACAAGAGATTGAATCTCAGCCGGAGCTGGTAAAGACTTGGCATTTCCATTCGCAGAGTTTTAAAGCCAGGTTTGGCTGCAAGCTGCAGACTGCTCAGTGAAATACAGCCGTCTACGCTGAAAAAAAGAGAGAAAGAAGAAAAAGAGTTGTTCTTTGTAAATGTTAACTCCTCCTTTCGTTTTGTCACATAACTTTTATTTTAATTCTTAAATTTCCTGGCACATCCACTGAAACAGTTTTGCTGCTGCTAATGAGCCTATTAGTGAATATGCTGCTAATATGCCCATTCATCCAACCGGTGAAATAATGACATGTTACCTGCCATTAAGGGCTGCTTCTGCCTGGTAGTGATTGAAGTTCCTTATCTTCTCAGGTATCAAATTGTTAAATTACAACACAAATGGGAGATATTCTGATTTAATGTACCTTTTCCAGTTTTCTTAGCAGTAACAGCTGTTCTCAATGAGTTTTAAGAGTACTATAAAAGTAATATTTCCACAATTTCAAATGAAAACATGTCAGCACTAGGAATTAACAAAACGAGGCAAAAATAAACTGGAAAACTAGACCAAAAGAGGCGGAGATGTTTAGAGTTGTATTTTTACACATGCACAAACAAAGCTGTGTGGTTTCCCTGCAGGACTTTGTTGAAATTAAACAATTTTATTAGAATCTGTTTATTTAGAAAGACATTTTCAGGAGAACAATTGTAGCCAGATAAAAGAGCTGACCACACTCAAGTCAGCAATGGAATTTCCTACTGATTTTGATACCAAAAGGATTTTACCCAGTGGCTTTAGAAATAATTTTCATGTAGTTTGAGAAAACCTGGAGTAGAGTTAAGGCAGAGCAACTTGATAATGTGTGAGGTCGTGCTCAGTCTCACACCTCCTGCAGCGGTTATTTGCCTTTTGAAAAAAAAAACAACAAATAACAAAACACAAAAGCATGAGAGCTCAATTTCAACAGGTCAAAATAAAAAATTTTAAAAACCAAGTTAATGCATAATAAAATATTAACATTCACACGGAAATAGTTATTCAGAAAAGAATTTAAATGCCTAAAAAAACCCAAAAAAAGTGTGATTGTTTGGGTTATTACTAAACTATACTGGTTTATAGCACTGACTTTGCTTAACCATTTGCATTTCTTCAGCCCCCCTTGATTGTTCTGTTCAGAAAATCTCTATGATTTACTTTTTTAAAAAAAAACAACACAACAGTATGCCTGAGGTCTGTGTGGTTCACTTGGAGTTCGTTGGGATATATTTGCAACTCCTGAAGCAAAAAACTGGTATTTTATCTTTAGAAGGAGTTACATTTTTTGAACTTATTGAATTTTTCAAAGATCAGCATGAAGAGTTCTGATTAAATGCTTGCTTCAGCGTTTTAAAGGCTTCTTGTGTCCCTGTTGCCTAAGGAGGTCGGACATGACGATTGCTCTGTAAACATCAGATTGTACAGAATTGGCTCTGCATACCATGCCCCGCACACAAAGGAGAAGTCAAACGGCTTCTCTCTCGCTTATCAACTAGTTTATTTTTCATGCCCCAAAAAGGCTATATTTGTACAAGAGCAGCTGCTACTTTGTAAATAATTTAATGGCTTCTGTTAAGTAGAGCTGTCAATTTCGCAAACAATATTACGAGAAGATTTTCATTTTACTGTGGGATTGCATGTTTTAAAATGCATTTTTATTCCTGAAAATTCAGTGGAGGATGCTGGAGAATGGGAACAGCTTCTGATTTGCAGACACAGATCCAAAAGAGAACAGATACGGTTAAATAATGACATATACGTGAGTGGGGAAAGCACGAGATCTCATCACCTGCGTATGATGTTCAGAGAGCATCCTGCTCATTAAAGCGTAGGAAAACTTTCAGTGGTCTTGTAAAGAAACGTATTTGGCTATTTCAGATGTAGCAATAGCAGCTATCGGCAAATTTTGGAAATGCAGAATGTGTATTGTGCAGTTGAGTGTGTACATTATCCTAACACTGATCATGACAAATGGGATTTTATAGATAAAAGGTCATTAGCACAATATAATTCCGATTATTGCGTCTGATAAATGACTTTAATGATGAAACAACAATTTTACCCGCAATACCAACTGTCAAGTTTTTAAAATTCAAATTCAGATTCAAATCCCCAGATTGTAACATGATAAGCAAATAACTAGGTTAGAATTAAAAGCAGCAAGAGTTTGTTGTGCAATAAGACAAAGGAAGATCCCCAATTACCTGAATATGAAATCTTAGGTGCAGGCTGGGATACTCCAGTGCTAGCACAGAGTCAAGTCTTCACTGAGCACCAAACCCTAGCCAGAGCCCTCACCTAGATGCGAGGACCACCACCCTCTCACAGCCCTGTGGCGTTCCTGCCAAAATCTTCCCCTTTTTAATTAAATGTGGGATGTGTTGCCTCTGTTTAGGGAAGGGCTATGTTGTTTAAACAGCGTTCCTTGTGCATTTGTTTTGCCTGCTGTAGCACTTCTCACAGGGAACACAGTCCAATGTCCCACAACAAAAATGTTTATTTCTTTACTCTAGAGTTCATATCTGATGGTTTTGTGGCTTTGAACCACTCCTGGCATGTGATCCTATCTAATGTTCTACTGTGACACTGCAGCTGTATACCCAGGCTAGAACAGGTTCAGTCCTCGTAACCCGAGGTCAGTTCCAGGTACTTTGTTTCGATATGAGAGTGCAAAGAGACCTGTTTGCACTCCCCTGGGTAAGAAGCCCCCTTATCCCCCAGTTTCGGCTACAAGCGTGCTTGCAGCTGACAGGACTGCTCTGTTTTCCATGCATCCTATGCATCCAGTAGCATTACTTAACAAGGTGTAGCAGCGTGAAATATCAAAGTCGGTGGCCATGGTTGTAGTTGCTCGTGGCATTCATGTGTTGGAAATATGCCACATGAGGACTGGGTGCATCCAGACTGTAGCCCACTCCCCATTACAGAACTGCTAGGTGCCCCCCAGCACACGTGCGTGAGTTACACTGGTGACTGACGTGAGGAGACTGCTATTTATTCACGTCTGGTTCTCAGCAGGTACGAGAAAACGCAAATGAATGGCATGATGGAAAGAGCAAGACAAAGCTGCCCCCATCCTATTTAGTTTCCTTTCTCAAGACACACTCCTCTCGGGGGTTTACGTTCTGAAACGCCACTGCTCCTTGGAGCTGTGTCAGTGATGTCTTAAGGAGAAGACATGAACTATAATAAATAATTTCATATATTGGTGAAAGTTTGTAACTTTAAGGGGGTAAGTTATGTAGGCCTTAGACATTACCGAGTAGGTGGAAAAAGAAAAAAAAGAGGGGAAAAAAAGATTAATTACACCAGCTTGACTCACACTGTATGTCTTAGCTTTGACATTTGGAAGACTAAGAGGTTTAACGCTTTCCTCAAAAGCGAAGCCCAAATGAAGCGGGAGGCTCTTCAGGAGCCAGCACGCAGTTCCCAGGCAGAAGCGCGGCGACGAGAGCTGTGCTCCCAAGCAGAGGCCATCAAAGTTTGTCCCAGGAGACCTGCGGTGGATTTTTGCTGCACACACATCAGCAGGAATTTTGTTTAAGCCCTTTCCCAGCATTCTTCACGCATACCAAAAGCAGTTCCTCCTGTGCCTTTTTAAGATCTCTGTATCGCTCCCCTGCTCCTCTTGGCTGCTCGGCCTGCAGCAGGCTCCAAGGAGAGCTCTCTGGAGAAACCTCCTTTGCTTGCCCGTGAGTCGAGTTTCCTAGACGTGCATTGCTCATGCACCTTTCTTCTCTCCTCCTGCTTTTCCTCTTTGGATTTTTTTTATTCAAGCTGGAGGAGAAATTGCACCAGGGCCAGTTTAGCTCCTTTATCTATTGTAATGTGGTGTGCATGCTTGGAGGAGGTGTGTTGCCCCTGACTGAGTTGGTTGCTTTCAGCTGTTCCCCACATAATTGCCCCACCTGTGGGAAACGGCAGCACAGGTGGGGAACGTCGGCTACCTGAGAAAGCCAAATTGGTTGCCACACTTCACCCTCTCTCACCCCGCAGATGCTAATAGCATTTAGGTGGCATGAAGAGTAGAAATAGTCTGCAGCAACCTTACAGCGTTAGCTTTTTAGGACTTGCAGATTCAGAAACACTTATGAGTAGATTTGCCCTCCTAAGCTGGTGAGTATTCTGGGTCTGGGGCCAAAATGTAAGCGAGCAGTATGGCAGCGCTCACAAAAGCATTATGTCCTTCGCACTGCCCGTGGTGTTGCCATGGGTATCGCACAGATTAGCTTATGCAGGGTCTGGAAAGGCAGAGAACAAGGGGAGAAAAACAGGATTAAAAAAGAAAAAACGCAAAAGGGTCTTAAGATTTTTGAGAAAAATCTTTTAAAGTCTTTATCTGTAACAGGATTTTTTTCTTCCTTAATCCAAACTCTGCTAGCCTGCGGTTTGACTAAATTTTTTATTTATTTATTTTAAGTCTCACACCCAGAATATGCAATTCCTCCTCTATATTTTTAAGTGATTTGGGTCTTTTCAAACGATTTCCTTCGCCAGAGGGCTCAGACTGGAACTTGGGAATTGGAGGCTACTCCTTCCCCTACTCGAAGACTTCAGGTCTCGATTGTGAACAAAAATATTTTTAAACAAAGCTAAGGGAGGTCTTTATTTTTAAAAGAAGGGGTTAGCCATACCTTGTGGGGGAACAATCCAATTAATAAGACTTTGATCTATATGGCAACAGCGAAATACTGGCGCGCAGCAGCCTGTGGCAGCCAGCTGGCCCCTCTGCAGGTGGCAGTTTAGGGGAGGCATTTCCCCCTTGCAGACTAACGCCAACACGCACGCGCTCCCTCCCTTCCAAAAGCTCTTGGACATGTTACTGTTGGTGGTTGTTGGCTACTTGGCCTCCCTTTCAAGGGGAAAAGTCAAGGGTGGAAGCTGTGTCAGTGTGTGGTTTTCTGTTTGGTTTGGTCCGTTACAAGAGAGGGAAGCCTTGTCCTTACTGACACCTAAGGCAAACAGTTGGCAACTGGATGGGTACTTTAAAATGAAGTAAGCCTGATACCGTGTCTTGATTCATCCTAAAGAGCTCCTGGGGCAGTCAGACGAGGAAGACCCACCTCGTGAAGCTGTCGTGGACCTACCGTCAGAGCACAGAGGCGAGCGCGACCCAGCTGCCCGCGGGGTGGCCGGCAGAGCAGCGGCGCAGGGCTGCGCCCACAGGTGGGTGGCACGGGCAGGGGCACGCGGGCAGCAAAGGAGTTGTGTAG
Source organism: Falco rusticolus (assembly GCF_015220075.1). Classification (NCBI taxonomy): domain Eukaryota; kingdom Metazoa; phylum Chordata; class Aves; order Falconiformes; family Falconidae; genus Falco; species Falco rusticolus. Next base: position 1,626,765 of record NC_051192.1, on the reverse strand, counting down.
GGCTAAGGAATATCCCCTGTTGCCCTAACAGAAAATGGAAGGGAGGGGGAGAACAATGAACTAAAATACTTTTGAAATGTACGTTGGATATTCTGAACTTTCCTGACAACCTCGGTTGTCATCTGCACCAGGGCTGTAAACACAACAAAGCATGAAGTCACTAAGCAGGAACTAAGAACAACTTGGAAGGCAGAAGGACATGGCATGGGCACAAAGTGATCTCCAGAAACATAGTCAGTTGGCGAGCACTTCACATGCACTAGCACAACCATTTTCAAATTAAACCATTTAGGCAAATGCAGCCTTCCTTGATGAATGTGCAAAGAGGGAAATACTTCAGTGGAAATGCAGCGAATTAACAGCCACGGGTGGTAAACAGAACTTTAAAAAACCTAACACGATCCTCACAGATTTTTGTAAGCTCATTACTAGCCTGTGATCAAAATACCTGGGATGATCTTCCAAGAGTGCCCTTCTCCCAAAGTTGATTAAAACCTGGAACTCACCTATATTATGAGAGAAACAACAGGTCTGACGACTGAGCGTTTTTCAGTGCTTCTGTTGCTGGTGATCCAGCACACCACCTTGCAACGGATGGGAAATTACCATGAAACAGCTCTTCTGCAAAGATTCAGAGATATATTTCTCTTACTTTTCTTCATGCAATCTTGATAGAAAAGAAACAATTATTCATTCCTAGTGAGTATATAGATGCAGTTATTTTCTATGCCTGCTGTATATGTAGGAACATTTTTTAGTGAATCTGGTGTGAGCACTTTGAACTTCCACACTGACAAATCATCCTGGACACGTGTGTACAAATGTGCTGAACGTTCTTTATGTGGGCAAGAAACACGTTTCTTTCTCCTTCTGGAAATCTGTATATTAGCTAGTTTTCTGTCTTTCCTCACATAAAGAGATAGAGCTTTTGCAGTACTAGGTATAATATCCATTATAGCAGCTGCACACCGCTAGTGAAAGACTTATTTTATACATTTATATTGGGATACAGAACACTATCTAAAGCTTTCAGAGATACCTAGTGGATTTAGAGATGGCACCTGTTTTTAAAAATATAGCGCACAATTATTCTGTCTTAACTTTCGGGACGGAGATAGCAGCATATTGATGTGGGCAGATAGCAAACACAGTAAACTCGTGCTGGGGACTGTATTGACTGCAGAGGACTTCTCCAACGCTCCGATGAAAGGAGCTCCTTTAACAGCACATAGAGCAGAGGCTATCCCAGCACGCCTCTGATCCCAAGGTGTAAGCACGCTGTTCTCCCTTCGGCTCACCGTTTCCCTTTCGGAGCTGGCTATGATTCACACATCTCTGGCAGTCCCGTGTCTGCCTTCGTCGGGCGCCTTGGGGCAGAGACGGCAGAGTTCAACTTCCCTCCTACTGCTGGGCTCCCCGGCTTGACCACATTTGCCCGCGCCTGCCCAGGTGGCCACCAAAAGTTGCTGAGCCTCACGAGCAGCTCCTTGCAACCGCTGGCACTGCATAAACTGCTGGGATTTCCCGAGGCTTTTGTTTGCCTCTTGGAGGTTGGTGAGTACAAAGCGAGCTCCCCACCCACACCACCAGCTCCCCACCTCACGCCCGGCGCTCGAGCTGGCCTCCCCCAGCAGAGGCCGGAGTTGTGGGTTGCCTCTCGCAGAGCTGCAAAAGAAAACCCCTCGCAGCTCCCCAGCTGGCCACAGTGCTGGGAGCCTGCCAGCACGGGCTGAAGTCTTCAAGGCACTCGCTGTGACAATGCCAGCCGGCTGGGAAGGTCACCTGCCGAGGCACAGGTGACTCCAACAGCCTCTTCTTTGTGCTGAAAAAACCCCACGGATGGTTGTGAGCATGTACCTGCGGCTTGTGTTTTGCCTCCAGTTTCACAGAGTTTGTTTTCTATAATACATCTGCTGCCAAGTCTGCGTCAGACTTCTTCATGTGAAGAAATCTGTGTAAGAAAGGAAGGGTTTGGGCGTTTGGTGCCTACAGAAATAGCGACGTTCTCAGTTCTGCAGTCACTGCGATGTTGCGTCTCTACTCCAGCATTACTAGAGATTTGGCTGCCTAATCTGAGACATCAGCAAAGGACACAGTTTGTAACGAATAGATGGTTGCGCAGCACTTGAGGAAATTTCTTTAAATTGATCCAGCTTGTGAACCCAAAATTAAATCGCATTTGCTTTCTGCTGCCTTTCACTTGAAAACTGGGGACGACAACACCTTACTAAAGCGGGGTGAAGTTCATGAAGTTGCAGATGTATAGTGCTTGCAGCTGAGTGTCTTAGTAGTGCACAGCAACATTATTATTCTAACCAATTTCCCACATCACAAATTCATATCTGACATTTCCCCTGTCCACTTCTTCCCAGCCTCCAACCACTACCCGCAGTTTCAAAATCAATAATCGGGACACATCCTCCCTCCTGCAAAGGCTCTCTGTTGTTCGTTAGCTTGGTCATTTTTTGTTTCACTATTGACTTTCTCCACTTCTCATGCTGTTTAAGGCTAGTCTTTGGTGTTTATGTATTCTGCTCACCAGTGAGATAAATGTACATCCTGAATAATTTCCTATTTACTTCGGAAGTCTTTCCCCTCAAGAAAAGCAAAAGAAGAAAATTCCGTTCTTGTGGTAGATAGACCTCTGTGCTTCTCCGTTCCCTAACCCCGGTCACAGTACGGCCTCCTGCCTTGGCCAGGGTGCTTCAGCCACGCTTCATAGGTATTACTGGAGGCAACCTGTTGATCTACCTCCTCAGCATCATTTAAAGCCTCGAGATACTGTCTTGGGGGGCTTGATTTATCATCCGGGAAGCAAGGTTAATCTTTAGCTTTTGTTTGCTTCATCCCCTGCGCGTTGGCATACTGTGACATCCCACAGCAAACGTCCTTGCTGGGGGTGTGACAAGAGTCAGCTCACCCGTGCCGATGGCTCATTTCTGTTGTCACCCCGCAGAGCTCCCCGCCGGGTCACAGACCTCAGCCGAGGCCACCCCGACGGTGGATCTAGCGGAACAGCTGAACGTGTTTTGAGAAGAGCATTGAGCCAGGTCACCTCCAGCTCACGTCCAACCCAGAACGAACCTCTTCCTTGCCAGCTGAGCACCAGTGGTCAGTGTCATTAATCTTGCAATAAAATCCCCACAGCCTCGTCTGTGCAAGCGAGTTGTAAGTCACGCCAAGGCAGCAGCGCCGCTCGTGCACTTGCCTGCATTACTTCGGGTGCTGCCGGGCTCCGCTGCCTCCCGGGTGGCCGTGGCTCCCTGCATCTCTGTGGGGCACCGCAACGGGACTTCGCAGGTGCTCAGTGAGAGTACTCGGTAGCTGCTCTCTCTTCTTTCCCCGAGCCCTTTGTCGTCTGCCTTGGCTTTACAACCTTGTACCAGCTAGTCGCACCAAACTTGTGAAGTCGGTCGACCACATTACTGCGTCTCTAACGCTACCACCCCTATCAGACCCAGACACTGCCCACATCTGTATCTCAGCTAAGGTCCTGGAAGCTCATCTCCAGCACATACCTGGACTTTGTTCTTTCTTTTATTTCAATCTTGGCAGAACCTTTGTTTTGGGACAGCTGAGGCTTATCTCATGAATTACACCGAGGCAGAAGCCCTGTGAAGACTAGCAGAAGACATTTCTGGTTAACTTAGTTAATAAACCTTGTTGCTGACAACCTTCAGGGAGACTGGCATCTGCATATGTGTAACAGAAGCCCAGTTTTCAGGCTGCATTATTAATAAATCACTTCATTTAACTCTTCACATCATCATCTCCTTTGCCTAACAAGGAAAGCCGTTGCCTGGGACAGACAGGGGAAGCAAAGGACAGAAAAGGCTGGAACCAAAATAATAATTCGTAAAATAGTCTCAAGGTTAGGGTTAGAGAACTTCCTGTAGGCGAGATCTGGCTTCTCTTCTTGCCTTGACAGTCAGAAAGCTTTACAGACAGAGAAAGGGCTCAGCTCCATGCACTTGATGAGAGCAGCAGCAGTGTGGCTGTCGGGGAGAGCTGTGGGCAGCATCCTGAGCTGGGCGCACAGCAACTTGGGGACAGTAGAGAATTCAGGGCAACACTCCAGATAGAGGCATTTTATTTGCTGTGTCATTTCTTTCACTCTTGACATGAACAGGAAAGTTAAATACCACCAGCAATGCACAGTCCATGAATAATTTTGCAAGACAAAGCTCTCCCCTCTGGCTCACATTTGCCATTGGCCATTGCCATTGCCTCCCTCCAAGTGTCAGATACATTACAGCCTAGCAATCCTTGTCCTCTCATTATTCTTGTTACCTGTTTATGGAAACTTTTTGATTAACGGAACCCTTTTGCTGCCTGTAGATGAGGAAAACATTTTCAGAAGGTATGGAGGCTGTTGCTCAGAGGACCAAGGTAGCATACCGATCCTCTGGACAACACCTCAAAGGAGCTGTTTGACTGTGGGACAGCTTATCTCTGGGTGAGTCAACCAGTGAGTGCTGTAAGCGTGCCGGAGCTTGGCACAGGGTCAGCACAGAGCTATGGCTGCCCCCACTGCTCTGCCATCAGCATTGCTAACTGCGGTGTGGGTCTGCTCCCCGTCAGTGTGTCCTTCTGTTGCCTCACCATAATGCATTGTGGGTTTCAGTATCTTGCATTTGTAGTGTCAGGATGTGTGTGAGGCTGGGCTGGAGCCACCTACCTTGTCCCCATCCCCAAACCAGAATGACTCCTACTTTAGTTAGGATATCTCCTATTTTAGTGGGAGTGGTTAAGGTAGAAGGCAAAAATTTATATCATCACAGTGACATTTATCATAAAACTTTCCTGTTGCTTATGTACTTAAAGATGCACATATTTATACCTCTCTGCAAGGTTTTTATTTACGTTCAGAAGCATATTTGTATATTTTTAGCCTGTAGCACCACTGATCAAACCTCAGGAAGCATTAAGAGAAAACTGCGTGGCAGTCTTTCATATCTGTGTATGTTGGTTATTAAATCAGCATAAAGAGAGAGAGAATTAAGAGTTACCCCGCTGCATACTTTTGTGTGTCACATTAAAAAAAATTCCTTGCTCCACTGTTCCATGCAATTAAACAAAATATTGCCATTATGGCACTTCCATTTGTTCTTCCACCATCAATTATCTTTTTCAGAAGTCCTCTTTAACCAGGAAGCAAACTTCTTCAAATAGCAGGTCTTCAAATAGCAGGAATATAAGCTGAGAAATACGGTCTGCCACGGGTCCGGGAGTAATCTTACAAGCTGCTGTATCTGTCCTAGCAATTTTCAGTTCCAAAGTAACTCTATTACGAGGCGTGCTGCGGGGATGTGGCGATGGGGTGTAGGAAATTCATCGTGGAAGTGGTATCCAGCAGCTCAGCAGTGTTAATCCTGCCCGGCTGCTGCAGCATCCCTTCTCATCCTTCAGCATTGTGCAGCCCCGGTGAAGGCAACAGGAGCTTCACGTGCACCAAGAACGCAACAGCGGGCAAATGCATGTGGCTCTGTGTGAAGTTGCACTCTCAATTTCTACATCTGTAAAACTGAGATAATACATTACCAACTTCAAAGGGGTGTTGGGCAAATTAATTAGTCAGCGATGCATACAGCACCTTGAAAACACGAAATTAACTCTTATTAGCCCATAAGTACTCGAGATGCATCAAGGTGCATTCTATGGCCTCTTGATTCCAGACAAAGGTCCTCTTGATTAAATTAGATTGCTAATGTATTAACGTGTTAGCACACTTAAAGAAAGAAAAGTTTGAAAAAGCAATTTGGCTTCATCACATGAGCAGCGTGTATACTTAATGGAAATTTTTCCAGCATTCACAAAACAAAGAAAAATCAATAAAATGTCTGCCAACTGTTCCACTGAAAACATTTTATAATCTATAGCACCGAGAATCCCAAGCCAAGATAAACCAGCGTTGCTGACAGAAAATACTGACAATTATTTTACATTGATTCAACTTGGCCCAGCCCAGACTGACCTTGTTTATTCATCTCAGTCTCTTAATTCATATTAACTTGGCATCAAACTGGGACATGTGGCATGTGGGCTGAAGACCCATTTCTGTATCTTAGATTCAGATAAATGTAGCGCATTGAGTACTTCCAGTGCCTTGAGCTCTTAGGTAGATTTATGTGCATTAGACAGAACTGGTTATGTTCCTTTTATCCCCGCTGGGCTTTTCATGTCTGTTGACTGTAAAACTAGAGGCTTGGTAGAGGTAACATCTTCTTCTAAGCCTTCGGATATACATGAAATCCTCCCAGTATTGGTCAATTTTAAAGACACATCCAAAGAGGATGGAGGGTTTTAAGCTCTTTTAAAACATAAAAATAGAAGGGTTATGGCAATTTGGCAGCCAAAAAAGCAATTTGCAGGTCTCGGCAGAATCCGAGGCTCTCTGTAAGAAAGCTGATCAAGACACTACGGAGGAGATAATGGGGTCGAAGAGCAGAAGAATCCCTCCGTTTTTGCAACCAGCATAATCTGGTCTCCAATGAAGTTTCTTAGTTTCTTTTGCTGAACCAATAAAGCTTAGCGTGATGGGAGAGTTGCATTACTGCAGCTTAAAAGTGTCTCGGGGAAAGCTGATGAGGAGAGTTGCTTTTAGTTGCTTTACAGATGCCCAGCTGCTTGCACAGCCATCGCCCAACTGGTAGCGTGAAGACAAAGGCGCAGGGAAAATCTGAGCTTTTTCTTTAATTATCTGTGTTCTCATCAGCAGTAAAGGGCTTTTTATTCTTGGAATGTACTATTTGTATTATCAGAGCCTAGCGAGGTTTCGCACTGTGGCAGTTAACAAATTGGGTGCCACACAAAAACGTTCGCATTTCCATTCTCACAGCTGCCCTGCTGTCACACCTAAGAGCCACCCTTGAGTAAAACACTACTTGCTGTCAAACATGACTACATCCGTGGAGGAGGAAAAGCCACCCAAATGAGGAGACTCCCCCCAGAGGGGTTCCCAGCTGGCCTGGCGTGAGAGGTTTAGTTTATTTTCTCTGTTCGACTCGATCTTGCTGAACCCTCGGACTTCACCAGGCGCTTGGCAGTGTATGGGCAGCAGGGCAAGCGGCAAGTCGGCAAGCCAAGGTAGCACAAGATGGCCTCCATGTTTCCAGTTCCACTGTCTTGGGAGTGGATTGCCTTTCCACGTGCCTACGTAAGCAGAGATTAATGATGAGTGAAGAAACCGAGATGAGCAAAACAAACAAAAGAAAGAAAAAAAATCCATCTGTATTTCCATAGCACATAGCTGGCATTTTCCTCCCTGCAGCTCCTTGGCAACTTGGATTTCAGTGATGGAAGCAGTGTGGGGACAGGATTTAACTTCAAAACTCACAGAAAATCAGTGCTGCCTTTTGGGTCTGATGTCCTCGTCTGCTGGCACCCACCCAACCGCCTCCGTGCAGGGCTGCTGCGGTGCCAGGTGCCTGCTACACGTGTTGCACATCCCCAGCCTGTCCTGCTTAACAAAACTTAAATTGCTCCAGAAAACACCAGCTTTACACCACATCTTTGAATGACAGGATGGTGCTGGAGCGACTGCACAGCCAAATGAGTGAACCTAGTGACGCTCAGTCAACAAACGTGCTGGCATCTGATAAAAAAGAGCTACAGTTTGTAGCCAGGGAATTACACAGGCTGCTGTGTACTTGAAAAGGCAGAAAACAAATGAAACAGCTTTGCTGTGCTATGCAGCATCTCCCCAAGTCTTCAGTCCGTGCTCCCTCCCTTCCTATCACTTTTGTTTTGTTTTCAAAGACCCACCAGCCGTGGGCAGGCAGAGGACAAGGAGCATAAGCCTGGAGCAGATGGCCATGCCACCTTCCTGACGGGGAAACCCTTTTCCAGCAGCCAGGAAGGTAAGCGAGGGAGTCTCTTGCAGGTATGCCCAAGGGGGTGAACCTAGAAATAATGGTGAAATGGAAATAATACCTGGGAAAAGAACTTGGATCTAGGAGGGCAAATAAGGCAGTGGCATTGCAGCGTGAGCTTGGTTTGAGTATCGCTAGCAGGGAGAGGCCCAAGGACTCGGCCACCAGCTCTCGCAGCATAGACTAAATCAACTGATGGGATGAGCATCCTTGTCTTGCAGCGCTGTGCATGACTTGACAAAGACAGGCAAAGTGTTGGTTAGTTTTGGTCGTTGTTGCTCTGTTACTGGGGGCACAATGGCCACCAGCATAGCCTCACCAGCTACGTGTCTTGTGAAGCCATATTTTGCACTACTTTGGGGGGGGGGGGGGGAGGGGCGGGGGCATCCTCCCTCAGTGGTGTCTCTGTCACAGGAGAGTCAAAGTAGTGCTACAGTCTGACAGAGGAGGAGCCCAGCACGAAGAAGGCACGGTTAAAGGGCCACCCTGTAAAGTCAGCCAGGTGCATGTAAGAGTATTTGCACAAGGGGTGAGATGGGGCTTTTTATCTCCTGCTGGTGCAGGTGTCCCACCACTGCAGTGACAGGTACGTAGGAGCAGAGCCAGTCTCCAGCCACACTGGCACAGAGTCAAGGCGTTAACTGCGGTTCCTGTAGCCACAACTGAAATGGTCTCAAACGAGCCAGCTACGGGTGCACTTCCACGTGACGGTGAAGCCGCTAGCAGCTGGCCACCATCGGAACGGGAAGGTCCTGCATCCCCCTCACTGCCGCCTGCCGTCCACCTTCACGGGATCATGAAGGCAGCCACCGGCACGTTAACCCAACCCAAAAAATGGATGTTTTCTTTCCCGTGGGCTTTTGCCCGTCCCCTGAACCAAATTGCCTTGCCTGGGGATGGGAGGACACCACAGGCGGCACCAGGCGAGGGGCAGAAACGCGTTGCCTGCAGCAGGACTGCTTTTTGATGTTGGCAGCTGTTAATGGGGCTCAAGCTGTAACACGAAGCCTCATCCCCGGCACCTCCAGCAGCCAACTGACGGCACTCGGCTGCACAACCCTCCGAGACACGGGCCGAGCGCGCAGGCAGCAGCCCGGACCGAGCCCCACCACCCAGGCAGGAGGTGTGCTGCAGCCACCGCTGTCACTGTGGGCACCCCACGCCTGCCACGGCTCCCCGCCAGGCTGGGACGACATGGGAACCCTGATCCATCACCGGCCTTGCGTCACCACTGCCCTATCCGCAAAAATCACAGTTGCTTTAACTTGGGGGTTGAGGGAATATACATATCCCACATGTGTAGACTTGTATAAGCAATATATTAAACATTTGAATTCATCCATTGAATAAGAGGCTATAAAATAGCTGTGTCCTATCAAAAAAGTGAAGGAGTTACCTAATACCGTAGCCTTGTTTGTTTGGGGTTTTCAGCACGTTAAACGGAATGTAAATAACATGGTGATCTTTTTTCTTTTTTTTTGAAGGAAATCTGAGAGCAGTTCCTTCAGAACAGGTAACCCATTTGTGATTTATTTTTTTATTTCTGCTTATTATTATTTACTCTTATTTTGCAGCTTCCTGAAACTCCCCGAGCCTGTCCCTGCAAGCTGTCTGCCTGCAGGGCTCTCGCTGAAATTGGTAGAAATGCTCCTGTGCACGCTGCTAGAGCGGGGCTTCGTCTGCAGCTTTGAATTGAGCGCAGCGCATAAAAGTCGAAAATTATTACCCGATGCCTGTTGGATGGGGCCTAAGAAAGAACTTATTGTCCTTCATCCACATTCATCTTACACGAACTAGCCAGTGCTCGTATTGGTGCTTTCAAGAGCGAGACCACAGTAAAGAGGGGTGAAATACTACCCTATGGTTTCATGATCACTTTAAGCTGATTTAACTGCAAGGTGCTGCCAAAGAAGGTGGATGGTCCCTTCCCCCAGCGCCAGGCTCGAGCCTGTGTCCTCCTCCCTCCCGCACCCGCTTGGGCTTCCAGCCGCAAGAAGCTCCCCGGGCAGGAGAGGAGGAGACCTCCAGGTGGGCATGGGGACCCTGCCCTGTCCCCCAAAGCCATCAGCTGCCCCCATCTCTGGGGGCCGTTCCCCCCCAGCCTGCTCTGGTGCCCCGGGTGGCTGGGTGTCCTGGGGGTGCGGATGGAGCGCAGGCGTAGGGGGAGCCTGGCTCCAGAGCTGGTGAGTCAGCAGCGTGCAGCACCAGAGCACTCCTTCAGTTCTGCTTTAAAGGAAAACAGGGAAAATAAAATAAAATAAAATAACATAAATAAAAGCTGTCTGGCAGCAGCGTGGATGAAGGCACAAGAGTGCCTGTATTGTAGCCTCCATTTTAGCCTCCTCCCAATTACAGTTCTTGTTGAAACTTTTATTTTTGAGGCCAAAGCATTCAATGTTTGGCCTTGATACAAGCAGATCATTAAAAGGAAAAAAAAAAAAAAAGAAAAGAAAGGAAACACTTCAACCTCCCAGCGGAGCACGATGGCACTTATTTATTCCTTTCATTACAAAACCAGCCCGTGCCAAGTAAAATCGTGCTCTAAGAGCTGTTCTACCAGTCCCGAAGCACTGGAGAACAACACGTGCCGGCCCCACCTCTGCAGCCTCCCGTGGGCCCCGGCACATTTTGCCTGGGTGGAGGATGGGGAAAGGCTGGGGAGCAGGTGACAGAGTTCGCTGCGCTGGGGTCGCGCTGGCGGGGAGTCCCTCGATTCAAAAGAAAGTCCCCTGTTGCCTTTTGATGGCTTTGCTTGCTTCAGGATACAGAGTAAGGTAAAATATAGCAGCGGTGATGGTCTGGGGATGTTGTGGGATTCCTGGGTTTGCAGGTGGGTTATCCAGCAGGTAGCTGCTCCTCCCCTGAGCTGCGTGTAAGATGCTCCTTATCCTCACCTAAGCAGTTGAATTAATAAACTCAGAAGCGCATCTGAAAGCTCTGGACTATGACAAGAAGATCCATGAGTGCAAACGTACAGGCTGTGTAATGAGAGTGATACAAAGAAGAAAGCTTTGCCGTCACATCGTTCAGGACAACAAGGGAGCATCCTTAGTTCCAAAAAGCTACTGCAGCGGAGCGGTCAGCATTGCTGAAAGCTGCCAGGTCAAAGCGTGACCTCTACGACCGTGGTGGAGGTGCCCTGATTTCCCCACAGGTCGCCGAGCTGCCATGGGAAAGCGGGACACCTCCATCCCTGCAGCGCTGCTGTTCCTCGCAGGACCGAGGAGAGGAGGCAGCAGCTCTGGTGAGAGCTTGGGCAATGACTTGTTGGGTAAGGGGCAGCCTGGTGTGCGCACACCAGGTTTTTTTGGAGTACAAAAGCCATCCACGCAACACTTTGTAGTTCTGGGAATACATTTCCAACATGATTCTGTCCTGACTTTTAATGACATGTGGGAATTCAGAAGTTTGGGAGCAGTTGGGTACCAATGCAGGAGCCGGCACCCAGCAAATCAGAGCAGCCCCTTCTAGCTGAACCGACCTCTGGTTTTAGTTCAACCCATCCCAAGGGCAACCCAAACCCACTGTCGGCAGTGGCTCTGCACCTGGAACCACCAGCCTGCTGCATCAGTGCCAGCATTTGATGGACAGCCCATCCCCAAGGTCCCACTTTCACCCTCCTGCTCCCCCAGGCTGGCGTCCCTCCACCGCTACTTCCCGCACGTTGCTTAGAGGAAGCCCTCACAATACCGGGCTCGGTGCCACGCGAGGGGAGCACACCCAGAGCCCAGCCCTTCTTGCACAGGCAATTCGGCAGGAGGATCTCTGCAGCAGCGAGCTGGAGGATTTGCTTTGCCCCACTTTGCCAGTTCATTGCCCAAAGGCTGGAACCAGAAGTGACCTGTCCCCGGTGCAGATGGCCACGGAGCCCTCAGCAGGGGCATATCTGACACAGACCCATCTTTTGTAGGTGCATCGTAACGCACGTCTTCCTCGCTTGCTGCTGCCCTCAGCTATGAGGAAGCTTCTCCTCCCTGAAACTGCAAAGATCATGCAACAAACTGTTCCCAGTCACCTGCCAGAGCAGTTGGCTGTCACACAGCCAAACAACGCTCGAGCTTTGTTTTCTAGAGGAAAGCATTAGCCCTACAGCACGCAAGCGGCAGCTCAGAGGGAGGCAGTGCTACCACGGGGGCCACCTGCACCCCTGCCAGCGGTCCTGGTGGCTTCGTGCTAGCGCAGGGCACGTGTGTGCCAGCTGCAGCCCCTTGGTGCATGGGTGATGATGGGCGAGGACAAATGCAGACTGCACAGCTTTGCCAAGCTGTTTTGGGACCATTGCTGGCCAGAGGGTCCCATTGCTGAGCATGGGGGTGGTGACAGCATGGGTAGTTGCCAGAGGAGCGAGAATAACCTGCGGCTTTTTTTGCCCTGTGCAAGCAGGGGCGAAGCAAGTGAGAAGCGAGCATCCCATCCGCAGGATTTGTTGAGGCCAGGATCTGGCATTCATGTTCAGTTCTGTCTTCCAGGAAGGGCTGGAGATGGGGTGAGGGCAGCCTCCAGGGCCATGCCAGCCTGCTCTGGCTGCTTTGAGCAGGGCGATCTCCAGAGGTCCCTCCTCGCCTGCGTTATTCTGTTGTTTGATAAGCTTGAGCAACCTACGTGGGTTGGTTCAGTGTCTCCATGTAGCAGTGCCCAGCCTCAGATAAGCAAAACTAAACCTCCAAACACCCTGGCCACCAACCTCGGTACAAACAAGACCCTTTGGAAAACGTGAATCTCAAGTGCTCTGTAGTTTCTGGGCTGAAGACTGGCCTTACTTGCGGCAATTTGAGATGCTGAAGCCAGCGGTGCCTTGTGGCTACCGAATGGTTGGTTTAGTGTATTAGCACCCAATAACCTGTTGGCCAGAAGGGTTCCGTACGGTGCCATCCAAGGGAAGGAAGGCACTTCCAGTGAAAGGGAGCAGTACCTATGGATCCTAACAACAGGCATGTCCTTCCACATAGCTTTTCCTGCAGCCTGGAATCAGGCAGTCTCCACCTGAAAAAAAATAAGTGTTTAAGGTAATTCCCTGTGGCTCCTTCATTTATTCCTCTCTCCCACTCCCGTCCTTTCCCACCTTCATCATGCCCTTGAGAGTAATGCCCAGGAGAACAAGCGTAGCCTCCCGGGAGCGATGCGGCGCTGCGGGGAAGAGGTTTCTCTGTATTTCCTGCTCCAGGAGACGGAAGGGATCCTCTGTTCTGCCTCAGACCTGAGGAGCCCGAGCCAACCGCTGCCTGCGTCCTGCTATCCCTGCAGGTCCAAGAGGGCTTAGTGGCTTTTCAATTACAGGGTGTGCCTTCCCGAGCCGCTCCTCCCTTCGCCCGCCGGAGCGGGACCACATCATTACCATGCAAAGCCCCACGATCTGAACTCTCCAGGGCACAAGTGGATGCTCTCCTGTCAGGATATTCATGTTTTCCTTCTCTGGCTGAGTAGCTGCTCATTACCATAGGCAGCAGCACTGCGATGCTGGCTTCCCCTCTTCCTAGACAGCCCTTTTCCTCCACCATGAAAATCGACTCTCATCAAATTATTAGGGCTTCTTTTATTGCTGGGATGCTACATAAGAAAAGATGCAGATGTCAGAAGAGGATTCCAGTCATTATCACTCTTCAGCCTTTGATTAACATTAAACACCTCTACGAGCTTGATGCCACATCACAGGCTTCCCACGCAACACCACCAAGCCTGCTTTAGCGTGACCAGAGAGGTTTGCAAATTGTTTGTTTTTTTAAAGTATTTTTAAATAAAGCAGCTAGATGGGTCTGCAGAGCTGGGTTCTCGTTAACCTCTGCCCAGACAGAGGCAGGAATCGCAAAAGCTAGGTCAGATACCTATCATCTGATGCAGCTGGGACCCTGAGCCTTGAGCAACAGGGACCTACCCAAACAACCTTGAACTCTGAATGGTCAAACATGATGTGGTGGTTTGTTTCATTCGTTTTCTCCAGTCTGCATTCACCTTCCCACCTCATCCCTTGGTCCCCAGAGCAGAAACCCCTCTGCATCAGGCACTGACACAGTCCCAGGGAAAAAAGAGCCACCCCTTACCTGCAGCCACTGATGCTCCTCAAGGCTAACATACTGCTGTGGCTGCCCTGCAGAAAAACCTTTTGTATTTTTTTGGAGCCTCCAACAAGTGCCAAGCTTGCAGCCACCCTAAAGCCAAGGCATATGCACACAGCCCCCTCCCCGCCGAGGGCTGCTGCTGAGCGAGGCTCCTCGTAACCTCCTTGAGGGCACCTGAGCAGCACCTGCAGCGGTGATGCTGTGTGTCAAGTTTCAGCACTGTGATGATGTGGTGGGGCTGGGACGCAAGCGCTGCTCTGGATGGCATGCCGAGGACTTTTCCCGTCATCTTCAAAACACCTCCGAGAATTTACAGGGGGTCGTGTTGTGACAGGGCCACCTCCCGCCATCTCCCTGCAAGGGCTGTGGCCGGCAATGGGCTGGAAACAACCCTCCGTGCCCACGCGGCACTTGTTCTGAGCCGTCGCACCTCTGCTCGCTGCATGCGGGGGTGGGCAGGCTGTGCACGGCACTGCTGCTCCGGAGGGCGACGCGATCTCTGTGGTGAATTGCACATGCCATGAGATGGAGCTGCTGCTCTGGTAAAGGTTCCTTACGAAGCCGAAAGTATTAGGGGAATTTTTTTAATTTTTTTTTTTCCCCTCTTTCCTGAAGTCATCGAGCAGGGAGTCACTGAGGTGAGTCCCATCTGCCCTCGCCGGTTCTCCCACAGCCCTGACAGCCACCTCCAGGGCCGAGCCCACCCCCCTTCCCACGCCAGCCAGCGTCTTGCCCGCCGAGACAGCACAAACACACGTTCCCCTTTGTTTTCAGCTCCACACCTAGTTTTTTCCTTGCATCGTGAAGGGCTGGCTACTCATCTGTAATTCAAAAGAAAGCAATGACTCACTAGACTACAGCGCTTTCCAAGGCAAAGTATTTCATGGGTTTCACAGGCACGCTAGCCCGTGTTATGAAATAGCCTCTGTTCGTGGCCCACATTCTCCCCATCTCCGTGCCCTGTGCGGATCCGGAGGGCTGAGGTTCCCACCCTGCGGCACGGGGAATTGTGCTGAAATGGGGTGCTTGCACTGCGCGGGGAGTGGGGAACGCTGGCCCCACCGAACCTGGGGAGCCTGGCGCGCTCGCCGCTGGCGTCAGCCTAGCCCTGCGGTGTTTGCAGTATGTTTTAATTAAAAGGTAACAAAAATCTAAAGTTTCACTTTTGCCAATAAGCTTCCCGGCACCGGGGAAAGGGGCTCGAAGGCAGGTGGGGCCTCCCAGCCCCTCTCCTGCGCACCCCGTGCCCCCCGCCGGGGCCATGGTGAGTGGCCGCGGGAGCTGCAGCCCCTGGTTTCCCCCGGAGCAGCAGGGGAGGGGGCGCAAAGGGGCTTAAAAAACGGGGAGAGGGGCCTTCCCTTGAGCCGCGAGGCAGTCTGCACCACTGTGGGGCTGCAGCCTCCGCTCCCAGGGCAAAGGGGGCCGGTGTCTGCAGGTGCCCCCCCTGCCCGGGCTGGGAGGGTGCTTCCACCCCTCGGTGCTGGCCCCGCAGCCGGCCTGATGCTGTCTGTCCCTCCGCAGGGGACGGGGGACGGCGGCACTCTCCAAGTCGTGCACTTCGGCCTGGTGTGACTGAGCTGCCACAGCAAGGAGGGGGAGACCTCCCCGAGGTGGGGAGGTTCACGGAAAGACCTCCAGCGAGCTTCCAGCCAGCCCTGGATCCAGCCACTCGCGGGAGATGAAGCTCCGGGCTTGGCGGATCCGCTGCCCTTGGACGGCCAGGCTGCCCCCGTCCCACACTGGCTGCCCCGCGTTTGCTCGGGGGGGGGCAACCGGGTGACGCTCTCGTGGCATCATTCGAAGACATCAAAAAAGCGAGTAATTGCGGATCACTGTGTATCGTACAAATGCAATGCTGACAAATTCAGGCAGGTGGGTGGGTGGGGTGGGTGTCTTGGACAAATCCATGAACTTCTTGGGAGAAAGTCTGTAATTCCCTACACATTATATATTTTAACAATCTTCACTTGGAAGCAGATTTGAATTTCCACTTAAGGCTCTGAAAACCCTCCTATTGAGATACCAGCAGATAAAATCTTCACTCAGGATACCTCTGTGAAAGAGCAGCCTTTCACAGTCAGCAGCATTTTTCGAAGAATGCTCTCAATTTTCATATCTAGATATATCGTTGAATAACCATTATTTTGCCTTGAAAAAAAGACGCGGAGCCTCTTAAACATCTTCCCATTGGAGTCCAGATTTTAATCTGCCTTCTCTAACCACGAAGGGAAAATGCACTGAGAAGGTAACGTAACCTGTTCCAGCCCTCTGTTTTTTTTCTGGCGGTGAAGAGAGGAGCAAGCATCGTCTCAGGGCTTTCTTCCCACCGGCTGGTCGGGCGCAGCATGTACAGATCCAGGGTTTGGGCTCTGCCACAGGCGCATGCGCGGTTTAAGCTGGAGGTTTTTTGGGAGCATTGGGTGGCTGCAGCCCAAAGCCGGCGAATGCCTTGAAATTGGTTTTGTATGAGAAACAAATTTGTACGGTGGACTAAAAATAAAAGAACCGTGTAAAAAAGCAAACAAACAAAAGACATTAGAAGTATTTTATTGTTATTAACAAAAATAAAATATTTGTGCTCACAGTCAGTCAACCATTTCCCCCTCCGAGCCAAAATCCTGCTGGATTTCTGCTGCGCCACGGGCAATTTTGGTTGCACCAGAAGAACTCCTGACCCATATTGGCACTTCATCCACATCGGTACCTTTCCACGAGTTTACCTGAAGGGGACTGTTTGCTTTGCGGCTTGAAGGGTGCGAATGGGCTGCGACACGAAGGGTTTTATACACTCAACGGGGGGAAATTACTAAAGCAAAGCTTTGAAACAGAGCTGGCTGCTGCCTTGCCTCCCTGCGCGGAGCCACACTCTGCGCAGCGCTTGGGGGGCAGCACGCTTTTAATGGCCTATGGATTTAAATTTAATTTCTGGAAAACACATGGCACAAGGGCAGGCAGCGATTGGGCGCTGGTGCTGCATCGGGAGCTGCGGTGCGATGCTTTGCCGCGCAGCTATTTTGCTGAATTGCAGCCATATTTCTGTCAGTACAAGTGATGGTCTATATGAGGGATTAATCTGACACCAGACAGTGATTCTTAATCCTTCAGTATATCATAATCTATTTACTTTGCATGCTAAGAGGATTTCAGCTTAAAAATATACAGGAAGTGATACTAGAAATGTACATAAGATCCAGAACGCTGTTTCCTAAAATTGCAGTTTTTCATTAAAAAAAAATAAAAATAAAAAATCCTCTCTTGCTTTCTTGGAAAAGTCCTGTCCGTTTTGGGAGGGGGCAAGTGTTGGGTTGGGATCTAGCTGGAAAAAGGCATATGTTTTCCTCTGGGCTCCAGCCCGCTGACCATTCTCTCCCTCCTCCTTGCCCACAGCTCTGTGCTCGGCCACACGACACGGAAGGAGCTCTGCAGTGCAGCAGGTTCCTCGGCTGGGAGTGACACCAGCAGGTTCATTTATTTTTATTGACAAATTCAAAACAGGTTTGGAACCAATGCGGGATGTGATGCGCATTAATTGCTACTCATAGCGCAGGAATTAGCCATGAGTGGCTAACACAGACCGGGAAAACCACAGGTGGCTGGGCGAGGGTTCGGCCGCCCCCACCTGCCCCCGTGCCCGGCCAGCGAGGGGGCTGCAGCATCGCTGCACCGCGCGGTGCTGGGCACGGTCCTGCAGCTTCCGATGGTTTAATAATTCCTGCTCGGCCATAACACTTTGCACCCCCAAAGCCCACCCTGCGGCCGGGGGGCGGCCGGGCCCCCCAGCAGCACAGTGCAGCCCACCGCCCCCGGGCCAGGTCCCAACCGAGGGCAGCCCCCTGCCACCTGCCGGGGGGGGGTTCGGGGAGCACCGGCCGAGCAGGGCTCTGCTCGGAGCAGGGGCTCTACTCACAGCAGCTACTCTGACAGCAGCAAACAGATCACCAATTATTTCAGGTCCACGAAGCACCAAGCGTAAAAACTAAGGACAGCCCAGGATAGGCTGTACGTGCCCCCCTCTGTGCCCGCCCCACCCCCCACCCCCCCGGCCCCCGCCAAGCCCTGGCCCTTGACTCGCAGCAGGAAAGCACCACATGCCTTAGGAGCTGGCACTCAGCGAGAGGCAGGAGCTTCACCAGGCTTGTGCCAGGTACCGCGGTGTCCCGGCGCCCTGGCACCAGCCCCTGGGCCGCTGCGAGCACCGTGGTCCAGCAACAAATGCTATTTAAAAAATATAATTATAAATACTAATAGTAGCTGTGCAGCCAGGAGCCTTCATGCTTGAGAAGGGAGGCACCGAGTCACCCAGGCAGCTGTTTCCCAACTGGGCTGCCCAAAATCTCAGCCGGGTGATGCCGCCGGCGCCTGCTGCCGGAGCTGGGCACGGCGACGTGCCACCAGACCTGCCGAGACTTGCGCCCGCTCCGGCCCCCGGGGAGTCCATGGTGGGAGAGCGCGCGGATGCCCAAGCCCCAGCCATGCTGCTAGCGAATTGGGGGGTGCTGGGGGCCCCCCAAAGCTGGGCATGACGCTCCCCAGCCTGTGCCAACAAGCACAAGTCACATCTTGCCCACCTGCTGGCACCGGCCCGTGGGTGGCAGAGGGAGGATGAGGCCCGACCACACTGGGCTCGCCAGTGGCCACGGCACGGATTGGGGAGTTCTACCCAATACAAGGAAAAAAAAAAAAAAGCAGCAATTTTAGTTGTTTTTTCAGCAAACCGGCTGTTCCTGCTTGAATTGTGCTTTGAAAAAAACCTCCAGGGCTGGGAGAAATGCAACAACAACAACAAAAAAAATAAAATAAAAAGGGAAGGCAGGCGCGCAGGACAAAGCCAATATTTGATGTGACCTGGACCAGGTTCCTCCATGTCCCTGCCACCAGCTGGGCTCAGCAACCAGCCCCACTGCTGTGCCCGTGGGACAGGGTAGTGTCCACGCAGTGAGGCAGGGGCAGCCGCTGGGCTCCCAGCCGGGGGGATTCCCCTGGGGAAGCCAGCACCCTGTGGCGTCCCAACCCCCGAAGCATCCCCTGCCATGGGCCACCACACTGGGGGATACTGGATGAAGAGGTGTAGGACCGTGCCACCAAACTGGAACTCAGGCTCCCCTCTTGGCTGCGTCACTCAGCATCGCTGCTTTCCTGAGTTATAATTTTTAAGGAAGATGACGTCTGTGTGATTTTTATTTAAAGCCGATGAAATGAGTGCATGTAGAGGGGTGTTATACACCTGCTGCCTCTTGGCTCTCAGGTGCTCACTAAATCTGGGAGGGCAACTTCAGTTCACTTTGTGCCCAGCACAGATTTTTATTCTTTTTTCTTTCATTATTTTTTTTTCACAGCTCTGGGAGGGCTGCAATAACTTCTTTCCTTTTAACAGAAGGGCTGGGGCATGCATAGGCTGGTGGTACCAGACCCAGCACACATGGCCGCCCCCCCAACCTACCTGTACAGCCCCCCCCTTGGTGTGATGAGCATCTTACTAGTGCTTGCAAAAGAGAAACATTAATATATATATATATATATATACACACACAGAGAGACACATTTATATAAATGTACTTAAATATATAAATACTTAAACATATAAACACTTAACTATGTGTATGTGTATGTATGCGCTGAAGGAAACAAGGAAAAGACCCGTTTAAAGAAGAAAATCCCGTAAAATCAACCCGGGTGCACCCGTCCCCTCCCGTCTCTCCCGGAGGCACCGTGGGGGCGCTGGGGCCATCGGCCGCCCCCCACCTCGGGTTGTGCCGTGCCGTGACCCTGGGGGGAAGGGAAGCATGTGCCGGGAGCACCTGGGGCTGAGGCCCCACTCATCCCCCCTCCCCCTCCGCTGGTCTCCACTGCAGCCCATCTCACAACTGCACATTGCCAGCCCCATTTGCACCCCACTGGGACGCTGGGGGGTCCTGGGGCGGGGTAAAGACACCCCCGCCCAGTGGCTGCCCAGAGCACACCAGTGCCTCGACACCTCGCCCCCCCCACACGGTCCCCACTGCCCCGGGGTGCCTGGGGACACCGGGCAGAGGGGCCCACAGCCCCAGAGCTCCCGGCTGCGGCAAGGTCACAGGGAGGGGGGTGGGAATTTGGGGGTGCCCCCCCCCCCGTGTATCAATGGCCCAGGCAAGGGCAGCGGTGGCCCCCGTGGTCCCCTCGGTGCCGGCCCCGTGGGAGCGGGAACGGCCCCAGACCCAGCGAGCAGCTTCCAGCACCTGTGGGGAGGACCCCGGGGGCAAAAGGGGGGAGGCTGCGATGAGAAATAACCCCCCCCCTCGCCCGGCCCCGGCTCGCTCCGGGAGGGCAGCGCCGGGTGCCGAGCATCCCTCCGACCCGACCCGCGCAGGGGCAGGGGGCCTTCCCCCCCCCCGCCGTGGGGCAGCCCCACGGGTTCGGGTCACCCTGGGGGGCGGGGGGGGGGCTGCTGCTCCGTCCCTGGGGTCCCAGCGGCACCGCAGCGCGGCCAGAAATCGGCAGCCACGGCACCGAACGCGGGTCCCAGCCCGCCCCCCCCAGCACTCGCAAAACCATCCCCCCCCCCCTCCATTCTGCTGGCCCCCCCCCGGGAAGCATTTCCCAACGCCTTGCTCCCCCCAGGGAAGTTTCCTGAGAAGAGGAGGCAAGGGGGAGGAAGGAGGACAGGACACCACCGCGTTTATTAGTTTGGATTTTATTGGGAGGGGTGGGAAGGGGGGGGTTTCCTTACAGTTGAAGGGGTAAGTGTGGGGTTACCGCATCGAAAGTCCCAGGTACACGGCGCAGGACAGCCGGGCTGGGAGCCGCAAACGTGCCAACCAACAGAAGGGCCAAAAAAAAAAAAAAAAAAAAAAAAAGTAATATCGGTAACCAAACCGAAAAAACACACCCCCAAAGAGTCATGCCCCCCCCGCCGCGAGCTGCTTTCCCCTGCAACCCTACCCCCAAAAAATAAACCAAAACTTTTTTTTTACACTGCTTTTCTTTTTTCTTTTTATTGTTTTTTGTTAAAATTTTTTCCTCCAAAAGTTTTGGTTTTTTTGGTCTGCAGGTTGCGGATGAGCAGGGCAGCTCTTTCCTCCCCCTTTGCCTCCCCCCTCTGGGCACCCCCCCTGGCTGCCAACCCCTGCCCAGCCCCGGGACAGCACGGGCGAGCTTGCACGGAGCCCTCGAGGACGGACGGAGGACGCAGGACGCAAGATCGGGAAAGATTCGTTTTTAGGGAAAAAAATTAAAATAACATAAAAAAAAAATTAAGTTCTGTTCCATGTTAAGACTCTAGATAAATGCCAACCCAACAGCATCAACTAAAATAATCACGGTCACTGGAACGGACCTAGTATTTACATCGTTCCCGCCGCTCCCAGCGGCAAGAGGCTGTGCAGGACCGGCGAGCCAGGGGCTCCCGCACCAGGGGGGTGAGGGTCCCCGCACGAAGCTGGGGGGGCACCGGCAGGGCAGGAGCCAGCCTGCGCCTCTGCCTGGGGCAGGGGGCAGCAGGGGAGATGCTAGGCTTTTTATTATTATTTTTTTTAAACTCCTCTTCTGTTGCGTTTAAAAAAATAATAATTATAATAAACCCACTGGAGGGGTGCAGGAAGCAAATAAATATCAGTCAGTAGAGATGGGGGTGGCAGGAACCCCCCCGGGGCATCGCCACTGCTAACGAAGAGAGGGGAGAAGGAGGAGGAGGAGGAGGAGGAGGAAGAGAAGCCGGAGCCAGAGTCCTGCCCGGGAGGCAGCAGGAGACACCAGGCAGGGGGTCCGTGGTGAATGGGGGGGTGGGGTGGGGGGTAGCAGGCGGCCCCTCACAAGACCTGGAAGCGCCAGGACGCCTGGTCCTTGTAGTCGAGGCAGTCGGGGGAGTTGAAGTTGAGCTTCCAAGAGGCAGCAGCGGCAGGTTCCTTGTAGTCCAGGCAGTCGGAGGAGTTGAAGGGCAGCCCGGTGCCGCCGTAACCCTGATGGTGGTGGTGATGATGGTGATGGTGGTGGTGGCCCGAGCTCTGGCTCAGCGGGTGGTGGTGGTGGTGGCCGGGCACTGAGGAGGGCCCCATGGGGCTGAGCTGGTGGGGATGGTGGTGGGAGTGCATGGGCGCCAGGTAAGAGCTGCAATCCACGCCCCCAAAATAGGAGGAGGAGGGCGGTGTGGGGTACCCCTGCCCGTACCCCCCGCCTTGGCCATAGGAGACGGGGTAGCTGGCGGAGGCGGCGGCGGCGGGGCCGGCCCGCTGCATGCAGGACGCGGCGGCCGGCGGCAGCGGCTCGGGCACAGTCACCCCTGCCGGCGCTGCGCCGGGAGAGATGGAAGCTGGGCTCCAGATGGATGACGCCGGGGTGCTGAGCGAGGCCGGGGCGCCTGCTGGGGCCGACGAGGCCGAGCTGGAGGACGAAGAAGAAGCTGAGCTGGAGGCTGCTGCCGGCGGCGTGAACTGCCCGCTGCTCTCCGAACCCGAGCTCTCACGGGCTGGTGAGGATTTCTTCTTGGCCGGACGGCTCTTGGCCCCGCCGCCGCTCTGCTGCTGCTGCCGGCACTTGGCACGGCGGTTCTTGAACCAGACCTGCAGCGAGAAAGTGGGGCGCAGGGGGATGAGCCATGGGGTAAGCAGGGGCAGCGGGGCAAGCAGGGACCCTCTGGGCTGGCCCCGCTCACCCCACCACCCCTCCTCGCTCTGGGAGCGCCCAACCCACCTCACCCCAGCACCAGTTCTCCCAGCACCCACGCCCAGCCATTAGCACCGTACTCCCCCACACCCCGAAAAAAAAAAACCCCGCCCCGTCTGGCACCCGGGCCACCCCTCATCCTGCCCCACAAGCAGGGATGCCCAGGGCCCGCAGGTGGGCCGTCCCAGCTTGCGCGTGTCCCCCACGCAGCAACAAAATACAGCTTTGCGGGACAGCTCCTGCGTGGGATGCCACCCGTGCATCCCACCCCACTGGGCATCGCCGTCCGGACAGCGGTGCCAGAGGGAGCACCCCGGGGAAGCAGGTGGGCAGCGGGGCCGCTACACCCTGGGGCAGGTGGAAGGGGACAGGAAAAATATTAATAAAAATAGAATTAATAAAAGCAGGTAAAAAAAAAGAAAAATAAAATCTCCCCCTTTGCTCAGACACCCCCACAACAGGACAGACAAGCTACTGGGTGCGCAGATGCACCCCAGCCCCGAGGACACAGGGATGAGCAGTGCGGACGGGGAGCTGGGTCCGAGTGGTGCCCGCTGAGCCGGGGCGCCCCTGCATCCCCCCAGCTCACAGTGGGGCGAGAGCCCCCTGCCAAGCTCTGGTACCTGGACTCGAGATTCGGGCAGGTTGATCTTCAGGGCCACCTCCTCCCGCATGAAGATGTCAGGGTAGCGGGTCTTGGCAAAGAGTGCCTCCAGCACGTCCAGCTGCGAGCGTGTGAAGGTGGTGCGCTCCCGCCGCTGCTTCCGTGGGGTGGCTGGGGGCAAGCAGCGTCATGCCAGGTCCCTGCATCCCTCCCGCACCCCCCAGCATCCCTGGGGCAGGGGCCCGAGAAGCATCCCTGCCTCCGACCCCAAGGAGTGGCGATGCTCCTGCAGCCCTGCCCCATGGCAGCAGGGCACGACCGCAGGGACCAGACCCCATCCTGCTCGGGAGGGCAAGCAGCAGCGGGCCAGGGCAGGGGCAGGCCTGGCCCTGGCCACAGCAACAAGAAGATTTCGTTGTGTTGAAATAAACTTTTTTTTTTTTTTTAAAAAAAAAGCATCTTTTTTTCATCCTTAAAAATACCTACGCCAACGAATAAACCTCGGGGATGGGGGAGAAATTTTGCTGGACCCAGCCGTGTGCCCCTCCAGCCCGCTCTCCCCAGCCAGGGATGCAGGAAAATGGGGGCACCCACCCCAGAGACCCCCCCAAACCGCACGGCTCCGCGGGCTCCTCCAAACCCACCCGGGACGGAGTTTTTCCCC
Source organism: Falco rusticolus (assembly GCF_015220075.1). Lineage (NCBI taxonomy): Eukaryota > Metazoa > Chordata > Aves > Falconiformes > Falconidae > Falco > Falco rusticolus. The sequence continues at coordinate 1,602,933 of NC_051192.1, read as the reverse complement.
CTCCGCTGGCTGCCAGGGCGCGTGCAGGGACGGGGACGGGGCACTCACCCGGGTACCCCACGGAGGGGTGCAGCAGGTCCATGGCGGGGCCCGTCAGCCCCAGCCCGTTCATGCCGTAAGGGGGCTGTTTGAGGTAAGACATCATGCTAAAAGCCGGGCAGGTTTCCTCCAAAGTTCCGCAAAAAAATTAACCAAAAAAAAAAAAAAAAAGGAAAAAAAGAAAAAAAAAAAAGGAAAAAAAAAAAGTCAAATCAAATGTAAGGGGTGGGGAGGGGGGTGGGTGGAAAAAACCCCAACGAAAAAGACCCCCCGAAAAAATCCCGAACAAGAAGCAAAAAAATTGAAAGCCAACAATTTCAAAACGGAGCACAAAATCGGCGTCCGAGGAGTTTTTTCGTTCCGTCCCGCCGTCACCGCCGTGAGGTCCTCAAGCGATCGCCGGCACCGGGAGGGGACAAACCCCCAAACCGACGAAAAGGGACGGAGGGGGAAAAACTGCAACAGCAGCGACGATCGGGCAAGAAAAGGCGGATTCGCTGCCCGCGCAGAGGCGAGGCCGGGGCGCCTGGGGAGAGAGGGGGGAGGCGGGTCAGGGCGGCCCCCGCCGGGCTCCGCGGCCGCGCACTGCGCGGGGACCGGGGCCGCCGCCCGCCACCCTCGGTAGTAGCGCTGATATTGTTGTTATTATTATTATTTTATCTGAAACGTAGGCGAGTTGCGCACAAGTGCCGAGAGGCAACAGTGCCCGGCGATGGGGAGAGATAAAGCAATTATTTAAAAAGATAATTGGATTAGGAATCAAAAGGAGGGACCAGAGGAGGGAAGTATAATTAATTTAAAAGCGAGCAGACGGGGACGTTTTAATTAGAAATGGATAAGAGTTAAAAAGGGAAAAAAGGAAAAGGGCGAGGGGCGGCAGGCGCTGGCAGCCCGGGCCGGGGCGGCGGCGAGGCCCGTCCCGGGGCCGGGGGGGCTGCGGCGGGGCCGGGGGGGCCGGGGCACAGGCGGGACCCGGCGGCCGCAGCTCGGGAGGCAGCGGCCGGGCTCGGCGGCAAAAAGCCGCAGATAAACGCGAAGGGGAGGGAAGGGGCGGAGAGACTCCGGGCAGCCCCGCCGAACCCCGGGACCCCCCCGCCCCGGGGCTCTGCGGGCACCCCGGCCGGCGGGGGCGGTGGGCTGGGGGCGGGGGGGGTGGTCCGGCAGCCCGGGCCGGGCGGCAGCGCCTTGACCCGGCGTTGCATAACTTTGCCGGGGAGCGCGGCGGAGCGGGACCGTCCCGGGCGGCGGGGGGGTGTGGGGGGGGCGGAGAGGGAAGGAAGGGGGAAATAGAGGGGAAAAACGAAGCGAGGAAGAGGAAAGTCCCGGGGCAGCCCCGGCCCGGCCGTGCCCACCCCCCGCACACGCACCCGCACCCCGGTGCCGGGCCCGCTCCGTCCCGCCGCCCGCCCCGTCGGGGCAGCACGCTGCCCGCCGCCCCCTCCCGCCTCACCTGCGCGGCCACCTGCGGAGCGGAGCGCGGCCACCGCGGGGGCTGCGCGCAGGGCGGAGCGGGCGGGGGGCGCGGAGGGGGCGGGCGGGGCGGCGGGGGGGGCAGGCAGGCAGGTGAGAAGCGGGCTGGGGAGGGGGCCGGGGGGGATGCCCGGCGCGGAGCCGCGCACCCCAACTTGTCGGGGCGCCCCGCGTTACCTCGCCGGCGGCCCGCGCTGTCGGGGCGATGGAGCCGCGGCCCTGCGGAGGATGGATCACCCACCCCCGGCCCTACCCTTGTATGTGCGCGCAAAGCATCTGCGTAACCAGCCCGGCGCCAATCCCCGGCCGCTCCCCGCCTGACTGACAGCCGCCCGGGCAATGGCAGCGCAGGGCGCCCGCTCCCTCTGCGCCCCCCCGCCCCGCGCCGCTCCGCGCTCCTCCGCGCACCCGCCGCCGGCCGCTCGGCCCGGCCCCGGCGGCGCGCAGAGCTGCCCGGCGCACGACGGAGGTGGAGAGGGCCGAGGGGGGCGGGGGTGGGCGCGCAGGGTCCCGCGCAACTTCCGCGGAGGGGCTGGAGGGGGGGGGGCGGTGGAGAAGTTGTGCGAGGGGAGCGGCTCCGCGCGCGCGCAGCGCTGCCCCGCCCCCCCCCGCTGCCCCCTGCGCTGCTCCGCGTACCAGGGGGCCGCGGAAAAGTTTTGGCCGGCGCGGAGGGGGCGGGCGAGGGGGGGGCAGCGGGGCCGGCCCCCCCCTCCGGCGCCTCGGGGCTCGCCCGAACTTTGTGCTTTAAAATTATAATAATAAAAAAGAAGCGGCGGCCGTACCTTTCCCCGCGTGTCCCGAACGCACGGGGGGCGAGCGAGGGACGGGGGGCGGGGAGGGCAGCGGGACCCCGCTCCGCTCCGCACCGCTCCGCGCAGCCCGAGTCGTTGCCCGCGGCGGGAGCGGAGCGGGGCGCTGCAGCCGCGCCGTCGGGGGGGCGCCGGCGGTCCCGGGGCTGCGGAGCGCGGCTGTGCCTGGGCCCCCGCCCGCCCCGCTCCCGCAGCCGCCGCTGAAAGCGAGCTGATGTCCGCCGGCGCTGCCCGCCACCCCGCGTGCAGCCCGGCTTTCCTCCCCGCCTTCTTTAATTTATTTTTTCTGCTTTCCCCCCTTTTCCCTGGGCGGGGGGGTGGGGGGGGCGCCGGGCCCGGGTGCGGGGTTGGGGGGGAGCCTTACAGGCTCCTTCGCTCCCCCACGAAAGTCAGCGGCGCGGGCGCTGCTCCCCGCAACAAAGGCGCCGCGACCCATTCACAAAAAGCAAAGGGAGGGGGAGGGGGAGGAAGGCTTGGGGGGCAGTGCCCCCCATATCCAGCCCTCATCGCCCCCTCCGGTTTTTCCCGGTCCCGCCGGGGCAGGCCCCGGTCCCCCCGCCGCTTTCCCATCAGTTCGCCCCGGCGGGGCGGCCCCGGACCTGGCGTGCAGCGGCCGCCCCCCCGGGGCTGCCCCCTTCTCCCCGGAGGTATCCGTGCCCCCCCCCCCCCCCCCCCCAGGCACCGGTTGCCCATCGAAGGCGCCTCGCCGGGGGCTGCGGGCAGGGCCGGGGCTCGCGGCCCCCCGAGGTGACGGTCCCGGCTCTGCCCGCCCCCCCCCGCCGGCCGGGGCCTGCGCCCCCCTCGCTGCGCCCAGGTAAGCTCGGGGCTGCGGGCCCTCCCCCCGGCGGGGAAGGGCAGGGAGGCAGCGGGGGGTCCTGCGGCCGGTGGCCGGGAGGGGGGACGGGCACACACACTTATTTTTCCCGCAACCCGGGCGGGGGGGCGAGTTACTTTTTCCGCGTTAACAGCCGGACAAGCCGCGGCCCCCCGGGGGGAGGGAGGGGGTGCTTGGCCCCCCCTCCGTGCCGGTCCGAGGCTTTGTCGCCCTCGCCCCTGCCCACCCTCCGCAGCCGCGGAGCTCTCGGGGCGCGTCTCCCCCGCTCGCCAGCCCGTCGCTGCGGGAGGGGGCGGAGGGGCAGCCCCCAGCCCCGGGCCGCCCACCCCCGCGGCCGCGCCCGCAAGGCCGCGCGCTTCCACCCTCCCCGGGGCACCTACTTATTTTTAATTGGGTTTTTTTTCGGTGGGAGCGCGGTCGCAGTTGCGGCCGGAGCCGCCGGCGATCGGGGGCGCGGGGGGGTCCTTCGGCCGCGTCGCCGCGGGGTTTTCCGCTGCGCGGGTGCGCTCCTTGCGCGGCCGCAGCGGGGGCTCTCTCGCGCATCCCCCGCAGGGAAAAGCCCCCCCCCCGACTTGCTCTTTATTAAACGAAAAACTTTTCCCGCTGGTGGGTTTCCTTGCTCATTGCGGGGATGAAGCGGGGGCGGCCGAGCCCCTCTGCCCCCGCCCCGGGCCGAGCCCCCGCGCACCCTCCCCGGCCGGCGGGGGGGTCCCCAGGTAAGGAGGAACGCGGCAGTTACGGTAAGAAAGATTCGGCTTTTATTGAAAATTTATATATGACTCGATATTGTAATAAATAAACGAGACGAGCTCCACGAAGGGACGATGCGAGCGTGGGACACGCGTGGGGGCACACGGACGGGGGCGGGGGGGGAACGGCGCGGGCCGGGGGCAATAAATAACGCGGGGGGGCGCGGGGGTCGGGCCGGCCCCGGCCGGGCGCGCTGTGCCCCGGGCCGGTCCCTGCCCTGCTCCCTCCCCGGCCCGGGCCCTCCCCATCCCGGTTACTGCCCCGGGCTTTGTGCCCACTCCGGGGGGTGGGGTGGGGTGGGGTGAGGTGGGGTGACATTCCCCCCAACGCTACTCCCGGGGACATGTAGAACTGCTGAAATAAAACACTGGTAAATACAGCACATTTTTAATAATAACTGGGGTGGATCTGACCTAACTATAAAATGTAGGTAGCTTATTAAGTATTACATATGGCAGGACTAGATGAAACCATTCCCAATGATCCCCCCCCCCCCCCCCCCCCCGATATCCCCCTCTCTAATCCTATTACGACAAAAACATATTTATTCCGAACCGGGCCGTGCCGCAGCGGCCGCCACGCTGCCCCGCTCCCAGCGCCGCCCGGCACCGCTCCGGCGCGGCCCGCAGCTGGCCAAACAAAATGGGGAAAAAAGTTTTAATTTTTTTTTCCTCCAAAACACTTTTTTTTTGTCCTTTTTTTTTTCTTTCTTTCTTTCTTTCTTTCTTTCTTTCTTTCTCTTTCCGCGCTCTCATGTCGGCATTTTTCAAAACGTAGGGGAGAGCTGTGCTGCGCGGCCGCCCAGGCCGCTCACTGGAGGACGCATTTTTCTTCCTTCTTGGCCATCTTGCCTTTGTTTTGCTCGAGGGTCCTCTCCAAGTGCTCGTCCTCCTCCTCGGCCCTGCGGAGAGAGGCGGCGGGCGGCGCGGTGAGGGGCTGCGGGGCTGCGCTGCCCTCCGCGGCCGCGCCGAGACCCCCAGCCCGGCCCGGCCCCGGCCCCAGCCCGGCCCCGGCGCCCTCCGCGGGGCTGGGGGGCTCGGGGACCCCGGCCCCACTCACTGCTTCTCCTGCGCGTCCAGGTCCCGCACCAGCGCGTCCCGCTTGTTCACCAGGATGACGAGCTCGTCCAGCAGGAGCTGCTCCCGCCGCTTCTGCGCCTCCGTCTTCTGCCAGTCTGCGGGGAAAGCCACGGGGACACCGGTGAGACCCCGCACGGCACGGCACGGCACGGCATAGCCTGGCCCGGCACGGCACAGCTCGGCACGGCACGGCAAGGAAAGGCCCGGCCCGGCCCGGCATAGCCTGGCACGGCACGGCAAGGCCTGGCATAGCCCGGCACGCACGGCCTGGGCCCGGCGCAGCATAGCCTGGCACGGCACGGTCGGCACAGCTTGGCCTGGCCTGGCACGGCACGGCCCGCAGAGCGCTGCCGCTCGTCCTGCCCCGGCCCCGACCGAACCCCAGCCCCTGCTTCGGCCCCTGCCCGCCGGCGCCGTCGGGCCGCCCGCGGGGGTTTGGCTTTGGGGAGTCGCCGGTGGGTTGTGTCCCCTGGCCAGGCCGCCGGGCCGGGCCCGCGCCCCTCCGTTCTCCCCCCGGGCACCGGTCGGCGGCGCTGCCCCCCCCCCCCCCCAGCAGACGCGCGCGATGCCGCAGGGCTCGGCTGGCAGCGGCGGCCCCGCTCGTTCCTGGGGGCTTTTCCCGGGACCCCCAGGCCGGGGCTGCCGCCGGGGCCGCCACTCGGCAGCCGCGGCCGGGGCCTGTGGCTGTGGCTGTCAGTCAGCCCCGGCGCCCCCGCCTCCCTCATTACGGGGGTAAACAATGAGCGGAGCCGGCGATGCCGGGGGAGATAGCGGGCGGGCGCGGGAGGACAGCGGCTCCAAAAAAAAAAAAAAAAAAAAAAAAGAAAAAGAAAACGAACAACAACAACAAGGAAAAAAAACCCACCGGGAGAAGCCATCGCCACCCCTCGGCGATGTCACCCCCTCTCCCCGCCGCGCTCCCCGGGGGCGCAGGGACCGAGGGTGCTGTGCCGGGGCCGGACAATGCCGCCCGCCGTTACCATGCGGATCCCCCGCGCCCCGCAAGAATGCGGTGGGTCAGACCCCCGACCCCCTCCGCCGCCAGATTTATTCAAGGCAGCGAACTGCTCGGGAGCCGCATGAAAGCGAGCGGTGCTGGGGGGAACTCGGCCTTGGATTTACAAATTAAAAATCAGACGCATCATCGCGCAGCGCGGGTCGGGGCAGCGCGGAGAGACTGAGGCGCCGCCGCCCGCCCGGGCCCGCGGCCGGGAGCCCACCCCGACACGTGTGCGGGGGACCCTCGGGCGACCCCAGGCCGGGGGACCCGGCGGGGACCCCGTCGCACCGCGGCCCGTCCCGCTCCCGGCACCGGCCTGGCCAGGCGCTGCGGGAACTTCCCGCGAGTTTTTCTCTTTCTCTTTTTTCTCCCCTTTTTATTTTCTTTTTTTTCTTTTTTTCCTTTTGGCTCAGTGCATTGCTTCCCCCCATCGTCGCCAAAGAAATAATTTTCCAGGTGCACAGCGGCCAAACCCGACGCCACCGGGACCCTGAACCCACCCCCGTGCGGCCCCGCCGCCGCTCCGGCACCGGCCCTTGCGGTGCCAGCTCCCCAGGGGTCTCGGGCCCACCGCACTCGCCCTCCTGCTCCTGCTGGGCACGCTGCATCCCTTCCCCCCACCCCCCCGGTGTTACCCGCCGCACGGTGCCGCCCCGCCGTGACCGCAGCCTGGCGAGGGGCGACAGCGGCCGGGCCAGGCAGCGCGACACGACCCTGACCGGCACGGGCGGGTGCGACCCCCGCCGCGGCCCCCGCCTGCCGGGGGAGCCTTCCCCTCCTGCTGCTGCTGCTGCCCCTGCCGCTGCCCCTGCGGAGGCTCGCTCCCCGGCACATCTGGGCACGCCAGGCTGTAGCTGAGAAGGGACCTGCAACCCACCGGCTCCACCAGGACTTGAGTTAATTATTTGGCAATTTTACCGGTTTTCACTTAGTTGAAAAACTATTATTATTTTTAAAGCTTGTTTTGTTGGTTTTTTTTGCCCTCCCCTCTGCACCTCCTAGTTCTCCAGTTTCAGCAGCAATTTTAGCTTTCAAAGCATCAGTCAAAGTATTTCGGTACAGGTTTCACTTAGTCCTTCACTGGCATTTTTTTCCCCTGTTACGTCCCTTTCTAAGCGCTACAATCTTTATTGCTCCCGTCTTGTAGCCCCGTGGGGTAAATAATGCCAATATTAGGACTTCACAGAACACAACTACTGGGTTGGTTGGGGTTTTTTGTTTCTGCATTTGCTCACTACTAGCCTTCGAAGTATGCCACGGGAAAACTTGCTGGCAAAATATTCCCTTGCATTTTTACTTTGTTTCCTAGATAAGGAGTCTGACTTCCCTGCTGCCCCCCCCCCAAAAAAAACAAACAACAAACCCCAAACCAAACAAACCAACAATAAAAAAACCAAACCCAAACTCAAATCAGTCAAGTACAATTGGTTAAAAGAGGAACTGGCCCAAAGTATTTAAATAACATTTTATATGTGATTACACTGCAGTTTTGTTTTATCCAACAAAATACTGCTGGGCAGCAGTTTCAGGAAGCATCCCGACGTTTAAAAAAGCAACTGTGTTCAAGTTTGATTCCTACCTGTTGTGCCTTTTAAGCCAGGATTACCTATAACACCTGTCACATATAGTTACCCAGGCTGACGGCAGCTCTGGGAAGCTACAATATGGGCTGTGATTAATTTGAAGATTTCAGAATAATACTGTTATAAAAGCTACACTCCGGACAAAAATAGGATTAAGCTCTGGGGCTGTATATGAGCTAAAAGCGTTGAAAGCTAAAGCTCCCATGCCACCACTTGCGATGGGCAGTTTAAAATGACAAGAGTTTGCTAAATTCACGTTAAGGTAGAAATGTTTTCAATTACTCATCTTCATTGACTTCATATTGTCTTCCCCCCCCCCCCAGCCCCGCTTAAACTGATAATTACTTTAAGCAAACAGGCGGCCGGTTCCCATAGAAATGCTTTAATAGAAATGGTCGAAAGTTCTCGTAGTAAAACCTTCAACCTCGCCACTATAATAAATAAGCCCAGCACTTTGATGAAAATTAACACTAGTTTTGTAAAGAGCACATTGGGGGATTGCAGTCAGGTCTTATCTTTAGTTCCAGTCAACTAGCAATCCTGAAAGAGTTTGCATCATCATCAGAGCAGGCCATTTGATAGGATTCTGCTGCTGAACCTAATCAATCTATGGAATACTGTGGCTGCGCGGTGTAACAAAGCTAAAATAGATTTACAAATGGGGTTTTAGAGGATAAGCTCCTCCACAGGATTACATATTGATTTTAAATATAAAAAGCTTATCATATAAACCATAACTACAAAAATAGTGAACCTATGCATAAATCCTTTTAGAAGAGCACCCACTTCAAACTATAAGCCAAGAATAAATCAAGATGTACAAAATCCTAAAGAAGATCCATTTCTTGGGCAGAAAATGAACACACCACCCCAAGGTGTGCAAAAATGAACTTATCTTTTCTACGGAGGCATTAAATCTGGAATGAAAAAGTAAAAAAAAAAAAAAAAAAAAAAAAAAGAAAGGCGTGAGAGGCAAGGTGGCTGGAAGTACAGCATCCCGCATCCCGCCACATGGCCACGGCAAAAACTAGGCTCTGGAAGGCAGCACCTTGCTGCCATGAGCTCTGATGGGAGCACAATGGGAGCACCACGGGAGCACAACGCCTTCCCGTGTGCGCGGGCTCAAGCCAGGCCAGTAACCTGCGTTTGCTTTGGCCCGCACGCAGGGATCTCGCCTGGCTGCTCGAGCGTCCCAGCGGCAGGAACCCCGGCGGGAGCCAGGCACCGCGTTCACTGTCCCTCTGACCGCTGCGGCCAGCGGGGCGGGGGAAGCAATGCCTCTGCTTACCGCCCTGGGTCAGGCATATGTTCCGCCTGAAGTGCCGTGACACTCCAACAGGCTACTCGGCTGCCTGTGCCTCCATTTTAGCGGCTGGTGAAGAGGACACCGGCTGCACATCACCGAGCACTGTAACGGTCAGCACCTCCCGAGGCCGGCGCTGCCCGCCGGGAACCACCTTTATCTGCCATCAGCAGGCTGCTGCCTTCTGCAAGGCCAATGCTGCCCCGTCATCAGCTGCCTAAAGAAATCGGTTGATAGATTTTTAAACAGCACAGTCACGCGTGGAAGAGTTGGAGCAATTTACCAAAACAGTAATTATCACCTTTCAAAGACTCTTCTTTTTTTTTTTTAAGTTCCAGTTTGGATTGGTGCATTCTGCCTTTCTTTTCGACAAACAAACCAGTCCCGTCCTGTTATTTCCCCACCCCCTCCTCTGCCCATGTATTTCAGGTTTGGAACTGGTGCTGGTAAAAGTGAGATCTGTCTTTTCAACTTTTTCACAGAGCCCGGGCGCTCATTAGCAATCGCCTGAACGGCCCTGGCGCAGGCAGTCCCGGGCTGGTCGGGCAGCCCGTACTTCCTCAGAGGCACCATCAGCGCTGCAGCGTTATCCCTGCTGCCCACAAGCGCATCCCTGCTCCCAGTGCGCGCCGGGCACAAGGCGATACCCACTGGCACGCACGCCGAGAGGCAAGGTGTCTCAAACCTCTGCTTCACCTTGCCCTGGGAGAGTGTCTCCCTTGATATATTTTTTAAGTAAAAGCAGCTAGCTGCTAAAAGTTCTAGCAGACTAATTATCTTACTGAGGGTTAAAATGCTAATTATGGACTTTGTTGTATAAATAACCCCCCCCACCCAAATAACCAAAATCATCCAGCTCTCACGTTTTCTCCCTAAATCCCTGTTTACTCTGTCACAGCAGCAAAACAACAACAGCAACAACGCGGGGGGGGGGGGGGGGGGGGGAGCGGGGCGGGGGGAGGGACTTTCAGGACTTTCTTGGGCTTTGGCATCCCTCTCTGAACTTAGAAAAACAATGGACAGATTTTCGTTCACATCAATGTGTGAATGGCATAGGTTGCTAGACGTTCAAAGGCTGCTGCTAGGACATTCCAAGACAGTAAAACATGTAAGAGGCAATTAAAGATTGAAATTGTGGGTTTCAATCCAGTATCTCTTAGCTCCTCTCTGGTTTTAGAGTATTTTATATTTTAAATATTTCATTAGTATGATTCCCAATTAATCTGGCTTGTCTCTGCAGAAAGCAACGAATATATTTATGACTCAAGTTTATCCAAGAAGATGGTGGACGCAGTCTTATGCAAAAAATATAACCACAGATTGAGAGATACGACAAAGCTACCTGAAACCTGCTGCTTTTTTCCTACAAACTTATGCTCTCAGTGAAGTCTCCAAACTAATTAGAATTGATTTATTATGGATCAGGTACCTTATCAGGTGAAGAAAGAAATTACCATGGACAGTCAAAGGGTTGAGAGGTCAATACAGAATAGCAAAATCAATTTGCATTGATTAGACAAAAGGTCCATTTTACAGAGCCCAAAGGATTAACTTTAAAGCAAACATCTTTGAACTATAAGGCAGCATTTGTGACTGAGAGGTATAAGCGGTGCAGCATTAGAAAACACTTAAGATATTTAAATAAAATAATGCAAGCAGTGGTTTAAGCTATCTGGATGTTTATTTTTTATTATGAATCATCCCCGGGATTATTGTACAATTCACTTGAAAGCCCTATGGAAAGGATGCAATTGTTTCATTTATCCCACGTGTCAATCTTCCCGTGAGTTTTCATTCAGATAAGGTGACTAAACTGGGGAGAGTTGCAGGGAAGGGAGAAGATGTGTGCAAAGGATCGCGCTAATCCTGGCGCTGCTCGTGATGAAATATTTACTTGGCAAACGTGGTGTTTTACCACCAAAACTGATGAGACTTTTTTTTTTTGCCCCATGAGACACTGTTGTAAACCAGATGTGCACCCTTACAAGGCGGGAGGCTCCCTTCCTGGGTCACTCCTGCCATGTGCTGCGGCACCAAGAGTGGCATGACGCCCCAGGAATGCCAGGAGAGTGTAACTGCAACAGAAAATAATAAACCCCGGGCAAATATCCTTTACCTCCTCATCACTTTGCTTTCAAAGTCTTATTCCGGGGAGACAATATTTCTTTGTCCCATGCCTTGGACTTTCCCCTGCCTGCCCTGCCAAATAAATCCAAAGAGTGGGATGGCAGACCCGGCATATTTGCTGTGTGCTATGACTTGAAACGATGTAAATATCAGCCTTAATTCTTAACTGGGCTTCAGAGAAGCCGCCAGGTGTTTGGTACTTGCTGCTTTGGGCAGCAGCATTTCCTTCCCTCGGTCCCCCGCATGGCTCTTACCTTCGATGGCAAGCATAGCTCTTAGCTCCCGGTTCAGCAGTTCGTAGCGCCTTTCTAGGTCATGTTCTTTTTCCCTAGGCAAGTTGCAAAAGTTCATCAATATGTTAATTACTAAATCATTAAACACTTAAAAGAACCTTTAACTTACATTGATTTTAGGACTCATAACCGACTTTTCTCTTTAACTTTAAGCTACTCCAAACAAATGATACACAAACTTACAACCTTGCTCAGGTGGCACATTCCGTAACAGGGCCTTTTCATTTTCTGTAATGTCAGCCCTAATTCCATCAGTTTAACTCTATTGTGCTACGGGACGTAATTATTTCATATTCATCCTCGGAGCGGCTGTTGTGGAATGTCCTAAGCATAAAACATTCCCCCGGATCTAATGAACAAATTCCAGCATCAGCCTATTCACCAAGATAATATGACACTGGAAGTATTATCCTATATACATTCTGCCCTAATGAATAATGAAAATTAGACGTGGGATTAGAAAGCTTAAGATTTTTTGAAGGTAGACTCTTCTGTCAAGTTCAGACACGGTAGGAAGTGCGTGAGCACAGGCTCTTCCCGGGGAAGTATGCAGGGATCTACACTAGGTGGCATTCCTGAAAGAACTATCATCAGCCCAAGAGGAGCTGCAGCAGCACGGAAGGCAAAACGCCTCTACAAAGCAGGGTCCTTCCCCTTCCACGCTGCTGCTAGCAAAGAAAGTGTATTTGTCCTTACTGGTCAGTCTGGTGGTATCACCGCACCGTGGCCGATTCAGCGCCGTCCCTTCGGCAGCACAGTGCCGCGGAGCTAGCAAGGTAGCCGGGGTGCCGCAGAGCCTCGCTCGCTCCCCGAACAGCTCTCACCTGTCACATCTGCAGCACAACCCACCTCTATCTGAGCATTTCAAAACGTCATTTTGTTCCACTGGTGGGCCCTTGGAAAACCTAACTGTGCTTAATATTTCTTTGATTTTTTTTCCTCCCCCCCCCGCCCCAGCTCTGGCTGATCTTGTGCCATTGCATGCTTCTCATTTTCAAGTCTGAAATACGAGAAAAACCACAAAGCATCCATGCTGCTCACTTTTGAGGGAATATTTTTGAGGTCTAATGGGAAGAGAGCAAAAAAGTTGTGCATCTATCTAATGAGTAAATATTTCCATCAATCAATCAGTCAACCCTTTTGTAAATACATGCGTCCATCCATACTTACAGAAGAGAAAGCTGGTTCATCCGTCTTATTAAGGCGTTCTTCTTATTAACCAGCATGAACCATTCCTGCATCATAGCTTCTTCTTCTTCTGTGTTTCTTCCTGCAATCGAAAGGATGTCATTACTTTGGTGGCAATTCACAAACGGAGCTAAATGCTTCATTGCAGGTTCTGGAGTATTGCTGTCCAGTACCACTGCGCGTTACAAGGTATACTCTCAAAACGGTAAAAACATCATCTGACTGCAAGTCCTGCCACCCAATCCTGCTTGCTCCATAAATAAATCTTTGAAAACAACCACTCTTCAGCGTATTTTTTAGTGTTCTTTATCATGCCGATACTCTGACCTAAATAAGGACCTTTTTGTAAGTACCGTATCTTTTTAAATTCTCCCAAAAGGACTATGCTGTTGCAATGTTCCCAATGAAAAAGCCTTGCTGCTACAAGATGTCTGGTCATCACGGGCTTCCAAACACAAACCCAATCCGTGTGGGCTAGACCCACTCCACCCCTGCAAACCCAGCGTGGTCGGGCCGACGGCAGGGTCACTCGCTGCAGAGGAGATGGCAACCTTGACCCTTGGCCAAGGCGTGGGCACCTGCCCAGCCTCTGCGTTCACGGCTGCTGTTCCAGTCAATGAGCTGGAAAGAGCTGCTCCTCTCCTCTCCTCTCCTCAACCCCCCACCAAAGGGAGCACCTGCACAAATGCACATCATTTTGGGGCCCAGGTGCCTAAGGGTCCCCATGTGTGCAGGCACGGACTAGCACCCCTTTCCCCAGTCCATGTCCATCGCTCCAGGACCCTCCATAGCCTACCCATAGGCAGTGCTATACTCTTCCAGGCTCTGTTAGACTCTGCGTTACCACCTCTGCACCATCAGGCCATAGGGGGAAAGGCAGACAAGCGGCCAGAAGGCTCCCAACCGTCCCTCCCAGCAGCAGGGCTGCTCAGCCCAATTCTGCTCTCGGAGCTGGGGGACTAGAGAAACTTCATCATAGTCCTGCATGACGGCTGCACACCTGTGGTGACCTGCCATTCTCGTATCTCGAGTTCAGACGAGGAGCAAAGATTGTACAGTCCTCACTGAACTGTGAAACTCACACTTCTCTTATGGTTAAAATTAACCTGGGAAGAAACGTGGAGTAGCGGCAAAGGAGTGTGCGCCAGGTCTTCCGAGTACTTCTCCCAGCTTCCACACTGCTTCGCTGAGAAACTGCGGGCAGACCCCTGAGTTTGTGCCCTATGTGTGATATGGGGATAATCACCCACACTCATTTTCCAGGGGCGCTCCGTGTTAATTCTTTGGGGTTCGTAAAGGGTTTTCACATCCGCGATGCAAGGCGCTGTGCGCTCGGGGAAGCTATCTCACCAACTCAGACCACAGGCTCCCTAGTTGCAGAGAGGCAATTTCCAGCACCAGAAGCTGGAAAGACACCAGAAAAAACATTGTTTTGCTCTAAAAGAAAGCTTTCAATTTCTGGATGGGAGCATCTGAAATGCTTGCAGGTAGGTGCCTGCCACACGCACCCTCCCAGCCCAGCGCGGCGGTGGTGTGCAAGCCCAGATCTGCTCAGGGAATCGCCTCCTCACCTGGCTATGACCCTGCTGTGTGCCAGGGGAGGCTGCCCGCCCCCTCCAAATGGTTCTGTCCCCCCCCTACAGCCTGTGGGGTCGGTGCAGCCGCACGAGGGAAGGACAAGGGGGTGAGCAGGGATGTGGGTCAGCTGGGGCAGAGCTGACGGACCCCCACAGTAAGAAAAAGTTTTGCCATCTGGCATGCTCTTCTTTCTGATGTGAGACATCCCCCCAGATCCAGTCACCACCCTGGGAAGCTCCTGGCTGGTGAAACTGTTCCTGGACGGGTGATTTTCAGATACCCGATTTGCTAGCTGAGAGATGGAGAGGGCAGAGCATCCCAAAGGGGGGGGGGCGGCCCCACAGCCCTTTTCCGAGCAGAAGCAGCAGGGTCCGGCTCCCGGACAATGGAGCGTTGAAGGAAGAAATTTGTCATGTAGAAATGCTCTCCGCCGAGACCTCCGCTTCTGGTTTTGTGCAGAAAATATTACACCGCGGCATTTGACAATATTGTTCTGCGCTCCTCCAAAGAGGATTAAAACTTATAGGTGTACTTTGCTGTTAAGTTACAGATCAAAGGCACTGCTGTATTGGTCCATCTAACAGAGTTTGCTTTTAGGAGCAGATGACAATCAATACTAGCAACCTTTTGTTGAAAATGCACCAAGTAGCTGAAATTTATTTAGAGGAGAGGGCAAGGAAAAGGGGGCAGATTGCTGTTTTGTCCTTGCAAAATGACCAGTCTGTTCTGTGACACGTGAGATTTTTTCCACCAGCAGTGTGGCAAAGTCCTCACGCCCAGACATACGTGGGGCTATAGTAACGTTTTAATCAATTTATGACACTAGATTTGTTGGGTTTGGGGTGGTCTGGGATCTCGGGCTAAAAGGCGCCATTCTAAGTGCAAGCTCTCATTGCATTTCATTTTGCAAGCCTTGAAAAAGAAATGGGAGACAGAAACGTTTCAAAGGAGTTTGACTCAAAGGCGGATCCGAACTTGAATTTCATGCCACGCAATCTCAGGGTAAGGGCGTAAAAACCCGAAGGTACAAACTTCTTTCTATTAATGCATTCCTCCTAAATAAAGTTAGTTGCAATGTACAATGAGCAAAGACCTAGGTAACGCTTGGAGCTGTCGCGTCCGATCTGAACAGGTGTCTATTTTGATATTTCTGCGCTGACACCAAAGCACATGCAACATCCATAGAATAGGCTGGTTTAAAAGTGAGTTAACAAAGTCTTGATTGTTTTTACAGAATTTTTAATCTGTTTTTGTATTCGCTTTGGACCCATGTGATGCCCTGACACCAGTCATGTGATATCGGCTGCGATAGGCACAAATCCCCAGGCAGCAACAAAAGAAGAAAGAGTAAAAAAGAAAAAGCTGAGAAAAAGCTTGCAATTTGGAAAAAGGCCAATTGTACCCTGGCGAAGGCCTTTTTGATCAGTGAAATGACACATGTGTGCAATATTAATAGCAGTTGATGCTGATATTTTATTTGTTGACCATCAGCTTTTAAATTCTTGTGCACAGAGCTGAAACAGATTCTTCCCAGGCAAGCAAAATAAAGATGAACTCCTGTATATAAGAAATTTAAATAACTCTTTTCAGCAAATACACTACCATTACAGCACTACTCCCCCCGCCCCTTGGTGGATGCACGCAAAACACTTTCAACAAAGAAAACCTGAGTGTGGTTACTGCAGCAATATTGCGAGCTAAACTCACGTTTACAATTTCTAAGTAAAAATTTAGGAAAAGCCTTTTCTTCAACAGCTTCACTCTGTAAAACCCTGCTGCTGCTGGTGTTTTTGTTTCCATTTTCCAAGTGTAAAACAAGTATTTAATTGACTTGCTAGAAATGCTCGAAAATTTAAATTGGGAAAGTATTTGTGTTGTTCTCGGGGAAAAAAAAATACTGTAGATTATTTAAATGAGACGAAAAACATGTTTGAGAACAAACTGATCCCACGCATGCAACCCCCTTATCTGAGCCAGTACAAGATGATGAAAATCTATAAATAGCCCACAGATCTTAAACTTAAATTTTTTTCCATAATACATGCATTACACTATTGTTTTAGATAAAAAAACAACAACAACAACAACAAAACCCTTTTAAAGCTAGTAAGTTGGACCATTACAAATTAATCCTGACTTTAATAACTGGTTAAAGACCCCTTCAGCTTTATAAGTAACAAAAAATATTAAAGCCTGTGATCACAGCGAGCTTTTCTCATTTCTCCTCTAACCATTTGTTATTTAATCCAATACTAGTAATCCAATTTGTCCATCAGACTTTTAAAGGGCAGAATGCAACTTCCCCAGCTTAGACACTTTTCAAAGTACAATATATTTTTCAAATGAATGCTGGATGTTTCATTTTTTCCCCAACTGTTCCTAGCTCTAATGTATGAGGAAAAAAAGAACAAGATGAACATTGTTCGTACTGATTAAGTAAGAGCTCATTAAAGAGCTGTCAGTGCCGTACTTTGAATATGCATGAAGCATATAATCAGATCTAGTACCGTCACTAGAGGAGAATACGGTAAGTACAAAGGATTGATTTAATTACTTAGAGTGGGCTGTGGTGGTAAAGCAGTCTTGTTAGCGCAAAAAGAAAAGGAGGTTGTATTCTGGCATGGTTAGGGGAAAAAGGCAGTTTTAGCTTCTGCCACAATACCTAATCTCAGGATAAAGCACTTTACATTGTAGCTTAAAATGAAGACTGTCAGTTTTCTAAAAAGACCAGAATTCATCTTATCTTGTTTAACCTCATCTGGTTAACTATCTAGCAGAACATATTTATTCTCTTTAACACGTAATTATGCTTATACCTTTTTATCCTATAGTTCAATAATGACTTCTGAAAACAGTCTTCAAATAGGAGCGGGTAGTGCCACAAACATCATATGCATGCGGAACGCTCGGTGAGAGATTTGAAAAATGCAGAGCCAGAAACTAAGACGAAACAGTAAGTACACACGCCTTTATGCAAAAAGACAATACAACTTTTAATGTCAGACTTCATGATTAGCTAGGTTCTGAGGAGGATTCTGGCAGGGTTTCTCTAATTTATTTTCTCTTCCCCCCTCCTTCTTTCTGCTTTCCCCCTCCTCTTCTATTTTCCCTTTCCCCCCCCCCCCCCCCCCTTTTTTTTTTTTTATTCAATTCATTCTTATTTTAAGAATAAATCCTCTAGGAATCCAGGGGAATTCTCTCACATCAACTCTCAGTGCCATTTTCTAATTTCATTGTCTGGCTTGAGTGGTGCAGGATCCGTGCTCTATTCTTCCCTTCACTTGACATCTACCAGAGCCTCCTCAGCGATTAGGAACGAGCCCAACACCAGCCTGGAACAGCACAAGCCGCTACAGAAACTCCTACTGGCTCCTGAGCTGCGATTCTGCGCTGTAATAGCTCCTGACACGATTCAATCCAGGCTCCAGGGTAAAGTTTGGTGATTTTTGTCCCTGTCGGACAAATTTTAGCAACAGCCAAAATAACGATAGCCAGAATTTTAATGCTAGCAAAAAAACCCAAAACCAAACTCCACCCCAAAGTCCTTTCTTTTCTCCCGTGGGTCGTCACACATATTAAAATATCATTTTCCTGACTCTTATTCAAAATCAGCGTGAACCCATTTTCATCTACAACACTCAAGAATTACAAGCATATTTATAAGTTACTGTTTTTTGAGAACAACACATGCAACTAGCTTATTTTGGCACTGCACAGCTTCCAGGCAGTCTTTTCAGAATACCTTTTCCTTCACATTCTTCAGGATTTACAAATGGATTTTTGTTTACACTGTAAGCTAATTGTTTGGTAAATATTTAAATAAGAAGCATCTTGACAAATGTCTCTTGTGAATCAATTTGAAAAACCAATTTCTTCCCTCCCCCCCCTTTCCTGCTAAAAATACTCGCACCCCTTTTGCTCAGCCAGCTCAGCCCGTATATGTACCATTAGACCCATTATTTTTAAGCCACTTGGGCAGCTCGTCATTAGATAAACCCAATATGGATTAACATAGCAAACCTGTACATTGCTAAGAAAACAGAGAAGAAAGTGCTACGAAATACTGTGAATACCACTTGAAAGGAAGAAAAAGCAGCAACATGCAGGGACAAGATTAGTTTGCAGTGTAAATGGATGAACACAGTAACTCCTCTACACTTTATGCCATCGTAAATCTGTCAAGATAAGCCAATAGATTAATATTTTTTAAAAAATCCTTAAATGTAAATGTATTTAGCTGTTGTGCAAAAATGAATTACAACCTGCGGAAGATAAATAATAAAGGATTTCTATCAGCATCCCCAACCAGCCCGTTCAATCTGGCAAGAAATAGCAGGTTTACAGAAACAGCTTGGTATGCCATCTGAAGCAGTAATTGTTTTTAAATTTTATTTGCACTGTGTGTAGTGTGTGTGCCATGGTGTCATGGATAAACACAGAAACCTCCCCATGTCTCCCCATTTACCTCAACAGAACTACATGAAAAACAACCTACTTAAGACAGAGCCCATTCTTCACCCATTTGCTGATGTTTACACACAGTTTTAAAACAGAATAGAAGCCGCTTTCTTCACTCGGCACACTTGGGTGAAGAGGCCAGCGGGGGAACGGCAGCGCCCGTGGAGCCAAGCGCGGCAGGGACGGCCAGGACAGGCAGCCCTGCTCCCCCCCGGGCTGCCAGCGAGGTGGCCACCGAGCCCCACCAGCAAATTCCACAAATTTAATGGGAAGGCCCTCCGAGAGCGGACACCACCACCTTTATTTGCCTGCTGAAAAAAACCCTGTTGCGCTCACCCAGTCGTGGGGATGAGTTTTTACGAGTTTCTGTATTAGGAGCAGGCAGACGGATCGGCTTGTTTACCTGAAGGAGAACATGAATAGCAAATAAAGAATAGGTCTAGGATGTGTCTCGTCTTGTCTGGGAAGAACCTGGGGAAATTCACTGAAATTGAAGGTGGTGTGTTTAAAACCGATAAAAAGAATGATCTTTCCTCAAAGCCTCGTCATTTACCAGTAGAACTCGTCGCCACGAGGCAATGTTGAAACTAAGAGCTCAGCAAGAATTAAAACCGGGTTGAATGTTGAATATGGAAAGGCAAAGCTGTAGCAATAAATATTCAAACAAACAAAAAACCACGGGAGGTAGGAATTGGATCCTCCTGCTTTAGGACAAGAGCTAACCTTTAATTGTTCCAGGTTAGATGCCATGTTCCCTGGGGCAGGCAAGCCGCCAGCTGCCCCCGCACAGCTTCTTGCCCCTGCCTGGGTGTCACCTGTCCCCGTCCCTCCACGGGCCAGCGTCCCGCGCCCACCGCGGGGCTGATGGGCTGCGGCAACCACGGCTTTGCCACAGGCAGCACGGGCAGCGCCGGGGGCTGCAGCTGACCAGCCTCACATCGCTAACGCCGGCTGATGGGAGGTCCCGCACCCGCCGCAGTCGATGGCAGGCTTCCCACCGATCGAACAGTCTTCTCACCTTGCTCACTGCAAACAGCTTATGTGCTGGCGAGCTCTTGGGTTTAATGCAAGTTACTGAGTTTAACGAACACCTAAGCAGAAAGGCCTATGTTCACAACAGATATTCCTCGTAAAGGGGACTTACAGGAGACCCACCGCCCAACGTGCCCAACGCAACCAAAAGCTACGGTGGGGATTTTTAAACAGCTAGCGATCCACAATTCTGCACCAAGAAAAACTGAGGCATCCCAAAAAGAGACCTATTTTCTGCAAAATCACCCTCCTCTTCTTCCAGAGGACCACCTTTGATGGAAAAGCTCAGAGTTTTGGTTAAGATGATTCTTCAAAATTCTCAGCATCCAATCGGAGCCAGCACCCAACAGTGGGAACGGGTGGGCTGCTCCACCCTGAGCCTCAAGCCTCCCACCTCAGATCGCCATGCCCAGCTTCCTACCGGAGTACTTCTTCCTTTCGCCAACCTAGGACCTCCTTGGTTATTCAAAAGTCACCAAAACCAAACCAGAAGAGCCACCAAGAGATAAACAGGACAGGACCGTTGTTTAGATGATGCTGCAGAAAAGCTAGCTAGCAGATGAAGCCCTGGCACAATCTTCCAACTCTCTGAACCGGATGGGAAAACGCTCAAGGAACATTAGACAGGCAAGTCCATGGCCACTAACTTGCTGTCTGAGAGCAGTTGAGAAGGAGACATTGATGCCCACACAATGGAGGCTCACAAAGGTGGGTACCGACTGCCAAGAATCTGCCAGGCAGCGCTGCATTGCAGCGCCGTGGCTGGCCATCCCAGCCCCCTGAAACACTGCAACCCTAACGAACCGGAGCCGCCACCAAGGGCATGCCCTCATCACATGCACACATCAAATTAGCTTAATATCAAGCAGGAAACTTGTAATTTCTTTGGTTTCTGAAACATAATAAATCAGAGAGGCTATGTGAAATGTCGAGAGCTGTGTAAGCAGCAGGTCAGGGTTCTGACCACATCTCGGCATGTGCGAGGATTTGTTCTACCTGGAGCGGGGCTGACTCATGGGAAGACAAACATCTTGGCCTGCAGTCCTGGCAACCTGAAATTACCACAGGACCAAAACATCCACAAAAGACAAATGGCCTGGAAGGCTGCTGATTTCCTCGACAGGATGAGTCAACACAGCAGTAGCCACGAGAAAATAACAGAAAATCAACAGAAGTAGAATGCCTGGGCTTGGTAAAGATTATGAATGTATTTTAAATGTGGGACCATCAATCCAGACCAAGAAAACACACAGTTTGTGGCCCCAAATTCAGCCAACAAGAGGTGAAGTTCAGCTGAAACATCTGCAGAGATTCCTGCAAGGAAGAGACGGATCCCAGCACCGCGCAGCACCAGTGCGTGTCCTCCGTCACCCTCTGCTATTCTTTGTACACACATTTCCTGACGGAGCAGCACTTCAGGGGAAGCGTGGGCTTGGGAGAAGCATACCTCCAACCTTGGCTGGCCGCACAGGAAACACACACCGTTAGCCGAGAGACTCAAACCTTGGAAGCTGTGGGAAAACCAGCAGTTCATGCCTGGAAATCCACCAGGAAGGGTGGTCTGGCAGGTGAACTGTTTTGCTTGCAGGTCGGCGAGTAGAGCTGGGTACTTGGTTATGAGTGGCAGCAATTTCTTTACAGCTTGTAACTACTCCTTACATCACTGCCAGTTTACTTGGCAAGTGATGGCTGGGTAAGATTCTGGAGTGAGAGGCCAGTTACCCTGGAAGTGGTGGGACTGTGCTCTACGAGGCAGTGTGTTAGCCCGTTTTTACCAAATGTTGTCTTACCCCCTCCACAACATATTCTCACAGTGCTGGGAAGGGGCACTGGCCAGTACAACATGACTTCTTGAATGCGCAGGGCCAAGCTGAGCCCAGGCAGGTGCCTGCAGCGAGGCGATGGACGTCACCCTGTACCGGTGTCAGTGAAGGCGCCTGCTCCTACTGGGGCTGGCAGGTTTGCGCTCCAGGGATCCAAAGCTTCCCAGGGCTAACGGGGCAACTTCAGCTGGGTTCAGGTGTCCTGGGGCACTGCTGTTTCCCGTTTGGACAGAAAATGTGTTTTCGGTGGTAAAGGGGAGAAAACAGAGAAAAAACAACGGGGGTCTCTGCAGGCTGCAGCGGCACCGTGGGCTAGCAGCCCCGGCGTGACCGGAGCGCCTCGCTCCTCACCTTCTCCTTGCGGGCAGGCACTGATCGCCAAGAAAGCCAACTTCCAGGCATAAAGCCAAAGACTGTGCCTACTACATGAAAGAGCATTTATACTGCAATACCACAGAGAAAGATGGAAATCAGTTAAAAGAAGCAAGTGTCTGCTGGGTCTTGCAAGACTTTTGGAAGGCTCGCAAGCCTATTCATAGTGCCTAGGGCTCTCCCAGAGTAGCCTCCTGCTACGCAGGCAACGCTGCGCTCGGGCTCCCCTTCACACTGGCTTCAAGCACTTTGTTGACAGGTTCTTTTAAGGCAATGATGAGGCTACAAGCCAGGGAAGTGTGCGGAGAGGCGGCTGACTTACCGTGCGCTCCTTCCAGCCAGTGGCAATTCTGTCTTACTTCGAGAAAAAAAAAAATGGTCATTGTTTCCGCTGAGCTGCTTTAATGATTTAATGAAGTTGGCTTGGGAAGGCTGAACACGCACACATGCTGCCCATGTCTGGCCTTGGAAAGGTCTCCTGGGAACGTCTGCCTACCTACACGCAGATCTAAGGCTGTAAAGACATGGCGAATTACAGTCAGAAGTGTGAACCCCCGAGTTTGCCGTGGTGCATTCGTTTTGCAGAAGCTCCACAGCTGCAGAAATGCCAGGTATTTGGAAAAGCGTGGCCAGACGGTCTCCCTTTACCAAAAGCAAGTCAAGACTGCTTCACAGGAACTGCTAATGGGAGGAGATGGAGACTGGAGAGGAAAGAGCTTGCCAGTAAGAGAGTGTGGAGGCACCAGGATGGAAACTGGAGCAAGGCTGACAAGCCTCAAGAAGTTCACGTATGAATGACCTGGACCCTGAAGACTCCTGTCAGGAGAACCGCTTCCTAGGTGCCGGTTTATTTGCATTAACCAATTCTCACGAACACCCCCGCCCTGCACAGATTCCGTGCTAGCAGGCATCCCTACGGAACGCCACCGGCCGCAGCGGCATGCAGGGTGGTCAGATCGCACTTGGATGCAACGCAGGGGCGCAGTCACTGTGTTGTAAGCAAGACATCCACCATAACGTCATTGCACTTCTTCCACCCGGGGCTTTGGTAGTTGCCAAAACCGCCATGACTATAACCCTGGCGGCAAGTCAACGTTCCTGAACACCGGGCAGAGGAGCATCTCATTGAGTGCTTTATAATATTGCTTTGCCTCAAAAAAGAAGAAAAAAAAAGGCAGTAACTACCAATGCATATTTTTGTGAATGGTTATCATGTTACAGTAAAAATCGCTAATTCTTATGCTCGTGTCAAAACCTTTTCTCTTGTCCAGCACAAACCGCTGTTGGTGACACCCCTCTGGCCTCCCAACCGTTCCGCGTTCCCCACAGGGAGTGCTCGCAAACTGGCAGCAGCAAAACCCAAACCAGCGTCACACACGTTCATTCACAGGCTCAGAATTTTTTGGAAATGCTTTCACTCCCTGTTTATGCTAAATGCAAAAAGGTAAGCGGTAAAGATGATGTTTGCAGTGATACTGTTACATTTTCTGCTGCTGCCAGACCGTCCGCCCGCTCGCTGCGCTTCGTGCGCATCTTGGTCTTGCTCAGCCCTGCTGGACATCCCTCCACCACCCTGTGGTTTGGCAGGTTCCCAGCTCACCTGAGGTTAACCGTGCTGAGCCAGGCAGAACAGCAGGGCAGGAGAGCAGGGCTGGCAAACCGCTATAAAACTGACGGTGTTATTAATTCATTCTTTCTGATTTAGGCGAGATACGGAAATATGAAAAGACCATGATGATTTTTTTCTCCTTATGTATACACACCGGTATTTTTCACACTGGCTGCTTGCGAGCCTGAAGACGGTAACGAAACCAATTTTTACATGGAGTTCATCTCTCAGGCAAAACTGAACATTCATCATTTTCCTCCCCAAGCCCTGACACGGGTGAATACAAAAATGCATTTGCTTTTGAGAATCCCAAGGAGAATTATCAATTCAATTGTTTTTAAAAGACAAAATCTGGCTTAGGCAGAGGGATGCCTCCTCCTAGCCTAGCCCTCCCTCCGCTAGTGCGGATTCGTATTGCAGACTGGACGACTCCAGCAAGAAGCATTCGAGACGGTATAATACAGACTGGTAAATACAGCCCGATAATCAGGTTTGTGAAGGTGCAGAGCATATAAGGGATTTATTTTTGATAGTGAATCTATACACATATACATCATCAGGCCCCCATTGAGAAGCAGACCACTCCAAGTGATTAATACAGCTAAAGGGGGCAGATAAGAGATCAATGACAAAAATCACCTGGTAACAAAAAAAAAAAAAAAAAAAAGAGGAAAAAAGTAAAAGGTGTTGCATTAAAAGGGATTTTACTTTGCATGCAAAACAATACCAAGAAACCTGTATTTTACCACTTGTACTCAACAAGCACTCCAAAGTATGCTGGGATGAGAACAGAAACCCATCCTTTCTAATAATCTTGCGACAAAAGCTAAAAGACATCATCCTATTAACTAGTGATCTCAACTGCTAATGCAGAGTACTTCCTGGTGCCTTTCATGTAGAATGCCGCTATTAAAAAACCACTAAACATTCACTGTGAACAACACAGAATCATTCATCTTTTATCAGCATCTCTTGTTAGAGGAGTATGAGAGGGGCTGAAGGTGTCATTGATATTATAGAGTGGAAATTAATCAGAAATTTTTCTCATATTTTCCTCATCACACTCATTTACTTTTGTACAAATTTCCCCCTGCTAAAAAGTTCATACCCAGCCCCCTGTTGTACGCTTTTAAGTTGAGAATATTCAACGAGTGCGTCAACTGAAAGGCACCAGGTCCTAACACAAAAAGCATTCAAAATTCTCATTTAGTTGTCTTTATTTTGCTAGCGCCATGTGGTCCTTGAAGATGTAGAAAACACGGGAAGCCGAGTAAAGATCAGAGCAAGCTCATTAGCATTCTGACAAAATTGGAGTGGTGGAGATGTATAGTTTGCCTAGTTTGTCGTTTTGAAAGCTACCGGTGGTAAGCTTTCTATTTCATTGTGCTTTTGTCTTTTTTGGGGGTTTTCAGCGCAGCGGGGTGGTTGTTAGCCTGGGTTTCACAGTGCATTGTGGGAACCTCGCCTGCGCATTCAGCCTATATAGTATCATTTGAGTTCAAGTCAAAAAGTTTTTTTTTCCCCCCTTCTTTATTTCATAATCACCTATGCTAATGCATAATTGTCATCTGGCTGTCAAAACCCATCCTGCCCGGAACCTGGTTTATAAAGTTAAAAAAGAAAAAAAAAAAAAAAAAAGGAACAAACCCCCCGAATAAAGTGAGCTGTATTTAAAAATAAAACCTTTGAAATGTGTTGCTAATTTTCTTCAAAAGACAAGATAAGGAGAAATTAATTTAAATTCCACTGTTTACAACAAACTAGAAATGAATTTGAGACAGATCCAGTTGATTAGAATTCAAAAGAGACTCTTTCACCATATAAGATCCCCAATTCTATTTCAGAGGCTCTTGAAGGAAAGATGGGTTTATGCTCCAGAATTATGTAAATAATGAACTACCTCTTAGAAGACCTAAAGAAGTTATTACTCTGGTCATTTGATTTATATTTTTTTTAGATTTTTTTTTTTTAAACATAAGGCTCACTTTGAAGGGCTAAAAGGGCTACATTAATGCTGCGATTCGACATGAACGTTTCCAAGTTGCAATGAAATGGATAAAGGTCTTTTTCGATGAATTTATCTGCTAAATCCTTGTGGTTGCCCTCCTATCTCGGATGATGACCCAAAAGAATGTCAACAGCTCATTTCCCAGAGAGCTGGGAAGAGTCACTGCGCGGGCCATAATCTGCACGCTCTCAAAGAGCCGTTTCAAACATTACATTTCACAAGCTGTTTAAAGAGATTCTTTTTTCCCTCCCTCTCATCTCCACTATCCTACCAGTACTTTGGACATCAGTGCCTGAGAAACAAGGGCTCTAACAAAGTTGAAACGTGACTTTTTATATATTGTGTTGGCGGGTCGTACATACGTGTGCCCGTGCCACCCGCGCACCCCGCCGCCACCAGCACCCATGGGCTACCGTGCGCCCCGCCACCACCCATGGGCTCCCCACGCTACGTTCCAGCCGCATGGCAGGAGCAAGGCAATGCTAAGCATCAGAACACATTAAGTCACTCCTAATTTACTCACTGGGTTTTTCTAATGTAATGTGTGTCAGGCTGCCAAAATCACAGATATCCCTTTAGTAGGAAAGGATAAAACCCAGCCTGAAAGGAGTTACAATGGTCGGGTCTTGGATACAGTAAATTTTACAATGGAGTGGGGATTAAAGATTTACTTACTTAGTAAGGGGGAAAGGATAAACAAATACTAAGAGAAAGAGCTGCTTTATAGAAAACCCTCAAAATTGTTTCTTTTTGTTATGCGCCTGGATAACATCATTATCATTATCATCAAAACAGCCTTGGAGCTGCAGCCTCTGATGGTCCAGAGGAGCAAACAGTCCAGCCAAAAAGGGAACACCGGTCCTTCAAACCAACAAACCAGTACAAGCAGGTAAGTGCTGGGGAACAGGCAGCTCCGAGGTACCCCTGCAGCCCTGCGGACTGCCAGGTCTAAAATTTTCCATCCCATTTAAAATCCAATCTCGCTCTGCGTTGCAACGTCGAAGCTATACGTGAAGAACTGTATTCCCTCCCCAACTAAAAACAGCCCCCCAGGCCTGAGAACTAAATAGCACGTGTTATTTTAAGCTTAACAAAAGGCAGAATTTTGCCAGCTCTGAGATGCCACCTTAATTTCAAATCTGCGTTTAATCGCTCAGTTCCTTTTCACTCAGGTTCCAGCTCCCAGCAGAGGCAAATAACCTGGAGACTGTTATCCGTACAACAGTAAAGGCGACCGAATTATTTTCTATACTTTGCAACGTGCTTATAGCTGCAAAATTATTTATCTCCTTCACTGCATTCTACTACGAAAGTTTCCTCCAGAAGAATCGCCGGGACCAGCCATATCAAATTAGAGGGCACTCAGGAGTGTCTAAGTCCAGCTTTAAAACAAATATCATAACAATTACTTAGCCATATGGAAAATAGGGTATGTCTTTCCTGAAAGCTTTTATACATTTTCTATCTCAAATTTCAACTTCATTAGAAACTATTTCTGACTAGCAAGCTGCAAGATTGCTAAATATCTAACTGTTAACTCACCATGAAGAAAGAGACTCTTTTGAATGGCAGAACTTTTCCAAGATGCAAATGAACAATAATCTAATTTTGAGAGTAAATTAACTGAAGGATTCATTTTAATATGTTTCAAAGTCTCTGAAATTAAGTGGCAGTTGCAACCTATGCACCACACAGGCATTCGTGCGCTCACGCACCCCCGCTAACCCAGCACCCCCGCGACACCCAGCTCCCATCTTTAGAAGGGCTCACATTGTACTTATGTTTAGGTTCCTACGACTTAAAGGCCAGATGTTTCACAAATGACCAACAATTGGAGGTTAGAATAAATTAATGACTGATTTCTGAGCTTTGATGGAATTAAGCATACTTCTTTTCTCAAATGTGCCATGTGAATGTTCGCCCGTTAAATTTTTTTCCCTTTTCCCCCCCCCCTTTTTTTTTTTTTTTTGACAAGTGAGGCCACCCAGCAGAAAACAACTGATGCAAAACCCAGGAGTAATCCCTCTGTTTAGTTCAACACTGTGGTTAGCCTTAACACTGCCTCTATTATCCAATGGATTTAGAGAAACTTTCATTTATTTGTTGGCCTCAGTCTTCTAACTCTGTTGCCTCCTTTAAAGGACCCCGGACCATTCCTATGTAAATACATTTGCATAGGGCCACAAAGACACTTTCTGGGACTGGGATTAAACTTGCAGAACTACATAGCTGTGCTGCACATATTTGTGATCTTCACGTAAGTACTTTCACAAATACATACGAGTAAATGAAGCTGGTGTCGACTGGCTGCAGGAGCACCTGGAGTTTAAAAGCAACGCTCGGTCGCAAGCCCCGTACCACAGCCCCGGACGCTGCGACCACTGGCAGACACAGCACCCACGCGGGGAATTACAGCATACACAACGCACAAAAAGCCCATTTCATTTAGGAGCTCTTAGGATCGGCACTTTATTTGCTGCAAAATGTCATCTTCTCTCCTAACCTGTTCCTGTTCCGGCAGGACAACAGGATCCCTCTCGTAAAAGTGATGATTCATCGCTACTTGGGCTTTCACTCCGCTGTTGTTCTTGCTGCCTCTGTTTATAAAGAGTGCCCGGGGTATAATACATTATTATATACTGTACACAATACGGCCTTCTTGCAGCCAATTCAAATATAAAGCTTTGCATCCAGTGAGTCTATTAGGAAACAGCACCAGGATTAATCCCTGCAAATACCACCCTTAAAAAATGCTGGTGGACAGTCTGGGCAGTTTCCCACATCCAGAACGCCAATACCTTCAAGGTCCATGTTCTGCGAGACAGGCACGATGGACCTAAAGTACATACTAAGGACTGGTTTTGTAATTTCACTGGCACTGATGGCTGTGGGCCAGGAATTGCAATTGAATCTATTCTTTTGGTATGCATTTAAGGAGATAACACCTACTTCCAGGGGCTCGGTGAACACAGACATCCACTCCCTTGCTGGGCAAGACGGTCTGTTTTAATCCAGTTAAAAAAGCTAAAAAAAAAAAAAAGTTAAAAATCACGTTCTGGCGTTGTTCAAGTCCACTGCTACAACGATTAAAAAAAAAGGTGCCAAACACATGAAACTTAGTGGTACACAAACCCACGCTACCCACTGGGCCATGGCTCGCCACCCTGGCAGCACCTTGATGAAGACACTGGCACAAATCAGAGCCCAGTTCTGATTTACACTCTTTCTCCCTCACTCCTGACTACAGGCAAGCCTCTGCCGCCCAGTAAATACCACATACACACCCAGTTTCTCTCCTTGGACTAAGCACATCAATACAAAAGCAAATGAACTACCAAAGTGCCCTAATTAACAATTTTGCAAGTGAATGCAGACATCAGTGCCACACTGCAGCCATTAAAGTCTATTCCTTGCCATATCTGTTTCTGTTAACATTTCAATAGACCAATTAAATGACCTTTCCCCCCCCTCAAACTCAATTAAGCTATTTGAACATCAATTGATAACTTACCATGTATTTATGCAAAATGTGCAAGCAAGAGATTCATTTTTTTCAATCCTAATGATGTTTTGAAGAAGAGAAAACTATCTGAGCTATCCTGTCCTGGTATTCCATGGGGAGGGGGCCGGGGATGGGCTTGGCTCTCAGGGGAGCCGGTGGGCACGCTGGCACTGTGGAGGAAGCAGGTGTGTGGCAGATCTCCCCCCGTGCCATGTGGTCCCCACCAGGCAGCTGCCCTGGGGGGGCAGGGGGGAGTGCAGCCATCGCTTTCAGCTGGCTGGAGCGTCACACCGCTGGGTCACAGCCAGCACACTGGTAGGTGGCACAGGGTCACATCGGCCAACTTGGAGATACCCAGAACTGGTTCGCCCCCCTCTCTTTTTTTCTTTCTTTTTTTTGCCTTGAGTGCGCACATGGGCTCTGTAGCGAGGAGGCACTGGGCGCACACCTCTCCCAGGGTGCAGGGCAGGTACCACGTTGGCTTCAGCTGCTGCCCCTGCTAAAAGGAGGTGATCTGCTGCCATCTGCACACACACACCCCCACCCCCCGAGAGGCTCCAGGCACCATGAATATCTGTCACAAATTCAGGGGACTTGAGCGGAAGGAGCAAGAGCAACACTGGCAATTCTTTGCTCATGTTAAAGGCTAGATAAGGGTCAGTGTCTCCTCTTTGAGAGCTGCCCTTTGCTTCCCAGCCAGGTAAACAGTTCCCCCCGGGGTGTGTAGATAGGGACTGAAAGCAGGGGAACTTATTTAAAAGAAGACCACCTCAATCTAGGCCAGAGGCATTTTGCTGCTGCTGCCGAGACTAATTTAGGTGAGAAATTTAAATTTGTTGGCTTCAAGAGTAAAGAGGATGATGACAAATCTTCCAGGAAAAATATTTGTTTAGGTCACTCAGAAGAAAGCTTTGTAAGCACCTATTACCTCCCAGCAGACTTTTTTTTAGCTCCAAAAAACTGCTCTAATTTTAAACTAAGAAGAAATCAAGCAGAAAGCACAGAAGTGGAGGGGAGGAAGGTATCAATTGTTCAGACTTCCCTATGTCTAAAAAAAAAAAAAAAGTTAGCAATCTTTCTTAAATTAAAAAAAATATAAATAAATAGAAACCAAGCTAAAAAACCTACCCCAGATCTTTTTCAGAATTCTTTGAAGATGGGTAGGAGAGAAAATGAAGATCCAATTCTAACAATTCTATTTGAAGTTTTAGTTTGAATCCCTTAAGAAAAAAAAATTCTAGTGGCACCCTGGGATAGTTCAACAAAGGCCTGGTTTCTGGGAAAAAAGCATTGTCCCTTTCAGAATGTTAATCTGGTATATCACTTGCTACTACACCCCAGCATGTACTTTTGCTCATATCGACAATTAAAAGAATACATTTATTAAATAGTCTTATCACTGGATGTTATAGCTTGTAATTCATGCTAACTAGATAACCAAAGTAAATTTTATTTAAATTCTCATTTCTTTGTGAAACTTTGTAGATGGTGCATATCTCATGATTAACGGACAACGTCTAAAGCATCCCGTCCTCTAATCTTCCTAAAATCCCTTTTCATCCGATTGTTTAAGAC